>NW_020897748.1:4161708-4597440 GCF_003984885.1 Neopelma chrysocephalum
CAACAAGAACACTTTACAAAAACGATAGCAACGTCAGTAACTTACTTTTTCTTCCTAACACACACACTATTACCTGAAATGAAGCAACAGATTGATTTACTACATTCAACAAAAACTATAAGGTTTTTTAACCCTTTCATTTTGGAGCCTTTTCGTGCAGCACATTTACAACATTATTATTATTGCCCCAATCACCTCCTGCTCCATCACTGAAACATACTTTTTGTGCTATTTGGCATTATTTTCTCTAATGTCCCACATGGCAGGGGCAGTTGGAACTAGATGATCTTTAAG
The DNA here is from genome assembly GCF_003984885.1 of Neopelma chrysocephalum. Classification (NCBI taxonomy): domain Eukaryota; kingdom Metazoa; phylum Chordata; class Aves; order Passeriformes; family Pipridae; genus Neopelma; species Neopelma chrysocephalum. The sequence goes on from NW_020897748.1 coordinate 4,162,003, forward strand.
GTCCCATCCAACACTAATCATTCAATGATTCTATGATTCCATGAAAAATAATCACTGATGAACATATTAGCTCATTCTCATTCTGGAGAATCTCCTAAATTAGAAGATTTTAGGGACATTCTTAAAGCCACTTACAAATAAATAAAAAAATGTTCTATTGGGAATCAGAATCTCAAACGAGGTAAAGCTGCTAAAGCTGCTCACAAAAGCCCTTAACCCAGAAAAAGAAGTGTGCTTTAGCAAAATACTCAGGACTAAAGATGCAATACATGCAGACACTGAATGGTTCTTTAGATCAGCAAAATCAAAACCTTTCAAGGAACTCTCAGAAGCAATCACAAAACACCGCATCTCCATCTGGGTCCAGAAGAAAATGCTTGCAGCTGCACGACCTAACATTTGGGAGAGAACATCAGCAGTACAGACTCTGCAGGAGGCTCCATGAATTCAGAAACAGGCCATTCCTGATGCTCAAACTCTAAAACTTTTAGCAGAATGAAGTGACACAAAATTCCAGTAATAAGACTTCCTTGAATATTCTCCATCTGATTGGGAGAGTGGCCCTTCAAGATGACTAGAAGGAAAAAATACTTCACTTCTCAGCCCCAGGATAATTATGCTCTAAGTGAAGGAGCAGAATAGAAAAACATTCTGTTATTAACACTTTTGGCCCATAAGCTGCAGATAAGGCCTGTGTGACACATGAAACATGGTTTGGAAATAAGTATTCCAAACATCTGAAGACATCTAACAACTACTATGTTGACATGGTGGTACAGCCAAAGGCAGTGTCATGACTTGGAATTTGGACTTGGGCACACAAGCATTCACCTTAAATCACAAACAGAGCTCCTCCCTTAATCCCTCGTCAACACCAGGAAAGAGCAAAGCGAAAGCTTTCTTTCTTTGGTTTGGGTGGATTTTGTTTGTTTGTTTTTAATAGGAGTCACAGACACCAAATAGTGAGCTAGAACAAAAGTTACATATGCCCTGTTTGGGGGAACTGTGCATCTCCCACCTGCCTTTTCTGCTGACAGCCAGGTAAAGATCTACAGAAAACCACTTTGGCTCAGACAGCCAAAAGGAACGAAGAGCCTGGAACTTATTCTGACCATCTCCACCACACAACATGCACAAGAGGACACACGGAAATCACCGTCTTGTGGATACAGTTAGATAAAACATGTCTCCCATTTCAGCTCCTCTTCAGATACACAAACAATCCTCTGTGCAAATGTACATATATCCCTATAAAGACTCACAGAAAAACTCTGGGTTCCATGAAAAGCACAGGTGGAGACTACAACATTATGACCTTTCCTGATGTTCATGTCAAGTTAGAATTTGAACTTGTTTGCCTAAAATTTCCTAGAATTTAAGTCCAAGCTCGGTAATCTATCAATTTAAGCAGAAAAGGTGTACTTAAGCAAAGGAGTATTCAAGGCAATTCTGTACTTAGGAAAATCCATTCCTGTAAAACAAAATGGTACATACATTATAAATAATTTATTTTAAAACTCAAGACTAAACAGACAGCACAGCCCATTTCTTTTACATAGAACTGAAGTTGGACAACTAACTATGCGTGTTTGCAAAACTTTTGCAGGCATTGCCTGGAAAGAAATGGAATGCATGGTGATATCACAATGTTTCCTGGTATTCTTTTTTTTTTTTTCCCCAAGACATGTACTGTAATCCATTACTATTTATCTCCTTACAAAAGTGCACTGTACCATTTTTCCTTTCTGGTATTTTTCCTTTTGTTATCCTTTCAGACAACATGTTTGTCTATTTTTCCCCTCTTATTTCTGACTACCATTTTGCAGGATTAAAACTAAGTATTACAGAACAAAGTGTCTGAATATTTCAAAAGATGGGTTCCCTAGCGTAAAACTGGGAAGGAAGAAAGTAGGTAGAAAACATTTTTCAGCAAAATTCAGGACAAACATGATTCTGCAATAATTCCATCTAAAATAACAATTTGGTATTAACAAATTCATGTACTTTAGAGGGAAACTGAGGAGCTGTGACAATCACAAGATGGAATATGGCACTGGAAAAGATTTTGCTTTAAAAGTTTGCCTCTTCAACTAATACATATTACAGCTACTGTATGACCTATGTTACATTCAAAACTAAGAGTTTCACATAAAATAGTCCCTTAGGAGTAATAACAGTGTATTAATTTTTTTAACAATATGCAAATTCTACACTTACTGTACTTTAACAATCCCATAGGAATAAAGTCCACTGCTTTTTTTCAGATAACTTTGGGGGAATGGGAAATTGAAAATAAATCTTTTTTTATAGAAAAAAAATCAGGGCAGGGGGAAGCATTGTACCATGTGTGCAGCAAATGTTGCTTAAAGGAAATTTTAACTAGACCTGGCTAGTGATGAAAGTACAATTATAATTCGGGATTTATTATAATAGTTTTGAAACACAAACAATGCATTTAAAAGATCTTAAAATATAAGTTTACTACCAAACTGCACCTGTTATTACAGAAAATATAACATTAATAAGGTATTGAGCTATATTTAACCAAGTTTTTATGACCCAAGAGATATATTTGAGCAGTAAGTGAAAATACAACTAAAAAAAATTTTTTTCAGTAAACCAAGTCTGATCTGTGTTTCTATACTGTATCATTAAATTTGTATTAAGCAACTGAATATGACTTCATATCAAAACTCATCACCATACTAAAACAGTTATGGCACATAGTTGGAGTCTAAAATCACTACTTAAACTGCATTTTAAAACTGCAACAGCAATAGAAATAATTGTTTCTCAAATCTTTACACTCAAGAGTTAAGATGCATTTCTGAACATATGTTCATTTAACTGAACAGGTTAAAAAACTACCAATTCAAACACTCTTCTCTAGGGGAAAATAAATCCTAATGTAACTAGCAGGATAGGCTACTCATTAAAGCTGAACTTGGACAAGTTCCAGAATAAATTTAAGGAAATATGAACAAGAGAGTCTTGCTGTGTAGTGGCATGGAGTGAAAATGAATCTGTCCTAATTAAATGATTTTTAAATACACTTTGGTTGTAACCAGTTTGCTGACAAACTGTAATACAGACTTGCTGAAATATTTGGATAAATCTGGCATACTATTAAAGAAAATAGTTTTCTTCACTGTTTTTGAATGAAAACAGGAACTGGACCTTCTTATACACCAAGCATAGGCACCAATATAACCAATTCACAGGCCCGTTATGAAATATTTTCAGTTTGTAGACTTTAGGAACAGCAATTCATTCTTGTAAAATCAACACCTCAGAGTGATTGAAAGAATATAGTGGTGAACAGCTGGGTCCAGAGGTTTATACAGAGTCCCCAACTGCAAAGCTGGACCCTGCGAAATGTTTGAAAAAATTTGATTTTTGTTATTACTCATATCCTGTACAGTAAAATACGATTAGTTCATTTTTTCCAAAATAACAAAACCAGTAACCTGCTACTAGAACCCAGCATTGTGCCTTAGAAGAACCTGAATGTAATTTAAATGCCCAAATAATTTCAGTCAGCATTTGAACACCTTTCCTCTTAGGCAAACGGAAAGTGTATGCTGGTTTTATGTGACATGAATGAAGGCTTCATCTACATACCTACAACAAACCTGTATTTATTTCTACTTAACCTGATGTTTCGTATCAACTTAAAGAAAATTATAATTTTGACCATTTTTCTTAACATTTAAGCAACTATTTATTATTGTAAAGGAAACAACATCTAGCTATGTAATGACAAATATCAAACCTCTGAAGGGAACACATGGAAAGGGAACTGGAATTATTATTGTTTTAAATGCAAAACTGAAGTCACCGCTACTCACAAAAAAACCCCAAAACATATCACGTCCACATATACTAGCACAATTTTCAGTCTTCAGTGAGCAACATACAGTTATTCATGCTAGAGGGTCAAGTTAATTATTATTAAAAAAATAATTAAACTGGCTTTAGAACACTTAATTCCAAAAACATCTCAAAGACTGATGTCTTCAAAACTTCTGTTCTTCTAAAGACTTCACTAAAAGCTGTCTGACATCTTACGCCATCTCTTACATGGATTAATTTTCAGGAGCTGCAGCTGCCTTGGCCTCTTATTTGTAGGAAACACTGCTAATCATACAATCCATTACAAGGGAGAAAACAATGAACTTAAAGGTTCACCACTTTTTTTTTCAGGAAATCAAAACATTAACTTAGTATTCCTGCAAATTTCAGATATGGGATTAGAAGAGTACAATGCTATCATTTTTAAACTGACTACTGTATCATTTTTTAAACATTAGATCTGAAATTTGTCAGTGATGAAAAAATTTTTGTAAAGTATTCAGTCATGTGTGAAGTTCAAAAAAAACCCCCTACAGATTTCCTTCAAACAATTGTGAAAACCAAACAATACAGGCAGAGTAAAAGCTTCCATATGGCTTAGAAAATGAACAGAGACTATCCATTCTTCATTCTCAATAAAATGTGTGTTTTAGTGGAACAATAAAATTTACCTTTACATGGCAAAGCAAAAATGAATAATTGCATATTACAAGACAGAAATAATAAAATCAAACAAATATCTAAAGGAAGAAACCTCAAAAAAAAAATCTATTTTAAGTAAAGAATGCAGGACTCTGGACATACCTGTTAGAAGGTCTAAATTTGGATTTTTTAAAAAATAATTTTATTTGTTTTGATATATCTGGATATTAAAAGTTATGATCATTAGATTAAAAATTATGATTGCTATATGCAAATAACTATATTGGCTTGTGAAGCAACAAGGAAGTGAAAATCAGTGACCTCAGTAAGACAGTTATTGTAACTTTACCTGCCATGAGATATCATGAGAAAAAAGTGGAAGACTGCAAAAAAAACCCCAAAGACTGGGACAGCAGGAAAGTCCTAATTTTCACCAACCTAATTCCAGCCACATTAATCATGAGATGAGTCTTTCCACCCACTGGATTAAAAGTTTAAGAAAGCAGTCAAGAAAGCAGTCTATGTCCATTTCTTGTTAGGTCATTGCCTATGTGCCACAGATCTGAACTAAAAATCTATTGTTACCAACAGGGGATTGGGGATTTTCAGTCTTATTTTTAGATAAACTAAGGTGGCTGCTGAAATTTTAATGGAGGAACATGTTAAACCCGCAGCTGCACTAGAGAAACATACTTAGGATATTATATCAAATTCAGCTTACTAGCTCATCAATGGGACAGATGCTAGAGACCTGAACACTCATCGAATTGCAGGTGAAGATCAAATGAATTGTCATTTCTTCCTTTGTAAAAACTCTGTTTCTAATAATTAAAGTGATATGAGCAATCTACTGAAGAAGAAAATGAGATTACAACCAGATCTCAGCCTTCTTTAAGCACTTAATATATATGGGTTACACACATTAAACAACTTAATCTTATGCATAAAATTACATCTTTAAAGAACCATATCTTCAAAACTCCACAAAGTGTGGGGTGCACATCAAAAAACAAGGGATAAGAAACTCTCCTCATGGAGATGCCAATTCAGGACTTTTTTTCTTGCTTGCACTTTAAACATCCAGCCTTTCTTTACTTCTTCTAGAAGGTCTAAATTTTTTACTTGGATCTAGGAATCTTCCTGTCACTGATGGTGGGTATTAGTGAGAACAAGGGAAGGGCTATGACATTTAGCTGCATTATGTTCAACAAGATCCAAACATAAGGACCATGAGAAAAAAGTCAGTACTCATTAGAGTGACCCATGATCAAAATGTATTAAAAGCAAAAAAACCCCAGAAACATTCCAGAAAGAAGCAAGGACTTTCTATAGGGAAGCACCGGCTCGATGAAGGTGTTACAGGGTGGAATCATGTGAGAAGCAAAGGACTTTTATATCTACATCTAAATTGTGCCTTGTATCTTTTCACAAAAATAGCTTCTACCTGAAAAAGCAGCAATGACAAACTAAATGACATCGTTATCATTTACCTCTTAAGTAAATACTGGGGGGAGGGGTAGGGAGGAATCACATGGAACTTGGAGATGCTGTAACTAAACAGCTGCAGATGAACAAAAGCACCAGGGGTAACCAGGTAAAAGTTGCTAGTGGCCATAAACCTTCCAAATGCAAAGATCTGTGTTTATTAAAACAAAGCAAGCATTACTTTTTTTTGTAGCTTTTAGAAATCCAGTATCATTGCTTTATATATCCAAGTGTAATCCAAGCTCATTGGCCACAGGGGTGGTACAGGGTTTGGGAAACTGGCTTCCCACAGAGCAGCCTGCTTTACTGTCCCGGGAAGTAACCCCATCCTCTCCCTTTCCTCTCCTTCTTCTCCTTTCACACAACCCCAGAAGGAGCAGAAACAGCCATTAAATCAATCATCTAAATCTGCCACACAGAGCCATTTGGTTGCCATTAGCAGGTAAAACAGGGAGCCAGAAGGGCTCAAACATGCTGGTGCTCAGTGAAGAAAACTGCACTGACAAATCCAGTTCAAAGGTCTTCTTGGGAACAAACACAGTTTCAAATTCCTTGCTGAAGATTCAAGGGCTGAGGAGAGCCCCAGCTTCAAGTAAACACTAACAACTGATCTCAATAAGAAAATTTGTCAAAAAAGGTAAGCTGGTTCTGATTTGGGGGTTTCTGTGAATTTCTTCTACTAAAAACTTGTGCATAGCGTTTATGTTGTTTTATAAATAGATTAAATACTTTGGTGGAAAAAAAGACATATTTACTATGAGAGAAAAAAGGTTACTTGAAATTGCAGTAAATCATTTATAGCTCGTCAGAGAAGTAAGAAGGTGAATGTCTGCATTAGTGAAACAAAATTAGTACTTGAACAAAAATATTGCACTAAATGGAGATGTCACAAACAAAATACACAAGACTAAGAGAAACAAAGCTATATCTTTAAAAAGCCATGTCTGTCGTGCCATACCTTTCCCTCATCATCCCCTGCTAAATGGGGATATATTCACAGGCTACTGCTCAGTTCTGTTAAAGACAAATCACAATGGTTGGGGGTTGGAAGGGAGATCATTTAATCCAACCTTACTGCTAAATAAAAGCACTTAACCCCACTCTTTACCTTACAGTACCTCAAAAGCCAATTCCACTATCCTTTAAGATAAAAGTTACAGCATCAAAAGGAAGCTGCTGGAAGCAGGGAAGCGTGTTTTGTTTTTCTGATTACCAGAAAAGCCTTTAATATAGCAAAGGATGGATCAAGGGTGTCTTCAACAGCAAGGACATGAATGGACAAGGTGTGCTAATGGTTCACGTGTATACTCTGCATAACTGCAGAAAGAGTATAAAGGCTTTAAAATTACTATACTGTGGCCTCACTAAGTAGCAACCTCAAAAGAATTTTAAAGGATATCAAAAGCTATTTAAAGCAAAACATTAAATCTCAGTAAATGCATAATACTTTGTACTTCAAAGACTACAATTATTTTTAAATCTAATCTTAACATCTTTAAGCACTGACTCCACCACTACTTTACACCATTCATTCCTCAAAAATAATACAAACTTTAAAGCAGATTCTATGTATACACTTTTCCTGTGTTCAGTTTTGGTCCATTCACTGTGTGCCTCATAACATTTATTTCATTAATTAAAAACTCCACATATGAAGAAAAGATACTGACAGTAAAATACATCAAAGCCATTTTCTTGTAATATGTATACACAGCCAAATCCAAGATGTATCCAAAATCAAAGTCATACATGTACTTTCAGAGCAACAGACTAAGTCAGTGACATAAGAAAAATTCCACTTCAATTTGCCCTTCCTTTAAAAACCTATAATACAGAAATCAGATGCTTAATTGTGTCATTCTCTATGTATATGCACATTTCTGCACTATCAAAGGTAAACATGATTAGAATATTCTAATCATGTTTACCAAATATATTTCCTTATATTTGATTGTTTATTTTGGAATCAGTCATTAAACTCAAAGAAAAAACATCTGCAAAGTAAAAATTTTTTAGGCTTTTGTTTAAAAAACATACATGTTACAATGGGCAAAGAAATCTGATCAATTGAAAAATGAATCCACAATTTTTGTACTCGTGTCTGAACTAACACAATCCTTTCCATTTCTTGCATTGATATCAGAAGTACCTGCAACAGGTACTACAACCCATTTCCAAATTTGATAAACAGGTTTTATTCTCACAGTTTACTGTTTAAGGGCTTTATATCCCACCTGAGCCTGACTCAGTTGTTCTCTTTTTCGTTTTTTGTTCAAATGGCCCTCTAACATTCTCATCGAAAACATGTCATGCTAAAAAATCTAGTTCAGAAACTGGGAGCTGATGTCCTGTAGAAGATTAAAACATAATGAAAAGCAGACAATGTTTACCAAACATACAGGCCCAATGGAGGTCTAAATGTTCACATGTTTTCAATACAGTACCTGTTTCTCGGTATGTACACCTGACAGGTTACTTTAACCTACTTTAAAAGGCGTTCCTAAAGAAACAGTAACAAAAAAATACAAAGCTATAAACAATGAGGATAAAAGTGCTTGAGGAAAAACACCAAGGATGTTTCCTTGCACACAAACGCTTAGCTTAGAACCCAAGACAGATCCTGATCTATGAGAGGGACTATTTCTATAGAAAAGAAAAGGCACATCGGGTTCTGGGGGAAACAAGCATGAGGAGAATACAGCAAACAAATGATCCTGGACACAGGACAAAATCCTTCTCCAACCTAGAGATGAACATAACAGGTGCATTAAAGCTGCTAAGGTATTATGGACAGCTGAACGCGCACAGGAGCCCTTAGATTTGGTTTGAGTCAAGATAAATACAGCTTTTTTTAAACAAAATGATTTTAGTTACCATTTATCATGTTTAAACTTTAACCGAGACTCAGATTAACATGCTTGTAAGAGTAGGTGCATAATTTAAGACGACAGAGTTTCTGGTGCCTACTGCTTGAGAGTGAAGCTCTGCAGAGTCAAAAAAGGATATGCTACAGCTTGCCCAGCAATACTACAGTGATCCATGAGCGCAATGAAGATAACCATATTATAGCTTCACTGATAAGCATGTAGCTTATTCAAGAAGCCTTTAAACACACAGTTTTGGTGGAATATTTGATACGTAAGGTGAATAATACAATTTCATAAACATAATTCTATAGGAAACTATGTTAGAAGTCCCAATGAAAGAAAGGCCATTTTTTTCTTCAAATTATTGTATTTAATGACTACAATGACTATTTAATGAATACAAATTATTGTATTTAATGACTATCAACTCCCATGGTATTGTCTTAAAAAGAAGATGCAAAGAAAAAGGTGAAAGGTTAGAGAGCAACTTCAACACTATAGTACATTTCTTCAGAATTCTATGTAATACCCAACATTTGAACAGGCTGGCTAGCAGAATGACATCACAGTCAGCTTCAGGGTGCAAGTTTCAAGCATCCTTGATTGCAAACTAGGGAGGCCAAGTGCAGGCTCCAGTAATGGTCTGTGGCTGTGCCCACTGCTGACCTGTTTGCTTGCTCTCCGCCAGTCTCAGGCCACGGCAGCTGGTACTTTCTCAAACAATGCTGAAAGGATCAAGCACATCAGAAGCTATTCTCAGTCTAAAGCCTGGCCATATCCTTCTTAGCTTTAATTTTACTTTTTTCCCCCTCCTTTTGGGAGCAGAAGGGAAAGCCACAGGTATGTGTACATGAACTGAGCTACAAGAGGTCACCAGGCCTCAGGGCAACGGATGTCTTCTAGAATATTTTATTTAGCAGCCACCTAAATATTTAGATTTATTTAGATGACAGCTCAGAGATTATATTTTTCTTCGTAATTCAGAGATACACTTTAAGAGGTAGAAAAAAAAGGCACAAAATTGCAGGCAAAATTCTGGAGAAACAAAGGACAAACCTTGTGTGACGAATTGCCACCAGTGCATCTTTCTAGCCAGAGTTTACATGGGTAAAGCCTCATAATAAAGAATATCACTGAAAATCCTAACCAGATCATTTCATACACATAGCTTTACCATTAAGAGAAACAAAATTTCTAAATACATCCAGTGCAAAAGGAATATATATTAGGGATTCATTTTTTCTTTAGAATCTATGCTACAGAACAGCACTTCAGCTTTAAGACTAAGTTTTTGAAACCTTTCACCAGTCTCTAACCAAAATTTGTCTTTAACCCTGAAAATCCCACACATTTTGAAATACCATTTTCTTGGTTTTAGTACAAATGCCAGCAAATACTTACGGCAACAGTTATAACAACCAGGATTAAGTATTAGCCATGTGCAATCACTTTCCCCGGACAGATATTAGTTAATGGGCTTAATTTACTTCCACTGAAGAGACTTGACAATTAATTAGTCTAAATAACTACACTGGAAACACTACAGATGACCACCCTTTACTGTCAATTCTGCTGAATTTCCTCCTCGTGGACAATACTGAACAATGCAACTGCTTCCAATTTACGCTGATTAAAAGTGAATTTTTAACAGATTTGCTGAATGCTGCCTGCCACATCTGCTGAGAAGCAGTAACATTAGATCTGGACTTGATTTAAAAAAAAAATTAAACTAAAGGTTTGCAACTGAAGTTAATTTGTTGTCACACTAATCAAGCTGCAAGTCATGTACTCAGGATGCAAAACTCTTCCTGGTCTAAGGGCTTTTCTTGGTAACTGACAACAGCTCCTTCCAGAAGTTGAAAAGTGCCCCAAAATGTTCTTGCTGAAATTTAACATATTAATATCACTACAGATTATAAAATGTTCCACACAAGTTCCTTAAGCATCTTCATCCTTACACACAAGCATTGGCTCCCTTGAACTTTCATAACGCAAGATATGTTAAATCACATTTTCAATGAAAAGTCCTTCTCCTGTTAAAGCTGTTAAATCACCCTTTATTACTGTTCGTAATGTGCTATGATATTGCCATACCTACTCCTCAAACACAAAGATGCACAGGAAACCAATTTCTGAAACTGTCAAAGTTGGTGCTCACAAAGCCTTACCAAAACCAGCTACCAATAAGTTAATTTAAAAAATCTGATTTAGTATTATGTTCTTTGATGCATTTCCTAGGCAATGGCAGAGAAGCATACAATGCTGAAGCAATCCAGCACACTCCCTAGACTGATTGTTCACATCTGAGGCAATTCTACACAACCACCTCTGTAGAACCCAAGAGAATGACTGTTGCATTCTGCTTTTGCACAGCCCATATCAACTGGCGTATCTCAATAGTTCAGACAGGTTTTAACATGTGCTAGCTCTAACTGGCGCAACGTTGACGTGGTTGAAACTCCCCCATCCCATACACTGATGGCATCTGTTCAGGCATTCAATCTACCCTGAATTTTCATCTGGCAGATATATCCAATTACTAACATAACTAATAGTCACAACTGAATGCTACAAAATGAGTTTCATGTGTTTTCAACCTGTTTCTACTTCTGACCCAGGAAACAAGCATGCCCCTCAACTGCCCATGTGAAACGCAATCCACACCCAATCTAAATTGACATTACTCTTGATTTACCATGACTAGCCAGTAAAACAGGCTGCCAAAATCAAGACCGAAGTGTCAATTTATGAGAAAACTTCCTAGATTTACGATCTAGTGTTCCCAGTCTGTGGATATTGGGCTCTGTGTTTCCTGCCAATAGGGTCCGCTTGCCTCTTACTAGCACAACTGCACTGAACAGCACAACAGCTACGTCTTGTGACTCTCAAGCTCAGAAAGCTACTGTGATTTCTAGTTCTAAGCAGATTATTCCACTGAACATGTCCTGCAAAGATGTTTCAATCAAAAAAGTAACAGAGACAGATAGTTCACCTGATCCCCCATAATACACTTTTAATCCTCTCTTCAGTGAGCAGCAAATCCTAAAATCTCCTACTATCATCACAATAGTACCTTGTAGGTAAAGGCCATGTCACCAGGAGATAACTTCCTTGTTAAATAACTTAATATGTAAGAAGCCAGATCTTCGTCTACCAATCTGCTTGTGGATAAACATGAATTGCTCTCACTCGAGTCAGTTCATTGGGATATCGTCAAATGCACACAGGATTTACAAGATGACACAGAGCAGACATGAGTGGGTGCACATGTTCACTCATACTGGAGCCTATAATGACCTTACTGGATTGTGTAAGGAGTCTAACAATGAATTCTGTCAATAAGAATACGGCTGTATGGCACACTAGTACATGGCTATGACTGAGAGGGATGTTTGCCTTGTAAGGGGACACATCATGGAAGAAAATGGAAGCAAAGCTGTATAAAAATACAAACAACTTCACAGTAACAAAAATTTGAGCAGAAACCTATACAGTGATAATGAGGGCTTTAGAATCCTCCATTTTTGTAATAGTAATATTAAAGTTAAAAAACATAAGAGAAACTAAATTGTATGTAAAAGCAACCATTTCACAACTACACGGTGACAAGTTCAAAATAAAATGCAGGAAGTCAGGTAAGAAAGTAAAACGCTGATGTTCAGGTTGCTGGCAAAGTATATTTCTCAATATCACTGCATAATAGTTAGCCAAAGGCTAACTTCCGAGTGTGCCTGTCAGAGTATCAAAAGCTGTCACAGATAGACACAGTGAGAACCTTCCCACAGACCTGATAAAGAAAAACGAGAGTCTGGAACAGGTTAAGAAAAGCAAAAGCAATGCAATGCAACAACACACATAACTGGACTAATATCTAGCTCAAAATATACAGAGGACACTTCACTATCATTCAGATATCAGAAAAATAAAAGGAAGGTTATTAAGATTTTATATTGTGTAATGTTAGTTTAATATTCTTCAGAAGTACAACGAAGTGGTATTTTATAAGTGATAGAGGGTTATAACACTAAAGTGTCTTACACTAGATTACCTCATCTGTTACTACAGACATTGTAGCCAAAAGAACAAAAGGGAAAGAAATCAGCTAATTCCTGTTTGGCAATAAACATTTTTGTCCTTCATTCTAGGCTTTTAACCATATTCAAATAATTCTCAGTTGGTTTTAGACATCCTCCTAAAAGCTCTGAAAGCTGCTTTACAATCTGACATGCAACACTATATAAAGTAGTTGTAAAATATTGACATGAACGTATTTTGCATCTTGTTGTGCTTGACAAAAACAAAAGACCAGATGGTTTGTACTTTCCAATAAAAATAGATTAGCTATGCAATTTAAAAGATGTCCAAGACTTAGTTAACTAGTGAGTTGGAGCATATTCTTTTATAGAAAGAAAGAGTATTAACTGCAATTAAAACAGACATCAATTTAATACAAAAACAAAACAGCACTTTATGACAGTTTATGGTTATTTACTGGAACTCACTGGGTTGATGCTGTTGAAATTTTATCTCTTAAAATATCCTGCCAATGTTTATCAACCAGTTTTAAAAAAATTAATATTACTACAGTATTTTATACACTGTATACATTTTAAGATTATTGTACTGAAACTAGAAAAGAAAGCTATTCTACTGATTTATGTCAGAAATAAAGTTAAGATTTTCACTGCTAACTCAAAACATACTACCTAAGGGATTCCATAACAGTTCATAAAATGTCTTTGTTTTTAAAAGGTATGGTCTGTGGTATATATTTTCTATGAAGAAATAGAAGAACACATGTAGCATCAGATGTGTGTACTTTAAGAAACTCTGGAATGTGAAATCCACAAATCCAAATAAAGCAGGTGGTATAATTTGGGAGGGAGGATTGAATTTAAGTTTAATGACATTACCAGGTTATCCTACCAGACTAATTCTCACTCACTGCATGACTTCAATGAAGCTCTCAGTCCTCATGCTGATTTCGATTTAGTTGAAGTGCTATTTGATGTGTTTCATCTGGAGTTTTATTCACTTCAAACTACACTTCATTTAACCAGGCTGCTGCTGTACTCATTTGTTTTTCTACTTTATTACTCACAAATTGGTGCTGCTTAGTTTAGATAAATCCTTGGAATAAGTTCATTTTATATAATTGTCTTGTACTGTTAATAAACAAACAAGCTTTACAAAAAGATCTTATCACAGGAAAAAAGTGAGAAAAATATTTAAATACACTAGGCCACAATAAGTGTTGATCTTACAAGATCTACTAATAAATGCTGATAGATGATTTGCTGTTTTAGCAGGACCACTCCCCTGCCTCCACTCCCCAAAACTACTGCTCCTTTATGTTATTAATCTACCATACTCTATTTTCCAGCTGGGCACACACTGCAATACAATGCATTTTTAAAAGAGAGAGACAGAGAAACAACAGAGAAACAGAAACCATGAGAGAATCAGAGAATGCACGAGCAAGAGAATGTGAGCGCGAGACCACGAACATGTGAGACAGAGCGTGATGGCAAGTGTGCAACTGCACATGTGGAAAAGCACGGGACACCAGGCATGGGCCAGCAAGAAAGAGATGGAGCATAACGAGCACAAGCACCTGCAGAAGAGCACTCATGAAAAAGCAGCAGCACTTGAACTTGTCAGATGACAGATTTCTTCAACTATTTTTCATCTGGAAAATAATTTTTTTGATTTTGCATAACTAACCTTGGGATTTATAATACAGTAAATAAATTTAAGTTTACCATTAAACACTAATTCGTTCTTACAGTTTGCTAACAAGGATCACTAACCAGAGCTTAGTGTTAAATTTTAGGTCATGTCATGAAAGGTTGTCAATCTTAACCAGGTCCTGAAGTACTCTAATTAGTGCTGATTATGGGTTATCCTGGTAACAGTTATTATTTTTCAAAAAAAGGTTGCAACACAACAGCAATTAACTTGAAGAGGTTAATACTTTTGCAAACTATTGATAAAAAATATGACAAAGTCAGTTAGGCTGCTACCACCTGGTGGTGTTCTGATAATGCTAAAACCCCAGCCTGCGAGAGAAAAATTAGTATATTCTCTGTGTGGCACTAAGAACAGTCAAAGACACAGTCCTTTTTTCTTAATCCATTAAGCTTTCACAAACAAATGTATCTTATAAATTAGCTATGCAACACAATGTTTGAAGCCAAAGTATTGAACATATTAACGTGTTTTCTTGTCATTTTATGTAAAATTTTTTGCACGTGTTTAGTCAAAGTAGTATTACAGACAGCTACTTCTCAAAAGAAGGGATAAAGAAAACTAATATCCTGTCCAAAGTATTGCCAAAATGCATTTTCCTGAAAATAGATTTTATAAATGCATTGACATCTATGTCCACGAGATTTAAACTGAAAAGATAAATTTAAATACTGAATTTTCCAGGACAATTAAGCTTAAAATAATTTTATATAGCTCGTTTCATAATAAAGCACAGAATTTGTTTCAGAAGAAAAGTGTTCTCTTTTAATATATGAACTACTACAAACAGCTAAAATACCTGATCACAATGTTAAAACACTTCCAACTGTAATGAGAGATAAATAAAAGTGTAGTAGAGATTTCGTGGGGTTGGGATGTTTTGGGGTTTCATCCTCCAACTTGTTGCTTTTTATTTGGTTGAGTTTAAAACAGCAAGAGCTGACCTGTTCAGTTAAACACATCAAGCTTTGCTAGCAGTATGTAACTTAGAGTGGAAACTGGTTCTAGAAATCTACGAGGTCTAGAACAAAGCTATTTAATATAGGGCTTGTGGGGACTGCTGTCTTGGCCAGACAAGGGTCTAAAATGTTTATTAATAGCAATCGTTACAAAGAAACTTATTAATAATAACAAACAATAATAGAATATGATAGATGAGACAGAAAAGTTTAGGGATATATATGAAGCTTTGCATTTTTACGTCACTCATTAGAAATGCAAAAGTAATTGTGCATTACTTAAACACTTAATGCTCAGGCTTAATGCTCACCAATATTTGGGAAACTTGATCAGCTTGCCATAAACAGCAGTACTGAACGAGGGGATAACTGGAACAGGGATGCAGTATAATCCTTTACTGTCCAAAGAAGTCAGTGCTGCTTGAAAACCAAATACCTGGAACAAATTCAGTTAGTCAAACAGTATGCTACCATAGGATTAGGTCGCTTTCAGGTTATTTTATAACATAACATACAGAAATATACTCAATAAACATTAAATAAATTATGTATTAATTTTAGATAATTCCTTTCACCCAAACACAAATATAGCTACAGAAATCTACGTAAAATAATGCCCTAACAGGAATACATACAACAATATTTTCTTCACTCAAAAAGTGTTAACTACGCTCTGCTGAATTTTTAACAAAATGCTGAATTACAATTTAACAACTCAAGTACTTTATTCTATATTCTTTAACTTGCAGATCACACGCTGCCTTTCATATAAAATAAAATCATTTTTGGTAATTGTAACAACACTGGTATGAAAAAGTGGTATTTAAGGAAATTAGAAGCTTTTCTTCAACAACAAATTAACTTCAGTTGCAAACCTCTAGTTTAATTTTGTAATTAAATCAAAAAGCTTTTTTTCCTTCAAAAAGCTTTCCTTTCCCTGTTCAATAATGGAGAATGAACTTTTGTAGAGTTGCTTTTTAAACTGCTGTACCACCATTCACATAAGAACAGACCACTCTGGCCAATATTAAAGCTAGCAAATAAACCCTTTAAAACTCAAATCTGATGTTCAAATGTTGCTGCTGAAAAAGTTTTTGAATAGAAAAATCCCCTCAAACTGAAAAACATACAGATGACTTGCAATATTGCGATCCCAATCACTTTAAATGTGACAGAAGGTAAACATGTCACCCAGAAAACTTAAAGCCTGCCATGCAATTCTGGAACAGAGTTTTGTTCATGCAGACAATAAAGATTTAAATAATTAAATTCTTACTAAGATCCCAGCATGGAAGTGAATAGATAATTGAAAAATTGAGCAAAACTAACAGTACTAGTATTAAATATTTACATTTTACTAGCACCCAAAAGGTTTTGAACTGCCTGAGGCCATCCTAAAAGGCTGGAAGGCCTGTTTTAAAATTCCTCTTGAGAGCAGAGGGCAACTGAATACTCCCAAAACAATTTCCCATAACTTAAGCTTCCCCCAACTTCACAATAAGAACTCCTCTCACATACTGTCTCTTTAATCGAGAACATTCAGAGGTCTTTCCTCTTATAATGAAAAACAATTAAATTGTTAGTCAACAGTTTTTGATTGCATACCTTCACTATCATGGTATTGCTACATCAATACTACTAGTAGTGATGGTTTTCCCTCATAACATCCCATCAAGTGTCTAAGTGTACTTTGCAGCGCTCAATCTACATATTCTATGAGCATTATCTGGGAAGAAGAAAAAGATTTCGTCCCACATTATTTTAACTCAACCTTGCCACAAAGACCTTGGGGCTTCGCTCTGTGCAGTTTCCTCATACGAAGTTCTCTGTTCATATTACAAAGCATTTGGCTCCAGTCAGAAGCAGCAATCCCAAACAACAATGTTATGTGAAATGTCTTTACATCCTTTTAGACAAGCTGTTTTAGACAAGCTGAAAACTTTCTCCCAAGAAACATGCTAACACTTAGGATTAAACTATATGTGTATGATCACATATTTTTTCAGCACAGCAGCAAGAAACAGTTTTCAAGCCTTCCTTTACCTTCAGATAGCAGTGTGAGTAACAGTAATGAAGCAGGTTGTCAGATGGCTGGCCAAGGTTGCTGACCACATGCACCAGTTGCTCAGCATACATCGGCACTGAGTGCTCCAGGTTAACCTTATCCACCAAAATTCGGATGGAAGGTAAAGGTCGGAGGGGATGGAAACTTGCAGCATTTAACACCCCACTTAAGTTCTAAGTGACAGAGGAAAAACCCATACAATTATTATATAACAGATGTATTATTTATGATATCTACATATTCTTACCTACATACACAAGCAAATCTACCTGTAATTAACTATTTACAGATACCACGGCATTACACTCATCAACTTTTTATCCAGAATTGTCTTGGGTGCATGTGATCAGGTGCTGGTGGTGGGCAGAGGGGGTTGCAGGTCTGACCAAGGGTTGCCCCAGGGCAGGCTCAGCCAGTGCTGGATAAAAAGTTGATAAATTTTAAACTCCAAAGAAATTATTTTGAAAATATTTCAGGATTCATAGTATAATGAACATCCAACTATATTTTTTAATAATATTCATTAAAATGAAGCGCTGTATTCAGCACAAGACAGACATGGACATATGAGAATAAGTTTGTTGGAAACAAAGTGGTTATGGGGTTGGAGGACATGAGTTCTGTCTCAAGAAAGACTGAGACAACTGAAGTAATTCAGTCTAGAGAAGGCCAGAGGGAAATGCTACTGCTGTCTACTGCTACCTACTGGGAGGGTAGAGAGAAAAGGGAGCCAGACTCTTGTCAAAGGTGTACCGTAAGAGGATGAGTGACAATAGACACAAGCTGGAATACAGGCAATTCAAATTAGGTCTATGGGAAAGCTTTTTATAGCATCTCCATTCTTAATGCTAATTTGGCACTTGACAGAGTAACCCCTGGAGCAACCTGCTCTTCCTTTGTCCAGGATGTTGGACTCCTGGAGAACACCTCAAAAGATCTTTTCCGATCCAAATTACTCTATAAATCTAAAACAATTATTAAACTTGCACCAAAATAGGACAGTAAGTTGACATATATATGATTTTCAATCTAAAACTCAAAATTGTTATTTTAAATATGCATGGCTTCACTCAGGAAATGTAAATTGAAACTCCAAGTGGTGACTACACCAACCAAAAAGTTCACTTGATTTAAACTCTTTGCCTCACATCTAAAACAAACATGGGACTGTTCTCCCATTATAAAAATACCATCTTCCCATGCCCATATGGTGAAAAGCACCACTGCAGTGCAACATGCTAAAAAATTCTAAAAAGGAAAAACCTCTCTGGGCAACCTGTTCCAGTGCTTCATCATCCTCTGAGTAAAGAATTCCCTCTTAACATCTAATCTAAATCTGCTCTCTTTTAGTTTAAAACCATTGTCCTTTGTCCTGTCACTATCTGCTTGTATAAAAACTCCCTCTCCCTCCTTTTTATAAGCTCCCTTTAGGTACTGAAAGGTCACAATGAGGGCTCCTTGAAGCATTCCCTTCTCCAGTCTGAGCAACCACAGCTTTCTCAGGCTATCAGACGAAATATCAGACAAAAGTTCCAGAAATTTAATTAAATCAAGAATTGATTGATTTTGCTCTTTTCCCATTCCTTCTCTTAGCCATAGAATACCTTCCAGCCTCTGCCAGGAGAGATAAACCTACTGCAAATCTTCACTACCAAATGCAGATTCATCTCTACAGTACCTCAGCATTGTGCACTGAGGAAGGAACTCTATAGGAATAAAACCAGATTCTTAAACTGGTGTTATACTACACATATCCAGAAGATAAAACAAATTAAGGCTGTTAGGAAATTTCCGTCTCTCTGAGCAAGTCGTTCAGTAGTTAAATTCTCAGTAACAGCCCATGTCCTGCTCGCATCCTGGCTGGAACTAGCACACACACACCTGGCTGTTAACATCTGTGTAGTCTCTATTGAGCCTCTGTATTAAAAGATTTCAGACTCTACCAAGTCTGGGAAGACCTGCACAACAGGTACTCTTCTGATCAAAGGAGCTACTACTTTTTCAGAGCTACTACTTTTTCATCTCCTTGATGGTTTAAAATCTTTTTTCTTCACAATTATTTTTTCTTACAAGTACAAGACATCTTCAGTTTATAAGCCTAACTAGTCATATCCCACTCGTCTTAGGTGAGCTAAGGCTCATGGGCACCAAACCAATTCAGAATTCAGCAATGTATCCAGCACATGGAATCACAGACCAGTAAGAAAATTTATACGGAACAGCACATGCCAATATAAAGAACTGAATAATTATCTGTACATACATACCTTCTCACCCATGATTATGGGCAGCAAGTGGTCTAGTAAATTGAATTCTGCCACAGGGATTATAATTGTACACTTGAGAACAGTGAATGTTGTAAGTCGAGTGGGAATGTATTCCTCCAGTGATGCTATTTCTTCTGAGCTTGGCACAGTTCTGTTTCCATCTGTAATATCTACAATAAATCAAGATTACATGTTTCACTAAAATATATAAAATGTGTCCTAGAGCTGCTGTTTCAGAAACGATTAGGGACTAGCAAAAAAAGCAAAGCTTCCCCCCCACCTCATAGTTAATAATGTTATTCCATGCTGGTTCTACCTAAGGCTAAATGCAATAGTAACTGGATTTTCCTGACTTTGAAATCTGTATTACTCTTCCTCAGAAACTCATCTTAACTGTTTACCATAACTTATTTCCATGCATTTTCATCCTGTATAACTATTATTTCAAACTAATAAATATCAACAAGGATACTTTCTTCTCTAAGACTCCAAAATTAACCTAGAGTAGTCAATTAAGTAAGCCCTTCTTACTCAACAAGAGTCTTATGATTAAAACAAATGGCTTCCAAAGTGTCTGAAATTATCTCAGAAGTATATCCAACACTGATGAGGATACTACAATGAATTTTATCTTTATTTTACATTTTGCTCTTCAGACTCATAAAATCCCCTGAAAGGTTTTGAGTTTAACTACTTGGAAGCTGCACCTTCAAGAGCAATAAATTTGGTCTGGTTTAATTCTGTACATTTGTGTATATGCAATAGGAGCAAACCTGGCTTAGTTTTGCTGTAAGGCTCATACTCATGTTCCAGAGCACAAACTATCATTTTCATTATCCGGTGTACCGCGCTGCTATCCAGCCGAAGATTGAGTGGGCCCACAATGAGGCTTTTTGTAGACATCTCCTGAACATTTCCAAAATCTTCACTCTTTACTGAAGAGAGGTCTTGTTGATTCCCAGAGACTATAAGAAGTTTTATAAATAACAAGTCACACCAAACAATTGGACATAATAAAATTTTTTATCAGCTACTTCTGTTTCAAATCCTATGATCACAGACTTATAAATATATACAAAAATATAACAGTGCAAACAGAACACACAAATAGACCGTGACTGGTTTAACATGTTTTTTAACATTATTTCTGTTTAATGCAGAGAAAACAGGGTAAATTTTTGCCTTGCCTCCAAGCAGAGTACAACTTAGGAACCCTTCCATGAATTTTGTATTTCTCAAGTTTAGTATTCCCTGGAAGTCTAAACTTCTGTGGCAACTTAACCCCAGGTGCCAATGACAGCTGTGCTGTTCAAAACTTTCTACAGCTTGTCACAAAGATATCCATCCCTAACAATCAAGGAAAAGGTGTGCTGCAAAGAAATTACAGACTTGGGCCCTTAAAAGGTTAGCTGCCTGTACACAGCCATGAGAATCACACTCACTTGTACTGTCATAAACCAGACTGACAGCTAAGGCAAACCCTTCCTTCCATTCACATTTACCCCAACTCACTATTGCATGGGCAGTGAGAAAACAAACTTCTTTAATCATTAGGTCTCAGGCTGTTTTTAGAAGAACCAACACAGAGATAAAAGAGTGGTTTAGTAAGGTCAGGTAATAAGGTAGACCAAAACCATACATTCACTGGATACAGGCTACTCATCAGTTACCAAACAGCATGACTATTTCTCTAAACATACTTCACAGAAATTCTTCAGTTAAATTACGCAAATTTCAGAAACTCAAGTTTTCCTGTTACATATGACTTGTAAAAGAATACCCTCATCCCTCTAATATATTTAGCTTGCACAACTGCAGAACTGGATTTTTTTCTTAATAAACCATCACTTTGACAGTGTCTTCATTGCTTTGACACATGCACTAAACATTAAATGTCTTGCTGATCATTACATAAATGAACAGTTAGTCTGACAAAATAAGCATCAAGATTAAATGGATTCTGAGACCACAGAAAGGCAACAGAACTGGTGAAACGTCTGGAGCACAAGTCTTAAGAGGAGCGACTGACAGACCTGGGGCTGTTTAGCCTGGAGAGGAGGTAGGGTCTCAGGGGAGACCTTATTGCTCACTACAATTACTTGAAAGGATATTGTAGCAAGGGGGCGGGAGTCAGTCTCTTCTCCCAAGTAAGAAGTTATGGGATGAGAGGAAACAGCCTCAAGTTGCACCAGGGAAGGTTTAGATTGGATACTGGAAAAAATTTCTTCACTGAAATTGGCCACAAGCATTGGAACAAGCTGTCTAAGGGAACTATTGTAATCCCCATGCCTGGAAGTGTTTAAAAAACGTATGAATGTGGTATTTGGGGACATGGTTTAGGGGTGAACGTGGCAGTGCTGTGTTAATGGTTGGACTCAGTAGCAGTTCTTTTCCAACCTTAACAATTCCATAATTTCTGGTTGCCTGAGAGGAACCCGGTCTTTTACCTTCCAGAGTAACATTCCCTTTTGCCTCTCTTCTTTACCGTACTCATTCAAAACAGTCTTTCTATTGGGGGAAATGAGCTTGGGGGAAAAGGAAGCAAGGATAGGTTTTTTTCCTCCCTTGTGTTTAAATAATAAAATGTTGTTGCTTCTAAGCATTGGTGAGAAGAAAGGTCCTAGCACAAACCAAGACTATGCCCAATTTGACACTTAGCTGGTCTAATGCTCTGCAGGCCTTTACAGGCTTATATACTCAGCAGAAGAATTAACTTTATCCTTAAAAGCCCAACAGAAGTTGATGGCAAGAGCATTTATAGCCTCTGATTCCCCTGGCGTGTTGTTTTTCGGAGAGGAAAAAGAACAATAAAAGAAAGATAAAAGAACAGAAAGATACTACCTTATAAAACCTATTCAAATCTTCAGCTGGAACTGAGTTACAACCTTTGTAATAAATTCCGAAAAAGATTTTTTTTTTAAAAAGCCAGCATATAGCCTCCTGCATTTATTCTACAGGCAGTTAACATGCATACTTTTATCCTTCCAATTCTACAGAGTATTCAGTGCAGATGAACACTACTAAAAAGAGCAAAAAGCCATAACATCACATAAAAAGGCCAAAAATAATAAAGCCAGGAGTAGTAACAGCCTACCTTTTCAAAGACTTATACTTGCTTGTATATATTGTTTGTATATGAATAATACATTCAAGTGACAGAATTTATACAAACCACTTTCTGGAACAGTCCCATTTAATTCTAAGTGCAAAGAGAATGTGACAGAAAATCTATTGGTTCTACTGAACTAGGTGATCACAGGTGACTTGAAAATTCACAGTTGCATAAAGAAAAACAATTTTTGATCATTGAGTATTCAAGCTCTCTGTAAACCTTATGTCTAATTCTAACTGACAAAAAATACCAAAATGAGTGCTGCATAATAAACTTGCCACCAAGATAAGTACACATTACAAACAAAATGGAACTTCAAAAGTACACCCCGCCAGGTCAGCGATCAGGGAACTGACAGGCTACATAACGTTTCAGGGAAAATGTTTTGCATTGAAATACGAAGCCAAAATCCAGAAAAATACAGGAAGGGGAGGACAGGCAGCATTTCAAAATAAAACTACTGTGCATGACTATCTCGTTTTCATTCAAAATACAGAAATTGATTAATGCACTTCTGTAAGTGACAGATGAAACTCCTGAGGTTAATGTTATCCAGGAGGCACTTGTGGTTTAATCAGTAATTCTATGCTTCAGGAAAGGTTAAAGGTGCAAAGAATGTGTCAAACCAAAATTGCCTTGACAGATAAAAATCTTACAATCACAGTAACTGCCTCCTATAACTTAAGTTGGGTTAGGGTATTTTATGGAATGTGGTGTGCAGTGATTGTAACTAAAAAAATAGTTAATATCAAAATAAGAAATAGTAAAATTTAAACTTTCATATAAACGACACATTAAAAATGCAGCAGGTTTATATTGTTTTCAAAATCTTGAGGTATTTATATCTTCATTTTAAAGAAATTATTTACACTTTTTTTTATGTGTTATTTAATAACTACCCACTTAACCCACAATATGGAAAAATAAACTACAAAATAACTAGCAGAAACACCACATTTGCTTTTCTGAGGAACAAAACTATTTGAAAATTTCAAGTTTTAAGTTCTTGATTTAGAGAAACAACAACTATTTTAACAATTTAATAATTAATCATTCCATTCTTCTATGTAGAGAGGTAGCTGAAATCAAAGGAGTAATACCAAAATAAAAGCACACAGCTTGATAGGAAGTCAAGCTACATTTTGTGAAGTGTTTTCCTGGATGGAGAAAACAGAAGCTAAGGCTCTGAGAAGGCAAACTGGAAGAAAAAGAAGAGAAGCTAAGGAGGGAAAAATGTAGTCAGAATATACCAGTAGCCTGGCATTGAGGAAAATAAATTCATTCCTGAGTTCAGTCATTCCTGAAAAGGGCTAGTTAAAAGTCAGAAAAAGATATGATCACAGCATTTCTTGTGCATTCAGAGAAACAAGACAAAATACTCCACAAAACCAATTTTTCTTCATAATCAAATAGTCTGCATATTCAATTTTCTACAGCAAGATTCAAAAAGGAGATAAGGCTTACCCAAGATTTTCAACTTCTCTACATAAGAGTTCAACACACAATTAAATATTTATCTCTATTAAAACCAGAAGTAGACTGCAGTAGAATCTTGACTTAACTGTATATTTTCTCAGCTTCACACCACACTCATAGTACAGAGGAAAGCCTCAGAACCAGGAAAGAACTGTTAAATTTCCTAGTGTATTCCTCTACTACCAAAGGCAATAGCATCATTTATTTATTTTTTTTAAGTTTTTCCTCTAAGGAAACTGGAAGTTTCTTTCCTACTCCTTTTACTCTTAATGTCCAACAAGTCCAGAAAACAAAATCAAACATTAAGAGTTATGGTTTCTTTTACACAGACAGAAAAAACACAACAACAACAAACACACACAAACAACAACCAAAAAAAATAAACAAAACCAAAAACACCAACCAAACCAACCAACCAAACAAAAAACCAAACCAACTAAAAAAAAACCAAAAAAACACAGATGAATTGGATTAGGTAGCAAGGACAGGACAGATAAATGTTCGGTCACAAAACAGCAAGAAGTTCCCAATACATGTCCAGAGAAATAGTGTTCACGATAATAAATACACAGGTGGGGAAGAAAGCACTATTAGTTTGACAATGAAACTGCAGAGCAGCAGCTGTAGATGACAGTCTTAGAAGAATTGGGGGGGGAGATCACATTGCAATTAATGATAAGAATACATGTGTAAAAATACATATGCATTTCTTACTAATAGATTAACTTCTTTGTCCCGTTTTTTGTAACACTCACAGTAGTAGATATACTTCCTGCACTAAATTCACTTCTCAGACTTAGAAAAGACTTGATAGGAATCTCAAAAATTACTCAGAATTGGCCAATATCTATGTGCACATGGTTTATTTGTTCACAGAATTGTTCAGATACATATATTTCAAGATTAATCTCCACACTATCTTGCATCCTTGCATTTTAATTCACAGGAGAAAAACCACAGCCCTTTTCATCTTCTGCAGCAAGTACACAGTCAACCTCATTCTTCAACCAGGCTTTCTCAAAAGTTGGGGTTTTTTTACATGCAAAGTCAATAATGACAACTTTAAAAAAAGAAAAAGACATCATACTTTATGAACTTCATCACTGCTACAAGCTAATTACTTTCAGTTTAGCAACTGGCTATAAAAATATCACTGTGATTCGTTATGCAGGAAAAAAAAAAAAGAACAACACCGACAATCAACAGCTAACCAAAATAGCTAACCTCAAAGACATCAATAAAGAAACAAAGATGAAAGCATTTTAATGATGGTTTTGATGGTAAATCTAAGATAAGTTAGAGGACAGTTGGTCAAGGACCATCTAGGCATGAAAAGTCTTTGCTTCTATTATTTATCAGGGTCAACAAAGAAAAAAGGTACCTTTGCCACTGGTGCTTTCCATTGTGTACAAGTAATCCATGTAGAAAGCCCCAAACCTCTGCATTCCAGCTATCTCTGTGTACATCTCCTACCAACACAGCAAAGCAAACAAAGAAAATGTTGTATAAGGATAGAATCTTGAGATTACCAACTGATAGACTGGTATTAGAGAGATATATTCATGTTTGGATTTGTGCATCAACACACGGAAAGGCTTATCAAAACAAAGGACAGAGGTTATCCCAAAGAATTCACCTTTCCGATAGGTAATGTAATTTCTATTTGAGGCCACACAAATGCACATCCATAATTCCAGTGGACATGCTGACCAATTCATCAATAACATCTAGTCAATCAGTACCTTTAATGGAGTAAATATTCTTCACCTCTTGCATGCAACAGATCTACCTAATTAAGTACACTGAAAACTTAAGCTCGTTCAATCTGGCTTTGTTATTCAAGCAACATTGTGGTTTTATCTTTAAACAGCAGGAAACATATTAAGACTTTATGCCATCACTGGGATTTATACATAATATAATCCATTACATAGCAAACTTGCTTCGCCAAAAAAATATGCAAATCTAAAAGCATTGAAGACAGACCAAGTATAGAGTAAAGCTTAAAACTAAAACACTATATGGGAAAAGTTTGAATACAACTACTTGTGATTTTACTAATTTCATTTTTACGGGATTCTTCAAGGTTACACTTCAGTAGTGCTAAAAAGGTGACATTAATAAAATTTAAATTTAAAAGAAATTAGACACATTCAAAATTGTAAATGGATTATCTGTACATTAAACAGAGCATAGAACTCCACCTATGAACAAAGAACCATCTTGGTCATTACATATAGTTTTTAACAATCACAGATAATCAGAGAATAAAGTTTTACTGCACAATTTACAACAACAGACACTATTGGTGACTGAAAATTTGTCTCTAGAAAAGGCAGGATTAGTAAAATTTTCTCTAACTAGACAAACACAGGACACAAACAATAAAATTAACACTGCCCAAATCTGGTTTCCAAGACAGCACTTCTTAGTCTGAAGACCATGGACCACTTACTGTTTGGGTTTAAAGTATGTGCTGGTAAAGCTTTTGCTAGCATTCTTTCATACCTATTTTTCTCTTAAAGTGTTCTGTGGTTAGTGCTTTTAGAAACTATGGAATTAATTCCGTTTTTGGAGCAGGAGACGGGGGTTTGAGGTTTCTTTCGAATATGTTTCTTCAGTTTTGGGGTTTTTTTTGGCTCGGTTTTTGTGGGTGTCTTTTTTTTAACACAAACAGATCTACTTTTTTTTAACACAAACAGATTTTCTTTTTTTTTGGCCAGCTGCAAAGTAAGATTCAGTTAAACGCGAAGAAGTAATGAAAAATCAGTCCTCTAGTAGTACACAGATCTAGATAGTTATTAGAAATCTATTAGACAGCATTGGAATTTTTTTCTAAGAAAAATGTGATTCTCTGACCTTATGATGAGCTGCATCCAATATAAATTCTGCCCGAATACTATTATTTTCTGGACTTCTGTAATCGAATAGTGAATTGGTAAGATATGTCATCCCTTTCGCACTCAAATTTTCTCCACAATTGAAGAAGTAGGCCTCCTTCACGAGGTAGTACAAAATAATATGGCAGGGGAGGGGAAAAAAAAACAACATAGTCAAGTTAACAGAAGTTTCAATTGTCATAATACACAAATAACACACACACAGTAGCAACCCTCAAGAGTATATTTCATTATGAATGAAGATAAAATAATTAAATTATTTTCACTGAAGTAACACTGAAGTTCCTGTCCCCTCCCTCCCCATTTTCAAATCAATAAAAATGATTTTATAGCTGACAATCTCATAGTTGCTGCAGACAAGGCTGCTGCCCACCCTCACATGCCCAGAACATCTCACTTGTACTTAACAAGGCCACCAGAGCATTTTTACAGTTTTTCAGCCTCTCTTTCTGGAAAAGCCCACTTTTATCCCTTGCAGCACACCGGCCATGTAGTGTGTCCCACTGCATCTCTAAAATCCCATATCATAATCTAAAGTTGTGTAAGGATATCTAGATCTTTTTTTGTTTTCTGTGCTGCATACACAAACACCTGAGATGGATGCTAAGCCATGCTTCTCTCATAGGTTAAGGATAAGAATCTGTCCCATCGTACCTATCACAGTACAGTGCATGGTTTTCCAGATTAGGAGATATTTTACATAAATATAATCATTTCGTGTTTTCTTTCATATTCTTAGTTTTTCTCCTTAAAATACATTCCAAGACTTCACAAAACACTAATGTCAAGTTAATAGGTTTGTTCTTGGCTGCATTACTTTTTTTTATTTAAAAAAGATAATAGTTGCTGTTCTCCAGTACCTTAGGACACTATTCTATCTACAGTTCAACCAAAAATCGTTATTGAATTTAAAATTTAATGCACCACTTCATTAAATATTTTAAAGTACTCCATACTTGATTTTGTCTTAAGCAATTGAAGATTTGCTTCTATTTAAAATTTAGAAATTAATACTGTTTAACTCCTTAATTTAATACTTCTCTTAACCTTATTGAAAAATGAGGTAAAATACTCATTTGATATTTGTACCACACTTCTATTATCTGCAGTATACAGTGTTCCCAGTTGTTCCCTTCCAACCTTCTGTTCATTTAAGCACTTTCAAAGATTTTCAATTGCTTGTATTTGTTATATAAAATCAAAGTATGCAGACATAGACAATAATGGGCTATTGTCAAAGAAAAAAGTCTTGTTTTGCCTCTTCTCATTCTGAAATATTTGTCTTTTCTGAGGAATAGAATTGAGTCCTATATACCAGTAACATTCAAAAACTTAAATCACAATTTGTAACAGCAGTCTTTTCAATTTTTGCAATCAATAAAGCATAACAGAACTGCTAATTGAGCAAGTCAGCTCATATTTCAACATACTCACTTCATCACTCCTATTCATGTTCTCTTCAAAATCTTTAATTCCCATAATTCCTTTAAGGCACATAGCTTGGCAACCAACAAAACCAATTTGGCAATCAAAGAAAAGTTCACCTTTCATAAGGACCTAGTGAGGAAAAAAAAGTGGTATTTTTAAGACTTCTACTCCCCAAGAAATAAAAAATGTGGACAAAAGTGAAACAAAATATGTTTAGGTTTATATATTTAGAGCTTTAATAAACAGCACTCACAAGGGCACTTCAAAGGAAGAGATTACTTTAGTATTTCATCACCACAGCACTAGAAATTTAGAGAATTTATATGTAAGTGATTATTACAACAAACACATCCAATATGACAGAATATGAAAACTTGGCAACAAAATAATTAAAAAATATTTTATTGGTAAGTATTTGCTACATTACTTATGATAAATCAAAAAAGCCCAGTCAAAGGAAAATTACCTCAACTGTTGTTCCTTCTTGTTCCCAGCATATAACTTCTTTGGATTTTACTTTCTGAGGGCTGTAATAACTACTTTCAGCTTGCATTTCAGTGAGCTATGAAACAATAGGATAAACACATTATAAAAGTCAATATTAGTATTAAACAGCAGTAATGTCATTAATATACAGAATTGATGAAGACAAACTATGGGCCAAAATTTATTAATAGGCAGGAAACAGGTGCAATTAAACAGCTGTAACACATTATCCATATTGGAACTTCTCATATGCAACTTCTGGTTGAAACATGCCATAACAGAACGTCTAAAATCCACTCTAGTATTTTTAGTTTCCTTATCTAAAGAGAAACTATGTAAAAAGAAGAAAGAAATACACAGTTGCATTATTAATATAATAACAAATTAGCTCATAAACTGCTGTAAAAATACATAAATGCGTTATTTATTCTTCCCAGAAATAACTAAACAGCATGATGATATTACAAAAATATTTTGGTTACAACCATACTCATTTTTCTTTCTTGTCATGGCAACCAAGAGGAACATGCATTTATATTTCTTGAATGATTTCAATATAAAAATTCAAAATGGTAAAACAGGTTAAAAAAAAGCACATAGCCTACAGCTAAGAAAAACAGGAAAAGAGGTACAAAATAATGATGTTATATCTTGACTGAAAAACACTTAGTTTATGTTGAACAGCTTAAATAGTTCAAATTCTAATTTTTATATAAAAATATCCACAGGCTCTCATTTTTTTCAAGAGTGGATACACATGGATGTTGTTTCAAATTAAAATTTTGCAATCCAAATGTCCAAGAGAATTGGATGAAAAAAATCACTGATCACCCTTCACCTGCGTGCAATTATAGTAGAGGAAAAGCAATTAATTGATTAAAAGAACTCAGACATTACAAGAATAATTTTCACCATTATTAGAAAACGCTACATTTAATTTGGCATGATTTTTAGCTGGAATGATATCAACTGTTCAGAATGCTAATGCAGAAACTTGACCTTATTTTTTAACCAAAGTATGAACCACAAATTAATTCCATACATTCTTTGCATGCAAGCAGAACAATGAATTCTGTTTTCCTCCTAACTGTCACCATATTAATATCGTACATCATTTCACATTTAAAATTTATAGAATGTAAGATGTTACACTCAAAGTAGTTTTTAATCACTTCCCAGTATAAAATGCGTGAACTTGCCAATGAAGCATTAGGAAAGCCCCCAGAAAAGTATGTTCAAAAATAAGTTCATATTATTTTTAATGATTTTTCTCACATGAGGAAAGAGTATAAAATTACTATTGTATGACAAAATGCAAAAGAAGATGCTGAGCCATGAAAAATGAGAAATTTGAGTCCTGGTAGTTTGTTTGGGTTAAATGTCCCAGGGATGATAAGTAATGCAGGAAGAAAAGATTTTCCATTATTTATTTTTAGCCTTTTTTATTGAAGACTGAAGCAGATTGACACAAAAGAACACGACAATGTTTGTTGATATCCTCAAATTTTGCAACCAAATTTGCCAGGAGGCTGAAGGCTTAAAACATTAACCTTCCCACAGAATGTCTACAGCTTCCAAAGTCATTTGTCTCATCCTTTCTGACAGTTGCCAAGCAGCTCAACACCCTGCTATGCCACCAAACAAAAATAGCTAAGAGAAACTAAGCATAAAGCCCCTCACAACACTCTAGTGCACAGATGACAAGCCAAACAGGCAATAAAGGTTCAGGGAGCTGCTGATGGTATTAGGTGTATAATCAGGCACGTAACTGTTGTACCAGAGTTACGAAAGTATTGCAGTTCATTTGAAAGGCTCAAAGCCATAAAAATCAGCCTTAGTTACTCTGTGGCAAAGTTCTGGCCTTGATTTAATACATGTTTAATTGTAAAGCCAAGAGCCACTTTGTGTAGTTATGCACATAAAATTGCTTGCATATAGTTTGGCACATGTTAAAAGTATTTTGCTAATTCAGAACCTTAATTTTAACTTCTGTCAGTATATCTCAATATCTTATTCAGACTTTCCATATTCCCTTCTGCAAGCTTACAAAAGAACAGAGAGAAGGCCAGCAACCAGTTTGAGATTTGTTTACAAAAAAATACTTAAATCTTTCTCTACATACATAGTATATAGCTCAAAGTATATGTACCATTTATCCTTTGTTTGTTCAATTCAATTTCAACAAATGGAAAATAATTTCAACATTATCAAGTTAAAATCATACTTTTACTCACAATAGTCTAAAAAAAGAACAGTCTAAACAATTCCTCGAATTCACAATCTCTATGAAGGTAAAGCATTTTTATAAAGAAATATTACACATTACATGGATAGAATACTTCAGTAAACATTCACAGAAAGCCTTTAAGATTCTTCTCCCATCAAAGAATATTAATCTAAGTTGTTTCCCTTTAAGATTATTAAGTTGGTTGAAATGGCAAAACCAGCTCACATTGCAATTATCAGTAGAGTATGACGGAAGAGGAACATTCAACATTCACTTTCCATGTTATTCATTAATGTACCATTTCCCACCTCCAATCAAACTGTATGCAAATGCCCAGGTAATCTTTATGCACTTCCTCAACAAGTCAAATGAATCCTTTATGAAACAGAGAAATACTTACCTTAAAAGTCACTGTTGCCTTCGTACAGTAAAACCCAACTGAAATAATAGGATCCTTTAGGGACTGAGATTTCTGCTGATGTAACATTGTTCCATCGTCAATTCCACTAGAATCATTCTCTTCATCATCATAACTTACAATGGCAGGGACAAAAGACCAAGCCCAAGATACCCATCCTTGTTGCTGGTCATCGTCTTGATGCAAATAAGGATCTTGATACTGTGTTGGATATTGCATTATTGAGCTTGTTTCATCTTCTGCATCTTTTAAAACAAAAACCAATTTAAATTTCAGAGCAACCAAGCTTCAAAGTTTATTTATTAAGTTCAAATTTTCAGCATATGAAATTTATCCAGGACAGTATTACACATAGCATTCACTGATACTTGGTTTATAATGACAGAAAACAAGAAGAAATTTTAAATTACTGAATATAAGTCTCCAAACACTTGTTTCTTTCATTAACATTTTCCTCCAAATAATATTAAGGATCTTTGCAAAAGTTTTAGTATATTTGCAGTGAGGCCAGAATTTTTCATTTATACCACAAGCTTTCAAGATTTCTTCCATTAAAGACCTTCTAAAGTTGCAAATTAAACCTTACTCTAATTAATTAAAATAAAAAATTAAAAAGATTAATTAAACTTTACAGAAATTATGCTATGTTACGATCTCGTAGTTTCCAATTTTAAAATGAAAAAAAAGGACTTCAATTGCAACAGTGATAATAAGAAAAATGTAAACACAGCACAAAAATTAACATCCAAAATTTAAGGCTGAAAACCTCCTTTGTTTAACTCAGCCTTTCAAGTATTCAAAGATACAGGTTTAACTATGCTCAAAAAAGCTGGTATGCCATCTGTAAGTCAAAAGTCCAAATGTTAATTCTTCTGTGAAAAAAATTAGAGATAGCATACAGAACAAAACAAGGATTTCCCCAAGGATTCAAGTCTAAGATTCACGATCCAGATGGGTAATACTGCATGTACTAAGAGCATAATTATCGTCTATCTGGTTTCATCACCACTCTTACGGGACTCTCAAGGGGTATTAACTACTTCAGAATTACTAGAGGTAGTATAGGATGCAGTACTGTTCCTTTAGGAGAAAAATATTATGTTTATTGTATCATTTAAATGAGAACAGAAATAGGCATACTCTATTTCTATTCTTTTTAAACTCAGAGATCCCACTCTTACAAATTTTAGACCTTTCAATCTTTACTCTAATTAGTCTTTAGTCTTTTACTCTAATTATTTATACTTGCATAATGGAAGAAAGTGTAATAAAAAAACATTTGTGAGAATTCTGTGCACATGCTTAGAGGCAAGGACACCTTCACCCACAAGGGCAGTGCAAGCTTCCTTCCTCCTCTCTTCACAAAAGAGTCTTAGAGTTCAGATTTCAATCCAAATGTAAATCTTGAAACACAGGAAATACAGAAGAGGTGCACGTAAAATCTTGGAAAAAGCCAAGAGGCGCAACTGTCAGATACAGAAGGAAAAAGACTTGATATGGAGGATGACTCAAGTAGTTTAGACTGACTTGATGACTCAAGTAGTTTAGCAGTAGTGTAGACTGCTATAGACTGCTGTTGGCAAGCACAGAAGAAATGGTGGAAGGTCTGACAAAAAAAAAAAAAAGGTGGAGGGGTAGGACCTGGGTCATGCATAATATTTAGTCTACATAGCCATAAAATTAAGCCACCATTTAGCATACCTCTTGCTCCAGCACACACAGAGGCAACAGTAAAAGATGCCAGATAATAGTTTGGACTATAAATTTTGTGGAAGTCATTAAAAAAAGACAGCACCATTTTAGTTTACCTGCTCTATGTATTTGCTGTGAGATAGAAAACAGAAGGAGGAAGCTATACGTATTTTCTATCACTAAATTAAAACCACAACAACCATTATGAAGAAACATGTAGATGAGGGAATACATGTTGTATGAAAATAAAAAGCAAACAAGACCAGACAATGTAAATGGACAGAACTATTGAAAACATAGTGCAAAGCAGTACTTTGATGTTTAAAAGAAGTTCTGATATATCAATTGTCAATAACAATTTCCAAAGAAAGATGACAAAACACACTCTGGCTTTTCTCTTATTTAGTTCAAATGTGGCTGCTGCCAGTTTCAAACTTGCTTATGGACATGTGCTTTGCTGCATGACACAGTGACAGGTAAAGTGAAAGTACCCTACTGTGTCACAACTCCCAAAATGGTCTTTTTGGATCCTGTTTAACCTCAGTTTAGTCAGGACCACCAGAACTCTTTATGGAACCTATATGAAAGAATGTTAGAGTACTAAATACTTACCCGGCACAATGAACTGCTTCTAACAAACTGCAAACTGCAGAGATACTTGATAAGGACTAGACTTGGGCATTTATATTTGCAAAAAGCAAAGAAATTCATGTTTTTAACACTGCTTCTTAAAAAGTAGAAGTTGTATTTACCTGTGATATTTCCCAACATATCTTTAGTGTGGCAAATCAAATCTTCACTTTCCCCATCTTTGAAGCTGCCTATTTCTCCATAATACAGAGCAATCCCAAGTTGCATTATACGTATAAACATAGGAAGCTGCTGATCAGAGATTGAAAGTTTCAAACTTTCAACTAATGTGTGAATCTATAATATGAAAGAGAACAAAAGCAAATAATAACAGTGATCAGTAATGTTGGCTTTTAAACTGTACAACTCCAAATCCTTTTGGTATGGGCATTCTGATTTCCAAAACTGAAAGCTGCAGTACAACACAAGGCAAAGGGGTGCAAACAACAACAAAAACATACACTCTTTGGGTTGCCACACAACAGACCTTCAGGTTGAAAGGTCAAGTGTAACATATTTTACATATATAAACATTTATTTATTTGGGCTTTTTTACAACTGTTGCTGAAAACGCTTCTCAAACATAAGTGACTTAACTACATCTGATTGAACTTTTATTTTCATTTTTCATAAAAATCTCTGCATGCTAAAGAAACAGTAGATATACTAGTTTTAATATACAAGGTCCTTCATTTTGATTCTTTCCCACTTCCAACACTGTTGCAAGCGCACAAACCTTTTCTGTGCAGAAGAACAACAGGAAGGATAAGTTAAAAATAACTATCTGGAAGAAATTATTTGGAAGAATAAAAAAGGATTATTTTCCCAGAAGCCTTTTTAAAGTCACAAAAGGCATATGTCATAGTCGAGAACAGGAACACTAGATAGCATTGTAGGCAATGGAGATAATTATAGAGTAGCTTCATTGAAATTACATTACGCTCCATGACGTCCTGTATGGTACTATCCTCCCATCATGATCCTGCTCTTACATGGTCAGTGGAACTCAGCTGCTCCTCAGCTGATTCACTCATCTTCCTAAAACTGGTAGGAAACTATTTATTTCTTCTTGTCAAGTTAGCTTTCTGTCAACACAGTGAGTGGACTTAGATGACTGACAGGTCAGACAAATGTCAGTGCTGCTACAAATAGACGGAGGCAGGACTGACATCCCCAGTGCAAATCAGCTCATCTCTCACAGTTGCCTCATCCTGTGATGGTTTTTACAAGAACAGCAGAAAAAAAAGCTTACAACTCTAATCATTTTACATGTGTTTTGTCACTCTCACCCACTTACACTATTTGCATTCTAAAACTGAAAATAGGAGCTTAGTGTTCCCAGTTTAAAAGCATACAAATACATAGCCAAGTACTTAAGAACCATCCTCCTTTTAGAAGTCTTAACTCCAATAAAAGTCATTAAAATTAGTTTGGCCAAAACTTTGCAATGGACACAGTAATCAAAATTACTCAAGTTACAAAGAAACTTGCCCCTACAAAGAAACCAAAAGAGCACGTCTTGGAAGTTTTCTCTCAAGCCTGAAAATCAGACATCCTTTACTAAGTGAACAAGACATAGAATAAAAGATCTTATTATAAAGATCTTCACAGATTTGGAGAGAAAGATTGAGTGCTGCTGGCTTTTGTCTTGAGCTGGGAAACAAACCACTGTCCTTCACTAACCTACCCTTCAGACACACTGAAGCTGCAGTAATATCATTTCCAGCAGACACTTTTAAAAAGCTTTAAGCGTCCTTAAATTAATACCACTAATGAAGTTGTTGTATTTACTGATAACAGCTCCTTTTACTTCAACTGTAAGAAAACACAGCTATTTCCACTGATTAGCTAAATATTTTGAAGAGTCTCTTTAAAATGCTGCAACCTAATGACCCACAATGCACAATCTCCATGCATAAAACCATTCAGAAAGTTACCAAATCCAAATTTGCATGGGTCAGCAGATTTATAGATCTAATTGTTGCATAATGGTATGGCAGTGAAATATTAAAAAAGAATAAATATTAAAAAAATAATTATCTTTAGACCATTATTCTATGGATCATAATAAACAATTATTACTTCACTTAAATATTAATTTAGCATCATATGTCTAATATTTTAATTGTGCACATTTCTGAATATTTTAATAAACAGTATTTTATGTTTAAAGATTGAAGAAGAAGGAAGAGAAAAAAAAAGAACAAATGAAAAAATAAAAGTGTTAAGTAAAATATGTGCAACATAACCAAAACCAAAATCAAAGTATTAAAAAAAAAAAAAAGTTAAGACATCTTTGAACAAACTGACATGTGCCTTAAAAAAGGGCAGAAGCAATAAATGGCCAACAAAGATGACCAAAAAAGTTTAATACAAATTTAATTAAATTAGTACCGTCACTGTGTATTTTAGTATGAGTTTTATTTTAGTCCAATATCCTCTAAAAAATTGTAAGTAATAAAATAATAACAATCATCATTTTTACAACTCTATAATTTCAAAGTATATGGAAGACTGTCAGCATTTACATTAAAGCATGCTGTCAGAGACTTGTAATTTGGCCATAAACTTTTCCTCTGCAAACTTAGTATATAGGATAATCATATGATTCCTTATTAACACTGGAGTTCACAGAGATTCCAAAGTAAAGGTATATAGTTAAAAGTCCTACTATGACTGAATGCACAACTACTTGTTTATAAAACTCAAAATAAGCAAAATTCCAAAATTGCTACACATTTCTCTGAATAAAGAAGAAAATAAATAAAAGAAAAAAAAAAGTTTTTCTTTCCAGTATGAAGAATCAGTCTTTGTATAAATCAAGATACACATATGAAAAAAGGAAGTTTCTGCAAACATGCATACCACCAGGCATTCTATGCAACATTTTGTGATTATTCTTAGCTGGATAAATATTCATCTGGTCATTACCATATCCACAAATCTTCAAATTTGCTCAAAGTAACCAAAGGCATAGAGATGTACAGCACATAGAACAAACAGGGGCACTTGGCAAACCAGATAAGATTAACTCCCAACCTCAAATTCAAAGCAGGACTTCCTGAATCATATGAACTAAAAGACTGACACTTCTAAACTATATTCTTGAGAAATGTCCATCAAAACTGATCTCAAAATCTACTATTTTGCAGTACATACATCCAGAGATTAATTTTTATTGACACTGTATTTTTCCTAATTTAAAAAACTTCTCAGCTAATTAAGCGGACACCATTGATATTCTTTGAGAGAGGGAAGGAGGACAGATGAACCTTACATTTGTGACTATTCAGAGCAGAAAAAAAAATAGGAGTGTAAGATAGCTTAGTCTCCCCATCAACTCAGTGTTTTGTTTCTGCACTGCACACTGTAAAGATGTCACCTAGTGTCGGATGTCTGTGTACAGCATCACAGCCCTGCTCACGAGGAGCTGTTTGACTCGCTAATCCATTTCACGCGGTTCACTGCACAGTGTTAATACACTTGAGTTTCTTCTTGTTCGTGAGAGTTTGCACTGCACTTGAAACAATAACTTGAGGCAAAAAAATCCTTTCCATCTTATTGCAGACACCTTTGAGAACACAACTGGTTTTTTTTCTTTAACAGATTACCTGCAGACTGCACCTTACAATTGTGCTTTTTTTAAACTCCAAGGAAAAAATATTAGAGAACATAACTTCCTTATTTACATACTGTTACTGTAGATAAACTAATTGCATCATATGAACAAAACACAATTAAAAATTCCTTTAGCAAAAACCAACAGCATAAGCTTTTCATACTAATTTAAGTATCTTTTGAAAAATCTCAAAACTCACAAGTGAGAAGCAAAAAATATTATTTTGGATACCTACTTTAATAATTGATGGCATTTTGGAGTTGAGGTTATCATACGTGAAATGCAGACGAGTCCTGAAGGAGCATTTGTACAGCAGAGGTTCCTGGTAAAATTCAATTTTACCACTAGCATTTCTCTTATCAAGACATACTGTGCAGTCAGAAAAGTTGATCATCTTTCTCAGTACCAGATCGGTGGCTTTTAAAAGAAGTGTATAGGTTAAAAAAATATATTGCATAAGAAAAATTGTGCATAAAGGTTCTTAACTAAAAAGAATCAATACAAGATACTTATTTGGTCATTATTCAAATCAGCAGCAAAGTACTTGCTTAAATGATTAATGTGTCACAGACTTTTTCTGCTGAATGCATAAGAGGTGAGGACAAATTAGTCACACTCAATTAAAATTTTCACCCCTTCGCTGCACCTTAGATCTTTCTATAAGAGTACTGTTTCATATGGAAGCATAAGAGCAATAAATATCGTTCTCGTTATTCTCCCAGAAATAACTTTGCATGTTTTCCCCCAAAGTTTTCTTTTGAACCTTCCCAAACAAACAAGAGTTATTACAGTGATCTTAACATGGAACATATTTTGTAATTTTGTCATATTAATTTGTAATTATTTTAGCCAGAACAAAAACAATATGTCCAGGAAAACATTAATTGAATTCCCCACTCTACCTGAAATCTTCTATGTGATCTTAGTACTCGTACTGTATTTCAATTCCACTTCTACCAAATGTCAATAAGAGCAGCTAGACATAGAGGTGAATGCTGACAATTCAAGCACTGAAACATTGAAATACTGAAGACCAAAACAAAAATCAGAAGTTGTTTCCTTTTACCCCTGAAAACATGAAGCGAAATGAATCATGTCCTGCAATTGGTATGCTGTGCTCGCTACAGTGCAGCACATTTTACTGCCTCTCTAGCCAGCCTGTTGAGAGTTTTAAGATCATCACAAACAAGGGCAATGAAATGCCTTAATATGCTACTGCTCATTCACAAAAATAGAAACTGCTTGCCTGTGTACTCACCACCAGCAGCAAGCACAGAATGAAATACCCTCAAAGGACGGCAAGTATGAGCAGAGGACTGCAACACATCTAATGTAATTATGTGCGATCATACAAGTATGCATTAAGAATCAATCTATATTAGCATAATTGGCTTTTCAGAATCAAGGAAAGGACCAGGAAAAAACTGATTAGAAATGAACACAGGCAGAAATTATTTTACTTCTGATATAAAGTGCCATTTTTATGAGACTTGCAAATTTCTATATGAATTTAAGAGTGTGTCCACAGTGATATATAAAACCAAAAACTGTCTGCTCACCAGAAATGTCCATAAATGCTCGATCCCAAAACTCATCCACTGTATAGCATTCTGCAGAAGTGATATTGACCGAGAGAACAATATCATCCTCCACATACTTTAATATGAGATTGTTGATCACAATGTTGACATTGTTTACAACACGCCTAATCAAACTCTGAACATAACCTATAAAATAAAGCAAATTATTGGGAGTGATAAGGAAGACATGATACCAAACTCATTTAGTAATAAATACAATTATTTCCATAGATTCACTATTTTCAACTTGCACTCTTCTTTAAAAGTCAAAATTTATACAAACTAAGTAACATTGTCTTTTATTTATCAAAAAAATCACACAACTTAAAACTCTTTAACATTCTGTGCAGCTGTTAAGTCAACCAGCATCCTAGAAATGCAAGACACTATAAAAAAGTTGTAAATACTGTGAATACAATAGAGCATAAGAGACTAATTAACTTCCAAACTGATTAAGAAAATAGAACACACTATGGATTATTGTAGACAAAGAATTGTAATGGCAATTACTTTTTTACTTGAAAGATATTTAGAAATAGGTTTGGAAAAGTGAACACCAGTTGCTACATTACTTTCCATCTTATGTCTATCTGCTCCCTCACAGTTTTTTACAAGTTGCCTAAACATTAATATGCCTACTACTTTTTCCCCTTCTAAAAGCTGATACATCCACATCTTGTTCAGTAATACCCCTATGAGGTATATCAAAACCAATTTCTGTCAACAACACAACTAGTAAGCACCTGCACTGAAGCCTCTTGGGAACAAAGCCATTTACATTTTTTCAGACATAATATGATTGGAAAAATAATATCATCTGGGAATTCACGGTGTGTGGTATACACTCATATTTTACCAACATCATAAAGAAATAAATGCTACTCATATTTTTGTCTTTTATGTATACTGAACCTAAGTATGGAGATAACTAATTTGCGCTGGAAAAAAGTGAGCCTTAAAATTTCTATGTTTATAACATTACCTGCATCTAAAATACATTTAATACACACTATGGAGTTCTAGTTTGGTAACTATGCCGAAAAAAGGCAGTTAATGATACAGGCTTAAATCCACAGGTTTCAAGGGTAGCTTTCTGAAACTTGCATTAAATATGACTCATTCATATCAACAATTTTAATTCAAATAAAAAACTAAATTGAACATCAAAATATTGTGAGGTAAGTAGGAAAAGACTGAAGTTGCTACTTCCATTCCACTCTGTTTTTTGTAGTTATTCATTGTTTTCACACTCAAATATTACTTTTCACCTCTGAGTATATGATAATGTTCTCAGGTTATATGAATTCAGAAAACCAGATGTATTATTTCAATAATTAAGAGGCATAAGAGACCCATATTCATCACTAGAGTGATGTAAACTGACCTGTATATAAGTAGAAGCCAGCGTAAAGCATTTAGTTCCTTTTCTTAATTTCACCATAGAAATATTTTGCAGACTATTTAACCAGCAACTATAAAATTATAACCAGGTATTTAATTATGATTTTAAAGCAAGCTACTAATTTCATTGAAGAAAGTGAAGTTATCCCTCCACGGACCCAAAGTTTTTTCCATATTTTGCTTTCAAGGGTCTTTCAAAGTCAATCTAATATACATTTTCCTGATGGGGATGACAAAAGCATTACAAACCCAGCATCACAGAAGGAAAAAAGGCAAATTCTTGAATACCTTCCAGTCTTTTAAGAAATTGCAATCCTTCTTATTAAAAAAAAATTAATAAAAACATCAGCAAGCTCATGTATAATAAAGAGTTTGTTGGGTTTGGGTTTTTTTTTGTTTTGGTATGTTTTTTTTTTAAAGGGCTTTGTTTTAAATGCAAGTGGGAAAAATGCAAGTAGAGGTTGCTTGTTACTTCTGTAATTTTTAAAAATAAGATTATGAGCAACTTTGCACTAAAATATAAGTTTTCTACAGTAAGTGACTGTAAAAACACCAGAAAATCTGTATGGCTAAATTCTTTTCTGAAGTGTCATACGAAATCCACAAGTATGTTTTTTCCAAATTATCCAGAACCCAGGAGGCTGCACTGTGCACTAAGAGCTACAAATGCAGTTTCGGATCCAACATTCCAAAAACATTGTAGCTCTACAGTCAGAGAGTTGATATCATCTGACTGGTCACTTCTAAATAACTTAAGTTTAGCAGTGGTCTATTGTTACCAAAGCTACGTTTTTAGCTAAATTCTGCCTAGCTTCATCTCTGAGAATACTGTAGAACTAAAGGGCTCAAAATCTTACTAAAATGCAGGATGTGCACATTGAAGCTTAGGAGTTTTTACCACATAAGCTCTATACTAAACAGTGTTATTTGTCCACACAAAACCAAAGCCAATTGTACTTAGAGAACTTTGCCAGACAGGCAGTAATGTACAAAAATCCTAAAAATGTCGCTGGAGGCAATATAATCATCAAATTTTTGGCAAGCCTTTGACTTCTGTGGTTTGCAGATGTGACCCAAAGAATCAAATGCCAAGGAGCAGCCAGAGCTGAAGTGCTGTCCATGGTAGGAAATGGCGTCCTGCAATTCCAAGCCACTGGAGTTTATTGCATCTCAAAGCCCTAAAAGAGCCTCCAGATCTGTCTCCTCAAGTACCCATTCCAAAGCAAGATGATACTCTGTAGTATACGATATTCTACACACTAAATTTCAATGTTGTCTTATGATTCAAGTCAAGTATAAATTTTCTGGTAACAAAAGACAGCAAAAAAGCCTAACACAAAACTGTCATGTCATGTCTTTTACTCTTCTAAAATTACATGCCCCAAGAAGGCAAAATGCAATTCATTCCAGTACTCTCCAATTTCATTTTTCTGCACAGAACAACAGCTCATATCTGTTGCAGATGTAACAGAAATCAGAGACATAATTCCTTAGACATTTTTATATCATAAAATATCTCCAAATTCAACATCCAAATTCCACATTCACATTCAAATTCTACATCTGGGAAAAGAAATCAGTGAAAATTTCTACCAGTAGATACAAGATTGTCATAGGTTAAGCCACCCTCCCCCCCAGAAGGGGGCTGGAGTGGTTGGTCCCAGGAGAGTTTCCCCTGAGGGACCAATCAGAGCTGTTTTCTTTCACTCCTGTGAAATTAGATATTCACAACAGCCGGAAGTTGTTAGGGGAGCGTGTGGGAGAGTGTCTGAGAGAGAGAGAGAGAGAGAGAGAGAGAGAGAGAGAGAGAAGCCGAGGGATGGCCACCGGGCCCCTGCGGTGCTGGCCTGGCCAGGGCTGGAGGCAGTGTGTAGGAGTGTGTGTATTGTGAGGGAGAGACTCACAACCATGAGGTGAGAGGGGGAAGGTCCCTGGTACCTTACAGGGGCCAAGCCCTCTTCCCTCCCCAGCTAGGCTGCGGGGGCTTGGGACAGTTTATAACTGGACCGAGTACCCGTGGCCAAGGCTAGGGGTCTCTTTTTCTTCTCCCACTGCCCGGGGAGGCGGTGGCATGGACTCAAGGCAGGCGAGGCATTGGAGCCGAGCCAAGAGACGGGCCGGAGTGGTCCAGTTGCCCGGAGAAGCAGCTGCAATTCATGCAGGAGCTGGAAGAATTCCAAGCAGAAATGGGAGACGGGCCAAGCGGCTCGGAGGTGCCCTACGTGGGTTTGGACGAGGGCTGCCGAAACTGAAAGCTGCAGCAGCTAAGGAAGAGAGGAAGCCAAACCAGCAGGTTTTTCTGGGTTTAGGACTTTTGGTGAAAACTACCTGGGGTAAAAGACTGAGCGAGATCCAGAAGCCTGCAATGTGGAGAGTGAGAACGGATCATCTTACTTTCTGGGAGGAAACCTTCATGAACCAGGGAGGAAGGACTCACAAGCTAACTCCTTGGACCTTTCGTGATGAACACCTGATGACACAAGTGTTTCCCTTGCAGCTCAGGATGAGACCTCAGCAGGGGCTGAGGGCTGGTGGGGGTGCGAGAGACCCCTTTCCCTAATACCCCAATGAGAGAGTGACTTTTCACTATCGCCCTGAAGACTTCTCCTGAACTGATGTGGAAGAGTCCAAGGGGTGGTAGGGATTGTGTTAATATTATGTATATAGTTGCTTTTTCAGTTTCTTTAGTATTTATTGTGTATAGTAACAAATTGTATATAATCCCCTTCCCCATACTGAGTTGTGCCTGCCTGAAAATTTCTCTTCTGTGTTGAGGTAAATTGTGGGAGGAGATTGGAAATTGGATTTTTTTGGGGTCAAGCCCC
Organism: Neopelma chrysocephalum; assembly: GCF_003984885.1. Lineage (NCBI taxonomy): Eukaryota > Metazoa > Chordata > Aves > Passeriformes > Pipridae > Neopelma > Neopelma chrysocephalum. Next base: position 4,205,682 of record NW_020897748.1, read on the forward strand.
CACAAAGACTCAATAAAAACCTCAATAAAAAGCAGCCTTCCAGTACATAAAGGGACTCTACAAGAGCTGGAGAGGGACCTTTGACAAGTGCATATACTGACAGGACAAGGGGTAATGGTTTAAACTGAAAGGGGGCAGGTTCAGATTAGATATTAGGAAGAAATTCCTTACTATGAGTATGGTGAGGCACTGAAACAGGTTGCCCACAGAAGTTTTGTTCAAGGCCAGGTTGGATGGGGCTTTGAGCAACCTGGTCTAGTGGAAGGTGCTGCTGCTCATGGCAGGGGAGTTGGAACTAGATGATCTTTAAGGTCCCTTCCAACTCAAGCCATTTTATGGTGCCACCTTGCACTATAAATGACTTTTGTAAATTTAAGAATTTGATAAAATGGAAAGAAAGGTTATCAGCATTAAACCACATTTTATTGTGATTTTGTGATTGTTCTATTTTCTAACACACAAGTACTTCACTGACTTTTATGTGATTTATGGGTAGACAAAAATATAATAATCTAACTTAAACACTGTGGACATCTGAATGAACTTCAGGTGTTTTTTACAACTCAAATACAAACCAGCTTCTGACATTATGGATTACCTGGAGGCAAATCAGGGTCAGGAGAAGCAGATTGCTGAACTCGTCGTGGTTTTACTGCTGATTTCATGCTTTCTGTGGTACTGCGATTTGTTGAACTGGAACCACAGCTTTCGTGGTCTTCCTGCTAGAGGAAAAGAAAGCAGCTGTGTCAACCAAACAGAAAGAAAATAAATGTGGGGAAAACAAGTTGGTCAAGATTCAGGAACTTCTGTTACTGTTTTTCCATCAATTCAACCCTGTAATACAGAAATTATTACAAAATTAGCTGGACAACATAAAAAAATGTTCATAATTAATACTTTCACTAACTTTTGTTTAAAAAAGAAACCAGTCATTTAAATATTAATTTCAATTGAACACATTTCATCTTGCTGCATTTCTGTTGAAACATTCCTTCAAACAGAGATTAAGCCCTGCAGACTACTGAAACAAATATGAGAAACTACCTAATTGTCTGAGCTTACATGCCTACTCATGAAACCACCTCAGATGGTTCTAAGATGTCAGTCACATCCTTCCTAATACCACTAACTGAAGCTGATTCATAAGGCAAAACATTTTCATAGACTTCTATAATAGTAAAACATGACCCCAGAAAAGATATATGAAATGAGGGCACCTGCTCATCTTGAGCTTTTATATAGTTTATTCTACTTTAGGAATTCAAAAGCAGAAACATCATTCATAATTAGAGAATGTGATATAAGCCTTACAAGATTAAATTCACTGACACAGGAAAATCTTAATTAGCTGAATCAAGGATTTTAAATACACCACTAGTATTCCCATTACATTCCAGAATGACAGTTTAACTACAGGGCTCAAGTGCAAGAAAGCCAAGAGAAGTAATACAAATATTCTTGTAAATGTATTAAAAGAACGGGCTAAAGAGGATGCAAACACAACTTTTGACCCAAGTCAAATTACTTATTTGATAGATGTAGTCTTTTGCAATGCAAAATGCCTTCTGGGTCATGGCACTACTCAGATCACACAATGTGTTGACAAAAAGATGGTTTGGGGAACAAATGTCAAGTACCACAGTACTAAGCTGTAATATTCTTAAGTCCTCTAAACACTAAAAAGCAAACAGCTTAAACTGCTGAGTTTTTGTACAGGACAGATCATGTGTTTCCCTGCATGCTGCCTGGTATTTTTAATAATCTCAGAGAAATTACAAAATGGAATCTTCACAGCACTTGCTTTTTGATGTAGGGGGTTTTTTTCATTTAAAAAAAAAAAGAAAAAACAAAATTAAGTTACATGTAATGATACATTTTAAACACGAGTCTACAACTTCAAAAGTAATTGAAGAGATTTTTTTTCCCTTCCACTCCGTATTTAGAACAACAAAACACAGAAATTCTCTGACAAAGTGGAAATACCATTTCACTAAGAAAAAGAAAAAAGAGCAATACAATCTTAGTCTCAGAAAAAAATAAGATGAAGATAGAAGCTTGAATTTATTTGGAGCAATTGCATAAGACAGACATATTCACATATTAGAAGGGTAGATGATAGTTTCTAAAAGAAGGATGAGTTACCATAAAGGATTTGAGATTTTCCAGTTATTAATAAATATAGAATTGAAACAAGCTGTTTGATGTTTTTTAATTTATGGTTATTAGGCCATTGAAGTCATACAGGACTGTCTCATTCCAATGCATAAAAAAACCTAAATGAGCATTTAGCATCAACTCTGTTTACAGGGAATTTGTTTGTTTTGTTGTTTTCTCCTCTCTGATGAACTTCTGGTACTTTTTATCAAGGAGAGTCTCCTGAAGACTTCTTCAGAACTTCAAACTATGGTGCTATTTCACAAGAAAGCCACCTCTCTCTTCATGGCATACCTGACCTAATGAAAACTCGAAGCTCTTGCTTTGTCTTTAAGCCCAGGGTGATGGAAGCCTCTTCATCAACATGTATATTTTGTAATTAGTGAAGCTCAACCCACCTTCCTCTCCAGTTTACTGAGAAAACTTAGATCACATACTTTTAAGCTAAAATTTTTTAAATAACTTCTAACTATACTCTTTCTTGAAAACTAGTTTGCATATGACGTGAAAATATTTTTTCACATGAGTCATCATACTTATGGCTTAAACCTGCAGAAATCCCAAGATGTCAGAGTGACCAAACATCTCAATTAGCACATTTCCTTCTTTCCTGAGCTCACTCTTGGATTGAACATATTGTTGTGCTGTGACAATTTAATGACCTGATCCGATGGGATCACATTACGCTTGACTTTTAATATTTATGTCAACTACAAGAAAAAGAAAAGGGGGGGTAAGGAGATGAGGAAGGCATTCTTTTTTTTTTAAGCATTAACTGTATCAAGCCCGATTACATTCAAGTTTAACTTTTCCATCTGTGTACTGCTACTACTACGTTTGATGCATCTTCTGAAAACTTCACGTAAAATCTATGCAATATTGAGTATTATGAACAAAGATTAAGTAAGAGTGGTTTAAGTTTTTACCACTCAGAGAGCTAGGAATAAATACTAGCACATTGGGGGTGGGTTGGTTTTTTTAAAGGAAAGGGGCAGAGAACACTCAGAGTTAATTTTGAAAGAAAGTCTCAAATCTCAACCTATAAATTCATTAAATACAATAAGCTTTTTATATTTCCCTGAGCTACAAGTCTGTTGTGATGGAAAACGGTTGGAAATCATTTACAGCAAGTTGGACCCAAACAAAAGCAAAAATGTACATGTTCCAAGATGGTATCAAAATACAAAACAAATTTATCTCAGAAATATACCTATGTGACTTAATCCATATGAAGTAACAGAGTATACCTACGTTTAACAAGAATTCAATCTAACATTTGAAAAAAGGGTTTTTTTTTATTATATCTGGGATTACATCCATTCATTTCTTTACATTACACAATTATCAAAAATATTTTACAGCTGCATGGGTTGTTTTTGGTTTTTTTGAGCTTGAACACACACCATTTTTTGCAACAGTTACTGATACTTTGTAAGCCAAATGTATTCTTCAATTACTGGAAGATGATAAGAGTGGCCATGAACTTATAAAAACTACATTCCTAAGTACACATACATCCAAAAGCTTTCTGTATCTGCACGCCTCTGCTCAATGTTAACTTTAAGAGCACGCTATTAATTTCTCAAACATGTGGCTGCCTCATAAGCCCAGAAGTAAAACATGTTCATTAAAGAGATGGGGAAAGTTCCAAGGAAACTGCCAAAACTAGCATAATTATGAAACTATTTAACACTGGAACCAACTAGAGTCACACGCTGTGTCTAGATCATAGTGATGTCATCAGAAACACCCAGCCAAAAGGCACTAAAACTACTGCGGTCCCATAAATCCACCTCACACCAGGTGACAAACATTTAAAAGCTGAAGTCAAAATCACACTGGTGGAGGGAAGGGAGTTACATTCTGAAAGTGGTCATAACTATAGTTATGGTACGAGATTTGATAAATGCCCCTTCATTTTAGCATTAATGAGAGCGATTCCAAACAACAGTCACAACAGTGGAAAACTAAAAATACTAATGATATATCTAGAGAGATGATTTTTAAATAAGATAACTCATTTACAAAAATATCTTTTCCCACTAGCTTGTATCATAAGCAAAGCCTAGAACACTTACATTCGAACATGAGGGCCTGTTTTGGGGTGTTGTTATGCAAATATGACAAAAACAATTTTGCACAACCAGGCTCCTTTTTTGCTTTTAACAAATGTGTCAGATCAGGTACTCAGCTGAAATGTTTTTATAGAGCACTATAATTACTTCCAAGTAACATCCTAAAGACACCTAGGCTAGTAAAGTTACATGCAAATTCCTCTATCAATTTTCTACTGCAATATAAAATTATTGCAAGGTTTAGTGCAGATTACAACTGACAACACCTGAACGCATAACAGATGACATTTATTATGATCCTTCCTAATAATTGTTTATAATCTTCATTCACTATTCTGTTTTCCAAACACTCTCTTTTTAAAACACACAAATCTTATTCAATGTGCAAGACCTCCAAAATGCCTCATAAGCATGCTTTAGGGGAAAGCAATGTTTTCTCTTGGAGATCACTTAGCTATTTATACAAATATTATCCCTCTGCTTTCATCAAATCAAGTTAGAGATAAAGAAAACTGAGTTCTTTAAAAGCCACCCAGAAAAATGTCTAAAAACAATTAATATTATGAATTAAGATTTTAAAACCCAAACTGATCCTAATTACCTACTGCAAGAACTTGCTGAGCTCTCCATCCCCATTTTTTCCTCTTCCTCTACAAAATTTGCTTTTTCTGATCCTTTATAATTTCTAAAAAAATAAGCTTAATATCCTTTTAAAGTCAGTCAAAGACAGCTACTCCTCTTTCGGTAAAGCATATCCTAAACTACAAGATGCAAAAATTGGAAGAGAACTCATTTCCCACTGTGCCTATATGGCACAGTTCTTCGCTGGTGGCAAGATTAAAAGTCATATTCAGAATGTGTTAATTTTAGGAAGGCCTTTGACACAGTGTCCTGCACAGACCTTATCTGCAGATTGGTGAGGTATCAACTGGATAGTGGGAGATAAGTTCAGTGAGAAAGTGGCTGGACCACTGGGCTCAAACGGTTGTGATCAGGGCTCCAAAGTCCAACTGATGGCTGGTTACTTGTGGCATCCTTCAGGGATTAGTACCATGCCCATGGTGTTTAACACCCATATCAAAGACCTGGAAGATGGGATAGAGCACACCCTCAGCAAGGCTGTGGATATTACCAGCCTAGGGGGAGGAACCAATGCACTGGTGGGCAGGGCTGCTATTGATACAGAGTCCTTCAGAGGTTGAAGAAATGGGCTGTCAGGAACTCAGTGAAGTCCAGATTCAAACACTAAGTGCTGGGGCACCTGGGATGACAGTGCTCTGGAAATGCAGACTAAGAGCCAAACTGCTAGAAAGCAGCTTTGCAGAAAACAATCCAAGTGTCCCACAAGACAGTAAGCTGCGTGGGTCAGCAGTGTGCCCTTCCTGCAAAGGCCAACTGTGTGCTGGGCTGTACTAGCAATGGTGAAGCCAAGGGCACAACTCTTCTCCTCTCTTAGCTCCTTGTGAGACATCGTATGGAATACTGCACCCAGTCTAGGGCTCCCCAAGACATACCAGAAGCAAATCCAATGCAGGACCACCATGGTGGTTAGGGCACAGGAGCACCCTCTTGTACTCTCCCTCAGGGGAGATTGAGATAAATTAGGGTTGCTCAGCTTGGAGAAGGGAGATCCTACCGCTGTCTACAGCCACCTTCTGAGAGGGTACTGGGAAGAGGAAGGCAGACTAAGTCTGTTGCCATTCATCTTTTCGTGGTACACCCCGACAAATCTGAAACACATGCAACTCCAAGCAGGGAAAGCACTTTTTCATTGTGAGAGGTATCCAGTATTGCCCAGAGAGATGGTAGTCTCTCAATCTTTGGAGCTATTCAGCACTTTGCTGGCTAAGCCCTGCAGCAACCTGCTCTAAATGGACCTGCTTTGGGCATGAAATTGGACTAGGTCATCACCAGAAATCATTTCAAATTACACTATGATTCCCCTGCATGCAAAAATGAAACAAAAAGTAATACAAGTTTTTAAAAATAATATCTTTAAAATACACAAGTTTCACTGAAATGGTAAGCACTATCAAGAGTTTGTTTTCAGAAAGATATCTGATTCTTTTCCACTGCTATAAAATTGCCAATATGCATTATACATAAATAGACAAATTGATTCATATTACACTTCTAACCTCACAACAACACCGCTGCTGGCTAGCACAGGTTAAGTGTTACTTAGAAATTAGTACAGAAACAGAAAATTAATTTTATAATTTTTTCTAATGAACAAAAAACTAGAAGCATAACAACACTGAAAGAGAAAATCCAATGACCAAAATGTGACATCTTTTGTAAGGTGTGATTTAATAGTGTAATGCACATTAACGTTAAAATTATGTAAATACATGTATATTTAAAAACTGTGACAGTATAATATTTGGAAGATATTAGACAAATCAGGCTGCACTACAATTTTGTAGAATAATTAAGTTCAGTATTATATATAGAAATTATATCTATAGGTCCTACACATACACTTCTTGTACTTTCAAAAGTCTTTTCAGGACTGTTCATTTTTTTTCCACTGTTACAAAACTCAATTTTAAATCTTTTCAAATTGGCAAATCATATACCTCAGACTGAGTGTTCAGAGATTAAACGCTGTCTTTCTCTATGGCAGATGGGAACATGATGGAAGGTCTTTTTTTCCTGCTAAATTTTTTTCAGTACAATTTCACGTAGAAAGATGTCAAATTTTTTCATTTATTTAATAATTTATTAAATGAATTAATATTAATAAAAATATTAATTAATATTATGTACCAGACCACAAAGAAGAAATACGAAGGAATTTTTGGGCAGAGGTGCAGAGGGTGGGGCAAATAAACAAAGGTTAAGCATAACAGACAAGTTGGAGCAACCAAGAAATAAGATAACAAGGTGTTAGCCTCCATTTGCCTCTTGTTGTATATGATCTCAGCTGATGTTAAATTAACAGAAACAACTAGCAGTGATGACCTACAAGACACATTTAAAATACCTGCATTAGATTAGGAGGTTACATCCACCTCCCAATGTTATAATAAGCCATGTTTAGTTAATTCTACATTAGCATAGCACACCATGCTCTGAAATACATGTACCAGTTAAAAATCCACATGAAAGCTGTGGACAGGCTAAAAAGCTGCCACAGAAGCCCCAGAGATAAGCCAATAAGCTTTGTAGGAAATCCGTTGCACTGATATGGCAACACGTGTGGCGTTGGCCTATTGATTTCTGGGCAACAGCATCTCCCTGGGATGTTGCTACTGTTTCGATTAGATGATTATGCAAGGTATTTGAAAGGAACATTCCTCTGTTTACAAGAAAGGGAGCTGTCAAGAGTCTGAAAGCCTATGGTGATAAGGTCATAGAGCCAAAGATAAATAAAACAGGCTGTTCTCACTAAATGATTCTCAGAAATATACCCAAATTTCTCAACACCTAAGACAGATTAACAAATAAAATGACTTTGCAAGTCTTTTTGAGGGGAATTGTACAAATATCTTCCTTCTATTGTGGAAAGACAGTTATAAACTGTTAACTGATCATCTAGTAAAGCCTGATACATTTATTGTGGTTTTAAAAAATTATGAGGCCACCTACCACGATGTAAGTGCTTTTTAATAGAAATAAACATTTCAAAATGGCTTTTCTGCAACTTCTCCTAGGATAAGCCTTTTCAAGATGTCATTCTTATGTTACAGGAAGCTTGAGTAGTGCTTTAGTAGGGGGGATGTGGGTGGGGACATGGTAATTCTTTAACATTATTCTGTGTTAAAACCAAACATAATGAAGTCCTGATCCATGACTAGAGCTCTCAAAGCCAAAAAAAAAAAAAAAAAAAAAAAAAAAAAAAAAAAAAAAAAAAAAAAAGGAAGGGATACAAAAGGCAATTCTGAAATGTGTGTTCCACAAAACTCACAGTGCACAGAATTTGAACTCAGCAACTCTCACACCAGCGTGACCTTAAAAATCAGGGGGAGAGACAGAGCAGAAAAACTAGTACTAGGTAAGCTCCTCCAGCAAAACTGATGACATGAGTTAAAATGGGTTCTTCTGCCCCACATATTCCCTGTGCCTGAGACAATTTACCCTGAAGGACTGGAAGGAAAGAGTTACAGGAAGTAAACTCAGAAGAACAGACTGCAAACCTAGGAAAGGAGATGAGAAGTGGCCTGCCACATTTTTATTCTCTTTTCCAACTTGTGTTCAGAAATAAGCAAATCTAATAAAATTAAGAGTGATAAAAGAACTGATACCTACTTAAAAAATCTCTTAAAAATTACATCTGAAAAACTAGGACATGTATTTCAAGTTGAAACAGCTTATCTCCATACCTGAAAACTCCAGACCAGTTTGACTGTTCGTTGTCATCCAGCTAAACGTACAGTTTGGGGGCTGTTTTAGGAGCATCTCACCCATGGACAGGTCCAGCTATTGAACTGGTTAACACTGCAACAAACATTTTTCTTACAATGCTGTGTTTCTTCTGTGTACAGAAACAATATTTAAGCCAGTTCACATTTCTCTGTGTGCTATTTTGGAAGACACTGTATCAAAGACTGGACATACTCTGATCCTTGTTACAGGTGCCTTGAAATACTGAGAATAGCTGAGCACTATTTCTCTAGGATTTATCAAGTATGTTCCTGCACTGTTCACCATAACATGGAAACACCATTGAATTATATCACTTATTCATTAAATGACACCTGGGAACCATTAGCAAAAGCTTGGTCCATTCAGGTCACTCTTCTTTGTTCCACCTGCCAGAGGGCTAGCACTAGTCTCCAGTTCTATTTCAACAGGCACCACACTTCACCAAGACATCACTTTCCTTTTTGCTAGTAGATTATTGAGGGTATTTGTTTGCCCCCACAGTTCTGGTGAGTTGTAGTTGCAGCTCAATTTCACACTTTATTTAGGGGTACTTTCCCCTAACACATTTCCTACTGGATTTTATTAGAAAGCCAGACCTCGTGCAAGAATTCCCTTCACCAAGCACCTGCCAAGGACGTAGTAATAATTTTTATTACAACATAACCTTGCCACCCACTTCCTTCAGAGGAAGGCAGAATACTGTCCAGACAAAATTTCCTACTAATCCCAAACACTACTGAACAGCAGACCTACAGCAGGGCCCCAGCAAATTGAGTAATCCTCAGCTCTCAAATTTCCATCATCACAATAAACTTCTGACATGTAACAGTGAAAGGCCTGAGGCAAAAAGCTTTGCCTGGAGAACTTGTTATCCAAGCAGACTCTTTTCAGTGCTGAGCATCATTTGGGTAGCGCTTGGCTTTTGGCAGCTGATGGGGGTGGAAAGAGAGCAAAGAAGGCAATGAAATGGCAATGCATTATACATGCCCATTTCAGAAGGAGGAGTATACCCACTAGGGTCTCTCCAGCTGCTACTGATTTTCACAAGTGTAGGGGTTATCCTCAATGACTAGTTCTTCATCAAAACTTTTTGAAACTAGCCAGTAGGTTCAAAATTTCAAGGGGCAGTGCAAAAGAAGAGGAAGACAAGATTGAATGATGAAGTCATGCACATCTGTTTCCTTAAGATATCAAGCTTAAAACCCAACTCAGCTGAAAAGCATTGGGTAAGAGATGTCAGCGTAGCAATCCTTTCTTCCTTAGTTACTGTCCAAGATAGGTCCAAGCCAAATTTGAGCTTGTGTCCATTGTCCACAGAACTCACACCAGGGAATTTTTCCCAAGCTGGGAACGGTACTTCTCAGGATATTTTTGCCAGTACAGGAAAGTTCAATTAGGAAAGATTTCTCAGGCACAGACACAGCAAGAAAAACTCTCTGCAGCTTTCACTGCATTCTTCAAATTCAGAAGTATAGGCATTTCATTAAAGAAAAATTAAGATCTCAGCATAAAATACAAAGGAGATTGGAATGTCAATATGATACCAATAAAAAATCCTCCCCCTTTTTAAAAACTAAGCACAATCTCTAAAAAAATAATAGTAATGGATTTTTTAGTTCTATGTTAAAACAAAACTTCATTTCTTAACTTATTTCCAATAGTTCCTCTCATGCAGTATGCTTTTCAGGCATTCTATGAACATATATGTAGTACTATATAGTTGTATTATTAATGCTATGTATGAATGATATTCAAATAGCTTTAACAAATTAAAATCTACTGGGTGAGTATACGTGTACATCAAATTTTACAGATTTCCATACACCTGTCTGAAACATCATTTGTCCTAATTTAAATAGTTTTCTTACTTTCCAGCTGATAAATTCTAAACACAGAAGCCAAGTTAGTCGAGAGCTTCACTATTTCGTTGTCTCAAGCAAAACTTCCGTAAAAACAATATGATGATTTTCTCAAAATCTTTGTCTTTAAACTTTCAAGTACATATTATTAGCTCTGCTGTGTTTGTAACAACTCACCTGAAAATTTGTACTTTATTTGTATTCTTTCTCTTTAAGTTAGCTTCAGACACCATCACGGGGAAGAAAGATTTTCACCAAATGTAATTTATCAATTACATCTTATCTAAGTAACAATATTTAAAACTAATGGACTAAACTACACAGTTGGCTGAATGGCTGCAGAAACTCCCTGGTTAATCAATGTAAAAAAGTACACATAGGAGTAACTGACTCAAAACATGTACATTAAATGTTTTCTACTTATAATCAGCCTTTTCTTTGCAACTGTCAGTCTGATGTGTGGACCATTTTAAAGAACTTATTGCTATTTATAATGCACTGCTTTTTAAGTAAGAAAGTTTGTGAAACATTAACTTAAACCTAAATAAACAGTAATTTATCTTCTGAAATAGTCAGCAGTCTATTACACAAAACCGACGGAATGCTATATATTAAGACAAGTGTAGCTGTCAACACTACACTATAAATGCTGCAAAGTTTTACAAAAGATGTCTGTAATTACAACATAACATGTAAATTTTTATCACATTGGTTAGCTTAAAATAGTATGCCTCCTCTCAGGCAGTAGGGACTTTTTATAAGGATCCAGCATTTGTTATTCTTTCCAGTGAAAATCATGTGCACATCACCTACTTCCTTACAAAAATTTAAATGTTGAGAATTCAAATATATCTTCCTTAGTACTAACTAATCAGAAGGAATGTCTTCTAATATCAAATTAAGAGCAAGACACCTTCTTCCAAATCCATGCCAATCATTTTGAATGGAAAATAACTTTTATCCTTGGTCTAATTTGCAATGAAAGAATGAGTACAGGTTTAAAATGAGGTAGGAAAGTGAGTGTCAGGAAGAAAGGAAGTTGAGTGCCCAAGGGAACAAATACATAAATATTCTGAAAGGAGCTGTCAAGACAGGACTGTTTCTATCTATGCTCAACTGCAACTCCAGCCATGTGCAACAAGAAGAGATTAAAAACTGGACAACAGGATGGAGAAATAAGATTGAAAACAACTTGGGGAAAAAATACGCATGCAGGAAAGTGAAAAGCATGGAAACATCCTCTAATCTCATATAACGCCAAGAAGGACAGCTCAGGGAGCATTTACTGTGGAAGAAGAAAATATTGTATCTTATTTCAAATCAAAACATGGAACAAAATCTGTACCAAAACTACTGAATAACATCAGCCAAGAAATATATTTAAAGTTAAACTCACAAAAATATTCCCTTAAATCTATAATTCATTAGGTTTCTATCTATTAGTTTTACACTGTGAAATGTGTTCTTTAACATGAGTAATCACAGTTAACACACTATTAAGTCATCAACTCATTCAGGTTTCACTAACACTTATTTTACATGGTATATATTGGTTGGGATGGTGAATAGCTTTAGCATCTTCAAAAACTAACCTAAAGTATACTACCCAAAATACTACAAATTTATCTAAGTGCAACTGCATTCATATCAAAGGAAGTGACCTTTCCTTGAGTGATACATTTTATCTGCACTCCGGAAGAGCAGTTGCAACAGATAATTTCATTAGTCAGAAGGCAAATCCCTCACTTTACAAATAAGTCCTCCTGTGAATTTTAGATAATACCAATAATTTAAGGACTATGACAATCCAGGATTATCCACCCATGGCAATCACCCAGGGATCAGGTTCACACTTTAGCACCCTCCTGTGACACAGACCATAGTCCACTCATGAATCCACAATACACACACAGACACCCTCCTCTTATTCTTTCCAGACAGGTCTTCTCAATACTCTCCTCTCACTCCTTCTCCCTCAAACTGCCTGTGGACCAAAAATTTTTACCCCGCATCTCACCGAGTAGGCTGAACAAAGCTAGACGCTGCAGCTATCACTTCTGAACATGTCTTACATATCATTAAAATAGATGTCCAAATAGCATTTTAAAAACTATGATTGTTCAAGATAAAGTACTGATACATATATATCGTTAAAGTGCTCTGGAAACGTAAGGCTCTAAAATACATCAGTTTGAGCAATGCTTTTTTCTGAAATGGTCAACTGATTCTTGAGACTTACTGTTGGGGAGGAACACAAGTTTGTGATTCAATGCACAAAGATTAAGTATTTCCTTTATAGTTCATAAGAAAAAAATGCATCTAACTTTCATACAGTTAACAGGCTGGTACATCGTTATTTCCAAATTTCCTGGCAGAGAAGCCAGGATGCAAAGAACCACACACCTCCACTTCATTCTGAAAAAATACTGAAGCATTGGGGGCTGAAATACTGAAGCATTGGGGGCTTAAATAGTTCTTTTTTGTCCATGTGACAAAATCAGTTTGCAAGGCGCAATAAACCATTCAAATAGACAATACACTGGATATCAAGGAAGTTACCACAGGACATGATTGTGGAAGTGCATCTTACTGACAGGAGCCTTTTAACATAGTCACACGATATCTAAATATTCATATTTTTAAACACACTACTGTGCTCCCTACATTGTGACTTTGTATATTTCAGATACATGATCTGGGAGTTAAAACTTCATCCTAATCCTGTTCCCTTTGTGGAAGCACACAGGCACACTTACACATAGGTAAGAATTTGTATCAAATGATGAACAGCCTTTTTCTATTCACATGTAGTCTTTTTTTAAGTTATCCCATACCCCAACAAGCATTAAGATAAACAAATGTAGTTTAAATAGAAAAATATATCAAAATTAATTTAAAATACAATTATAGAGTTGCACTTTCAATGTACTTACAAGTGTGCAAGAATATATTCAGCTTCCTAGGGCTGCTTAGCTCACAAACATCCTGATTAAGTTTTAAAAAATCCTTCGTAAGTGTACCCAAGAAATGCTTTCAGGCACCAAACTAATTTTTTGGATGTCATATTTTAGCCCACAGAAGAAACTGACTTATAGTAAAACCAAAGATCAGGGAAAATTAGTTCAATTTATAGACACCTTCTTATAAGAAAATCAGATTTGATGATCATAAAGCTCCTGTTGATGTTAAAATACTATTAATTCAGAATGGTAAGAAGCTTCTTCAATAATTATTTACTCCAATATCGACCACTGAATATTGCCCCCAAAAAAACAGTGCCAAAACTAGTAGAGGATCAGAAATGGAGGTGAGATAACACAAAGATGACAAATTACAAAGGAAACATGAACGCAGAGTGGTAGAAACAAAATGCAAAGTGTTTCTTAAAAAAGAAATACAACTTTCAAAGAGTGCAAGTCATAGCATGGCCAGTCACTTGGCTTATTCCAAGAAAAAAAAAAAGCAGTAGACATTGCCCTTATTCTCTTTCAAATATATTCTTTTTCTATGCACAATTCAAATGTATGGTTGTCTCTCTACAAGGGTTTAAAGCGACCAAAATTTACCAAGTGGTTTATGATATGAAAGATATGCATGTTTACCAAAATAGTTTGGAAGAAGTTATGAAAATTGGTCTCTGAACAACAGCCAAACTAAGAAGCATGAGAATATTTCGCATTAACATCTTGCAGCAATACTTCAATCAACTACCACATACTAAGTTGAACTACACACAGTGGTAGATGTTAGTTCCAGCATTACTAAACATTTGACAGTAAATTTTAATTTGGCATCTGAATGTAAAAGTATGTCCAATAATTTATTTTGATCATATAAAGACAATTACATACACAGCTATTACTAGATGTATATTAAATACTGCAAGATCTATAAAAGTTATTGGAAACAGGTTTTTCCCCCTACTAATGTACAGAAATTTACATCACTATCTTTTAAGCCATCTTAATATCCCACAGCACGTGTTCAGAAATTCGGTGCCAGTATGCACTTCAGATAAATCAGGAACAACAGGATGTAATGTGACCATATGAGACAATATAGGTAGAATGAAGTTCCTATGTTCAAGCATTTCAGATAAGCAATGAAAAGTATGCTTGTTACCACTACATATCTACCAAGGTTTGGGTTTTCCTATTTCGTCCCCTTCTTTCTGGAGGAAGGAGCTTTGTTTCTCAGGTGGAAGGAGCCTGAGTTTCTGAGTTACTTTGCCCCAGTATTCCCTTTCAAGCAGAGTTTGGGACATTCTCCAATTCAGAGTGGGAGGCCAGCAGTGGGGGAAGATTAGATTCATTAAGCGTTTTCCTGAAATCCATGCAGGTGGATTATTGCAAGAATATTACAAAATACCACCACGAGTATATAACAGCAGCTTGTTATGAGATATTCAGTAAAACATTTTATTGAATAAGAGTACAGGAAAACCAGCTGTAGCAAACCATGCCCTCCAGAGAATCATGAAACTACCTGCTACTCACATGGTATTTTGTGCAAATGCCACTAAGTACAGAATTAAAATGGTTAAAGTATTTTCAAATTAATCTTTGGACAAGCAAACTATTGGTTTCAGAATTGCATTTAGAGCAATACATATCACAGCAATGAAACACACAGAGTAAAGCTACTGAACTACATGTGAATTTTGACAGCTGGGGAAGCTGCTGGGCCACACACAAGGTGAGGAAGGGCCGTGGACAGCAATGGATGAGATGGCCAACCTTGGGAGTCAAGGGCATCGTGGTATGTACCATGGGGGCAGTGAAGCAGCAGCACTACTGTGCCCAGGCTGAGCTCCTGCAGCACCTAAAACACTACATCCTCCAGCGACAAGCAGCTTTCGGTACAACCTCCGTAGGCAGTGCCTGGCCCAAGCAAACATGAAAATGAGGTGTCCACACAGTAAACACCAACAGGCAGCGAGTTTCAATATAATGGTTATCTCCGAATTTGTATGCGGACCAGAGACTAGTTTTGAAGTTCAATAAGCTCATCGATTTTATCAGGGACTTTTTCCAACAATTTACATGTTGCTAGAAGATTGTGTCAGCTGCTGTTACACAGGAGCAAAAGAACTAATTTACTGATAATGTAACTTACAACATGTGGGAATATATCTGCAGCCTCACACACACACTAAATAAATAAATAAACCACACCCAACACTACACCATGAACCCTCTTTTCAAGCAAATTCCAAGGCACATTACTACGATTAAGTTTTTTTCTCCAAGTCTCAGACTACAGCAAGAAAGATAATGGCGGAGAAAAACGTTTGCATTTTACATTGCTCCTGTCATTTAAATTTCTATTTAAATGCATATTGCATATTACATATCACCATTCTCTATGTTAAATGAAGTATGTAGCTTTGTTCTCATGAAAGGGGTGATTTTAATTAAGAGACTGGAAAAACAATTACTTAAATGGATCATAAGTGCCATGACATTCCTGCGATGTATTGACTTCAGTGTTAAATATTTAGCATTCTAGTGAAAATATAAAATGATTTTATAGGATCACAGAATTATACATGAGAAGCTTTGGACAAAACATCAAATATTTAAATAGTTCATGAAATAACATTCTTTCAGAAATTAAAGCTGTGAAAAGAATAAATAGAAAAACATGATGAAAGCAGCATTCCCAAGAGGGTAAAAAAGAGGTAGTTTTCCCTAAAATAAACCAGTTTTCATTTAAAAACTTTTAAAGTGAGAGTTTATAAACAATTACATTTATAAACAGAAATATGATAAAGACTACTACTACTTGCATTTTTACTGCCAAAAAAAACCTCTGCATCAGAAGACTCTATGCACACTACCTCTCCTTACCAACTCAAGTGAATGAACTTCAAAACTCCCCCAGGAAATTGTGCAATTTTTTTAAATTATGACATTCATCCAAACAGTCTATTCTAATGGAATCCAAATTTGAATTTTTATTGTATAAAATTAAGCTCAAAGAGACAGTACTATGCAAGTGATTTTGTCAGATAAATACTTGTCAATCTCTAAGACTCATTAATCTTGAAGAAATAAATATTTCCAACTCCTGTAAGAACTGGGAAAAGTTACCTTTGTCTTCTAACCAGTTGCAATTCTAATTTTCAGCCTAGTTTAGATCAGGATTCTGAATAAAGCAAATATTTATAGAAAGTGGTTCAGGACTGTAGAACAAGTTTCTAAGGCCTGGCTTTCTGATGGGGACCATGCTTATACACTACTTGTCTTCAAAATACAATATGAACCCTTTCCAAAACTCATGTCTTCTACTCCTCTAAGACAAAATCAATCATGCAATAACTCCAATAAATCGATATTAACATTCAAAATGAAGAAGCAATTGAAGCACTAGGGGTTTGTTAAGCAAAAGAGGTCACTGAAGCAAGGAAGGGGAGTTTGGAAAGGGAAAGCATAAGCTCAGGCAGCAGAACAGCATCTTAAAGTAGGACAGCAAGTGGTGATCTGAAGCACACAGTGAATAAAAAGCTGAAAATAAGCTTTACTGTCTATCTCATAAGAATAATTTTGAAAGTGTTCAAGCCTACCAAATTGTTACATGTGTGGGCTGACATGGATATCAACAAACATCCCTGTTCTCCTCCCTTTCCCATCTTGCTACCTGCTCTCCTACCACTGTAAAACAAGATCTGAAACTGTAGTGCAGGCACAAATAAAAAAAAAAAAACTCCACACCATGCAAAACTGATCTGTTGCTCGTTTGGAGTTTTTACTGATTAATCACTATATACTTGAAGCCAAGCAGCATCACACTTCACTATTTACTTTTACATAACAGCACCTTTCAGAAGCAGAACAGGCCACAGATTGTTGTTCTGAACAGGCTACACATTGCAGCGAACCAAAACCAGAGCAATGGCAGAAAATACGTTTAGGAATATACTTGTGTTTCTTAAATTGAATTAAAAAAAGAAAAAACCTTGCCTGAACAAAACCATTTCTTACTCAATAACAACAGTAGACCTGACCTGAATTTATATAGAAATATCAAAAAGATTGATTAGTGCAAGGAGTTACCTCAAGTCAGCACAGATGACAGGATCATGCCACACTTAAATTCATTACAATAGTGTTCAATGATGAAAACAAAATCATCATGTACAAAGGCAGCTTTAAAGCTATTGTGACCTGAATGTGTTTATAGGGTTACTTTATAGATCACTTATGAAAGCACTGTCTGCCTAGAGATAGGAATAAAAACTGAAGAGAGCAGAACACTCCACTTAAGTCTGTCCTTACTTTCTGTCTATACAAGATCGTTATGCATAAGCCTTTTGCATAGATCTAAGAAATGTTTTTCTTCAAATGAAAAAAACAAAAATATGAAATACAAGCATGGGACATCTTAAAAACACAAGTATCACTATTAAGAGTTTTAACTGGGTAAAGATACCCAAGAATATTACATAGTCGTAAAATGTCATACACCAGACATTTTAGATGAGTAAAGCGAACTTAAACACTACAATCACTTTGAGATGAGGCACAAGGAAGTGGCGAGAAAGGAACAGGTATGTCTTTGATGCTGCTCTGACTGTCTTCAAGCAGAGCAGGACAGGACAAATTCAAAAAGCTCAATCCCACCACACAACTCTTCCTTCATGCTTCTGTTACAGTCAAATCTCCCAAGCAGGGGATCTCTTCATAACAGCTAGCTGCAATTCCCTCAGCTTCCTCTCTGCTTGTGGCACTACTCATCATTTGCTCTGGAACCAGCAAACTGCCTCCAAGTGAGAAAAGAGCACATCAGAAGCCTATTAAATCAGAAATCACAAAATACCAAGGTCAGCAGACCATAAAAAATACTTTAAGATTAACAAGCAATAGTCACGGGTCATGTACCAGTCCCACTGGTGCCAAGGACTGGATAAGATCTAGGTACTAGTATAACCATCAGATTGGTTTAACAATGGGTAAAGACATGAAATGTTAATTTCAAAGTAGCTCCATTTTACCCTTAAACAGAGTCAGAATTTTATAATTGCATTATAAACTAGAATCTGTGGGCCAGAATCATCAACCTCTATCCAGGTTCAGCACAGCCAGAGGGAAGATGAGCGCTCATAAGCTGGCAATTCTGAGACAAGTCTGTTCCTCACCAGATGCTAACGCATGGGCCAATTCACTGAGTCAGGCTCCTGTGGTCCCACTACCTTGATACTTGCTTTCAGTACAAGATCAAGATAAAAGCTGGTGGAAAAAAAAATATGTAATTGGAAACACCAAAGTTTACTTTCAGATTTCTGAAAAACTGTATTTTTCTAAATGTGGTTCAAATAGTTTTCCAACATTCCTGAAAGCAGCACAACTTTATTTTGTCCGATGAAAATATTCTGCTGTTTTCACAGACAAAAAAGCAACCACCTGAAAAGAAATGTAGCCACAAGAGCTTTGAGCATAACCAGTTCTCTCCTCCAAAAGAATATCGCCCTGGTGGTGCCCTGTAACCATAGCACTCATGTACTTTATTAGGCACTTCAGTGAAAAAGAATGTTGCTGAAGAAACACAACACAGCAGCAGTTCAATTAAATACAACTCAATACTGAACAGTACCAAAAATGTGAGGAACCTGCTTTGACAAGCAGAAAAATACTGCTCTGTGTTCTTCCAAACTCAGTATCTTGTTCAGGTTTTTTTCCCCAAGACAAAACAGACACTAAAAACATCATTCTGAAGAAATTTTGTTTTCATCAAAAATACCAGAAGTAAAATGACTGAGCAGCTATAGCATACTCTTTCTTTCAAATTAATTTGGGTTGTGCCGACACCAATAGAAGTGAATCCCAGATTCTCCTACGACTATATGCACAGTTCACTTGGGTTTACTTGACTGAGAACAGAAGTGCTTAAACAATCAGTATATGGGTAATAAACTACAGTTTTATAAGCCCCAGTTATGAGTGGAATACTCTTTGATACCTAATAAATGAAAAATAGATTACAGTATCTTGACCTTCAGATTACAGTTCTGAGAACGGAAAGGGAACTGCAGGAGATTTAGCATGGTCAACAACTAGAGGATTTCAGATGAAAACAACTGTTGCATACACGTAAGTAGATAAAAGATACATCCACCATTAACTCTGTGCCACACAATTGCTTTCAACTTTTATATGGATACAGCAACCATACCTCATTTTTGTACAAGTCAAGGAAAGTAGAACATCCTTAATAGAGCAGGAAATGAAGTTTTATTCATTGCACAAAATAAATCAACAAAAATGTAATGTCTGTTGATGACAATGAAACCACTAGCATATGCACTTGGGACTGATCTTTTCTGTATACCAGATGCTCTCTTTTTGTGGAAGGCTGGTAAAAAGAATTAGGCTCATTGTGGCTTAAGCAGATTTTTCTCATGCTGTTAAGTATTTTTCTAAAGTTTTACTGCAAAATCTTAGTTTTCTTAAGTATCATAAGCAAATATCTACGACGAACAACTTATAGCCCACAGGCCATAAGCAGCATGGCAGGACGATTCATCTAGCTTGTTCCCTTTGGCCTCTTCTCCTAAGAACCTCAGCTGCACACCAGATGACTGCAGTGGAGCAGGCAGCGTGCTCCCCACAACCATTTTATCTAGGAGTTGTAGCCTCTCCTCCCATCATATAATAAGCCCATCTTTAATGCATGCTGGGAAAAGGGTTGAAGAGCTTCCAGAAAAGGTGGCCACTTCCCACTGCCAAAACGAGGCATTTACCCCACAACGCCATCACTGTCCACATCTGAGGAACATATGGGAAGAGACCATCAAGAACAGGCTGACTGAATTGTATGGAGTCAGCAGCACAGTCTTGTCTGCCCTTTTTCTCAGGTCTTCATCAGGCCCTGCTGGGGAAAAACTGCAGGGCAGAAATCTTAAACACCTGGAATCCAGTAGAGATACAGGAAGGCAGAGACTTCCAGAAGGCAGCAGAACTACACATATATACAACATAGTCCAGATGATATTCACCTACAGAAATTGTTCCAGAAGCCATGAAATATGACACTCCTGCCACTGGGAATAAAAAACAAACCTGAGACCAGCCCACCCACCCAAAAACTGGAACACTGCTGTCTCCTATGCTCCCACAGCAGAGCAACACTGACTGCGTTGATCAGGAGACCCCTCAGCTACCGGCAATGCACAGAAAAGTAATCCTGCATTACCAACACACTTCAAAAAATCAGGACTAATCATCTTTGGGTTTAATTCTAAGTAATTACACATTACTGCTGCAGCAGCAGCTGTTAGTTCATTTTGGGAAATCCTAAAGTAACCTGAAATATTAAATAATGCTGAGAGGTTAACAGGTCTAATAGGCTTTGCTATCTAATGAAACCAAAATACATTTTCAGTTTTAACTGAAAATAAATAACTGAAATCAACAGAACCCTTTACATAAAAAAATCTTCCAGAAGAATGATTCGTGCATATATAACAAAAAAGGAAAAGCAGCTTTGTGTTGCTCATCCTCCAATTAGATACAATACAGGACTTCAATTGAAAATGAAGGACAACATTTCTCAGCATTCTGAGCTCCATAGACCTTTGCATGGTAAAGGAAGTCAAGTGAGGATCCTTAGTAAGCAAAGGAGAGGGCCTCAGGACACAGTTTCTCAGCAAGTCAGTGTCAGAATCACTAAACAAACATCTTGGAGAAGATGGAGGGGAAAAAAATTGTATTTCTCAATAGAGGGATCAACTTTGTTCCATATTTTCCAGAGGAAAAGAAATAAATATTTACAGTTAAAGTTCATGCTTTTATAACGGTTGGAGTAAGACTATATGGTCCAGGGTATTGCCAGCAGCATAGTACAGTTTCCCTGGGGTTTTATGGCCTGTAAAGAGGTAAGACAATGACTCTTCCTTAGAAAAGAATGTACACATTTAAACCTGAACATTGACCCATTCTTTCGGAAGAAGTGTAGCTTACTGGGATAGAATTTATCATTATCCATAAGTGTTCAAAATAAAACACAGCCTACACCAGTTGTGCATCAAAATTATTTAACAGGAACTACTCTTCAAGTGCAAGTATTGCAAGGTAAGTCCTAAGCAACAGGTGAATAAAGGGAATTTTTCTGCTTAAGTTGTATCTAATAAATTGTAATTCAACCATACCCTTAAAAGGGAACAAGCTATAATGTCAGAGTATACTTTGTAGTTAAAAGAATTAAGAGTATTTTGTCCTTTGGAATTTTTAGATGCTTTTACGCAAGGTGGATAAATTACAGGGTTTTTCCACTACAAAATCTGTAATCATGCCCATTCCCAAATAGTAGGTTCTGCTATAATGAGGAGCTAAAATGCATTCCAACAAATTTAACTATGCTTTAATCTATCAACAAATGAGGAAAAACTACTTCCTCTCCAAGGAAATATTTTTAAATGCATTACCTCACCTCATTCCCCATTAAACCACACCAATCCAAACTCTTCACCCAACTACATGAAACAAAGCTGGATTGTAGGGTCCTGATTTGATGTCAGCTGGACTGGGACAAGTCTGGAATTACTCCAAAGTAAATCAATTGAAGTAGTCCAGACCTACACCAGGGAAGCTGAATCAGAATCTGACTCTCTACTACTAGGAATTACGCCAAAGATGATACATAAACCCTTTTACCCTATACCTTGGAACAAAGACACTGACTATTGGCATTACATTTCCTTGCTGTAAGTAGGTCAGGAAAAAAGAAAAAGCTGAGTAAAAATCAGTAAATGTACAAGGATTATTCTTCATCTTTCTACTTTATACACCTATATTTACTCATAAGAACAGGTTCTCTGTACTTTATAAAGACAAATACACCATTTACATGTTAGTATTTTTGTTTGTCTTAGTAAACCTATTTTCTGGAATATAAATCGGCAATGTTGTGGTATCTGAGTCCAACTCTTACATCTACTTTCTACTTGCCCACTTGCAGAATTAAAATAAACACTTTTGCTGGTTTCTTAAAAAAAACCCGTCTGCTCCTGTGCAAATGGGTTCCCTTCCGAAATTCAAGAATACATACCATGATATCACCCCCAATTATTAATTTACCATATTAACCACAGCAAAAAGGAAACCAAACAACCTTTTTTAGCTGGTGCACCACCATGAACAGCGAAGACTTATGCTGTGGCAAAAAAAGTCTGAAAGCTGCTGGTGTAGGTTTGAACCTTGAGCTATGTCACAGCAAATGCAACTCAGCCTTCAAATTGAAATTCAGTTTCATCGGTGACATAGGTGACATAAACGCCAGCTTCTGCTCTCCAAATGCTTAGTATACATACACACCAAAGGGAAGGAAAGGGACTGTGGCAGGGAAGAACAGGTCTGCTGGTTAGCTAGCACAGACCAATTCAGTCAGTTACCTGTCCAGGACTATCCTGCAGCACAGGTCCTCAAATAGATGAACTCTGTATCACCCTTGTCTGTCTCCCTGGATAGTCTCCCAATACATAAAGTTACAGACACAGCACTCGTAATTCTCTTCGGAAGTGTTGGCACTCTAGGTTACTTACACATTTCCAAAATCATTATGTACTAACACACAAGTTTCTGGCAAGATGATGTGCTATTTTCCCTGCTAATTTTGATGTGATGCTAAAAGCATAAGATACAGAGACAGAAAATTATCTTCAAGGAGGCCTATGTCAGGAATGAACTTCATGAACTTGCAGAAGACCTGAATATCCATCAGCACTGTCACCTCCTGGAGTTATCAGTAAGTTTGACAAAGTTTTCCTGAACATGAGCACTTGAAGTTGATTTTAGAAAACTCACAGACACACACACACACACACTCTTTGCACTCATACGTATCCCAGAGACAATAAATAATTTTACACACAAGCAGATGCAAATCACTAGCATTAGTTGGGAGGCATTAATACATTTTTTTACCTATTAATATTTTTTCCCCAGAATACAGCACATTAAGCTGTTCTATAAGCAATTCTAGTGCATTCATATTCAAATTCACAACTTTGAGATCCATAACATACTCCAAAGTTCTAAAACACAAGTTACAACAGCCAATGCTGCATTAGCTCTAATATTTAAATTATGCCATTTGTTTCCTTGCTATGATGTTGGTTTGCTGCCTGTAATTCCTTCAATTTCCTGACAGCACAGCCACTTCAACAGAAAAAGTAATGGACACTATCTTAGCTGGTACAGAACAAAACTATTATTCACATTTTAACAATGAACTTTCTAACTGGTGCTTTGCCAAGAGTTTAACCTGACGTTTAGTTTCCAAGTTCATTTGGCAGCCTAGAAAGCTCTTGCATATCATCTCCTCCTCTCTCCACACAGCAAATTCAGCTGATTTGATTTATAAACAACCATAACATCCACAATCTTAAACTTTCCAGAATATAGCTGTACTACATAGTGTAAATACTCAGTCTGGGGTCTGCAGTTTTCTAGTAGTTACAGAACATACGAAGATGGGAACACAAAAGAACTCCAGAGGAAAAAACTGGTTTTGTTTCAGGGAAGGAAGTTAAATATACATTGACTACCATTCAGCTGGGCACTTGCGGCAGTGCCTGCCCACAAAACAGTCAGAAAACAGCTCTTCACTGCTCTAGATGCCTTACTAAGTAGATTAACAGTGAAATTACAACCAATGTAAAACACTCAGTCCTGAGTGTTATTCATGTTTCCTGTCCCAACTGTTCCTCCTTACCACCAAGCAATAATGAAATAAAAAGGTCAGGTGGGTCTTTAATATGCATAAATACATATACACATATATATATGCACACAGAGGTATGTATAAAGAACAAGCTTCTACACCAGTGCAGTACAACAGGTAAGTGGGATTGCTGCTTCCTCACTTGTTAAGTAACATCACAATACACCAAGCAACGGAATCTAAAGCAACAAAGCAGAAAATAGGGAACTACAGTTTTAAATGAGAAAAAGAAGCAACATCAGCTTCCTTTGAGACAAAAATTCTTCCCCTCCACATGGGCAACACTCCTGAACTGTCAACATTTGAACTACTTCTCAGGTAAAGTGGGATATGTACAGATGTTAAGTGTCAAAAGGTGTAAGTAAGAGCTCACTGGAATGAAATTGTATTGCAGAACAGAACCCATACAGAGATGAACACAGAAACATGATTCCTCATGTAAAGAAGAGAAGCATCTGCTTTTAGTTAAAACAAATAATACATATTTTGTTAACACTGGCATTTGGCATAGGTTTATAAGTTTTCATATGCATGAATAAAGAGAAATGTGCATATATGGAAGTCAAACAGTTTTACTGGCTGTTTGCTTACATAATTTGTTTTCTAATGTTTTTTATTTTCAAATAGAACATGATTTGCCAGTGACAAGTTACAGTCAAATTCTAGAATCAATTTTAGAGAATCGTATGGAAGTAGAAATAAAAAAGGAAGGGGGAGAGACACAGAGAGAGAAATGGGTTAAAACGACTGTTACTTGCGGTCTATTT
Source organism: Neopelma chrysocephalum (assembly GCF_003984885.1). Taxonomy (NCBI): domain Eukaryota; kingdom Metazoa; phylum Chordata; class Aves; order Passeriformes; family Pipridae; genus Neopelma; species Neopelma chrysocephalum. Next base: position 4,230,624 of record NW_020897748.1, read on the forward strand.
GAGAACAATAAAAAAAATGCTCAACAATATGTAAGTTTCCACAACTAAGACATGAGGAAATGCTTCAGTCAGAACACACTCCCCCAGCACAGTCTGCAGCTTCTATACCAACAAATCTCTAATCCTAATCCCATTCCAGGAAAAATCACAGAGATGGATATCCTTCTCTTGTTTTCAGAAACATCAGCCCATGTACAACAAGCTCATAACACTTCAATTTTCAGCAAATGAAAATTAGTATTTTCCATCAACACAAATAGTATTAAAAAAACTTATATGAACATGTTTATGAACATTTGTTGATTTAACACTAAGTTTTGAGATTCCGAATTCTCACCATGTTATTTCTCATTTCAATTTTGAAAATGGACCTATTCTCTTTCTTCACACTCTACATTGAACTGACATTGCCAAGGGCATTGACATGGAGTTGCAATAGACAGACACCAGGTCTGGGACATTCTTTAGTCCCAAAACACAGCTCTTACAGAAAAAAAAAAAAAGAAACATATTGGCCTTAATTCAGAAACATCAGTTTAGTAGGGCAGCTGATAACTACTCAATATATAATTTAGTGGCATGAGACTGATCAGACAAGGATAGGCTTATACAACAAATGGAAAAGTGAAGTTACAAAAAGAAGCAGAACCAACTTTCACATCCAACTGTCAAAGTACAATTATAGCTAAACTGAAGGTCTAAGTAGAAAGGAGGAACCTAACCAGGAAGTCAGTGCCCACAATTTAAGTGTATAATGAAACCCCAGCATATATAAAAGAACAGTATAAGAAAAAAGTAAGGGAATTAACAAAAATAAAGTGGGTAGAGTCAGAGATTAATTTAAGAGCATCTGCCCAAAAGACAAAAGCTTTAAAAAAGTACAAATCCAAAACACATGTCAAATAAAGCACTGATTTCTGCTGAAATACAAACTGATCCAGAAAAAAGCAAGCCCCATATCTACATCCATTTTGGAACCCATGAAATAACTGTGTTGTAGTAATCTGCTCTGAAAATATTTTCTTCAAAACATAGGAGAAAATAATAATATATTAAACTACTAAGTCTGAAATATTTTGACAGATTCAATAAATTCAGCACTATGCAAGATTCCCCAAAAGATACATACATGTGGAAAACTACTCTGACATGTCTAAAATTAGGATTACATCTTTCCAAAATATGGCATCCCGACAAGGTTCCACCAAAATAAGTGAGATATTTCTCAGCTAGTCAGGTGTTCCAAGGTAAACAAGTGGAATTTTTTACATAAGCGTGCTACCCTCACCTGATTAAACAATCTACTTAGAATTACCTGAAAAGCTACAGAAGCTTAAAGGACCACTAGGCACCACATCCAAAAAACACCCCTCTCCTTCATATTCATCAGGTAGCTTTAATCTCTTCTCACCTAACCTATTTGTCCATTTAGCTGCCTCAGCCTTCCTCCATGTACTACTCCCATCTGCATTATCCTTTCCTCTTGCTACTTGAGAAAGACAGAACTCCAACTGATGTTCTACATAATACCAACTAACTTCAAAGTCATGCTCCAAAGAAGTGCCTTGCCCTAAGCTAACAAAGCCATAAATCTGATATAAATTATTTAGTGCCTAATTTTGTAAATATGTTTGGGACACTACAGAAAGTTAGAATGGACTCCAGAAGAGCTCTCTCGGTTGCAGAATACGTATGTTTCCACCTGGTTGCCTCAAACTTTACCTGCTAAAGGAAGATTGAAAATTGGCTGTTTAACAGTCTATAGAAAATTCATAAATTAAATGAGGTACAGTACTAGTATCACATAAGCATTTTAAAAGACCTCACCCTCCAAAGACCTCAAGCTCCAAATTAGGGACGTTGATTTGGCACTTAAAAGAAAGCTCATGTACACTTTATGTATAAAGAATTAAAACATTAATGTATATAACCCATGTTTATGCATAAGTAAACATATTTCTCTCTTTCTTGAATTTAAAGGACAATTACACTGGGTTTTTTGGAGGGTGATGAGTTGTTTAAAACATGAAAAGTGTTATTTCCTTTTTGGCAAGGCCATGTTTCCCCATACACAACAGACATTTTAAAAAGGCAAAGAGCCAGTCTAAGCCAGTATAGTCAAATAGTAATTAAAAAACCCAAACAATGTTTAATTCTAAATATTTAAATTTTAAAAAAGCAAAATGGCAATTTAGGATAGATGACAAGAAGTCTAGTCCATATGCCTAAGACTAACTGTCCAAGTATACCAAAAGATAGAAAGTACCACAAATTATGCCAAGGCTACTAGAGAACCTGAGGCCTTGAACCTCAACAAGACCCCAGCAGTTGGAAGGTATTACTACTTCTGGAAGAAAGTTGTTTTTAAACAGCAGTCCTCCACCCAGATAGCAGCCATAAGATAATACATCCATGTCAAGTAGCTTTTCAGCTACCAGCACTGCATTATGAGGACTGTCTTTTAATCATTTGTTGCAAGCCAAAGTAAATCATCCATTTAGAGGTAGTTTAGGCAACAGAAGGAACAAAACAACAGGAATTTTTGAGCTTTACTTCCAAAATGTGAAAAGCAGAAACTTCTTGCCCTTCACCAGTACTGAAATAAATTCCACAGTACACAGCAGCACAAATAAGTATCAGCAAAACTATGGGATATCTATGCATGATAATAACACTATAACCTTGAGGTTTGTCAGTATGAAGGACATAAGGACTCCTTCACGCCTGGACTGGGTTTTAAGGGCAAGGTTTTAGTAGCAGGGGTCTACAGGAGTGGCTTTGTGAGAAGCTACTAGAAGTTTCCCTTATGTCTGAGGGCGGCAATGCCCAAGAGGGAACCCAACACTGGCCAAAAGGCCATCAGTGACAACTATCAGATAACAGATTTAAGATGAAGAACGAAGATACTGCACAGAAGCAATTATGGCCAGAGTAGAAAGGAATGAGAACATGAGCTAAAGAACCCTGCAGACACCAAGGTCAGTGCAGGATGGGGGGAAGTGCTCCAGACACTGGAGCAGAGATTCCCCTGCAGGCCACGTGAAGACCATGGTGAGGCAGCTGTCACCCTGCAGCCCATGGTGGAGCAGACATCCACCTGCAGCCTGTGGAGGACACACACTGGAGCAGGTGGACATCTGAAGGAGGCTGTGAGCCTGTGGAAAGCCCACACTAGAGCAGGCTCCTGACAGGACCTGTGGACCTGTGGGGAGAAGAGCCCAAGCTGGAGAGGGTTTGTTGGCAGGACTTGTGACCGCTTGGGGGACCCACATATTGACAAATTCACATGAAAACTGTCCCAAATTAGAAACACATTAAGAGACATTCAGGTAACCAAGGCAGATACTCAGGTTGAGGCAACACAATGGCACTAAGAAAATTAAGAAATGTGCCCACAGGAGTCTTTGAACAAATTCACAAAGGCAATTTCTTCTTTCGTAATATTCTTTCAGAATAACTGCAATCTAAAGCATCAGATACTTTGATTTTAAAATCTATTAAGTGCTTAATAGGAAAAAATATAGGTAAATTACATGGTCACTCTTGCTTGCCCAGCTAGAACATGTGAAGAGTAATTCAATTTTAAGCAAAGCTGCTCAGCATCTCCTCTTTAGCCTCCTTTGAAAACAGTGGAGATAGAAGACAAAGTGTCTGAACCAAATGCTGCAAGGCCTTTTCTAGCAGTTACAACCTGCCTTTACTACTTCCTCTACTGAAAGAGTAAGTTTACTAAATGTTTTTGTAAGAAATTCGTGGGGCATGGTATTTCTCCCTTAGAAAGATAATATCCTTGAAAAAGAGAAATCTCCTACCTAAACCACTTTTTTTTCCACATCTATCAATTCATAGAAAAATGTAAGAACTCTTCGTACTGGAGTTCTTGAAAATGGCATAAAACCCAACTAAAGACTCTTCCAAATCTTCCTGAGCCTTTGGAAGAGACTAAACAACTGAAGTCGGATTTGCACAAAGGAATTTGCACAAAATGCTTTAATTCATAATATGGAAAACTGCTCTTGTTAGTTATATATACTAATTTGTATGCATGCACACACAGAAACATATAAAATTCCCGTTTTTCTTATATTAATCCACTAAAACACATATAAGAGCAGCATGAACTGGCTGCTTAGTGAGAATTTCAGATCCATCATTAACCTGAGATGATGATTCAACACTAGCTGATGACATATTTTGCTTCCTGCAGGGCAGTTCTCAATATAATCTTCACTTTAAACTTTGCATACAAGTGCTAAAACTCAGTATCAGATTTACTGAACTAAAGAGACCACTATGAAAGTGAGCAGGTATCAAATAAAAAATACTTTTAAAATAAAGACCTTGAGCTTCTACATGAGGAAACAAAAAGCACAAAGGTGGGTCACTAAAGACTGTTAGTTAAGTTTCTGATTTCAAGTCTTATCATAATTTTGCTGTCACAGAACAGCAGACAGACTCAAATGGAAAGAAAACAGCACTGCTTTTCCATACAGCCACTTTCCATTGAACTACTACAACCCAGGTGAGGACAAAAACAGCAAAGCACAGCTTCAGACCTGGAGATAGCTTTACCATCTAAGCAAAAACTTTATATAACTATACCCTCATTAAACATAAGCCTTGTGTCTTTACTGTCAAAGTCCTTCATAACCTGTCTACACACCTTATCTCCCATCTCCATCATTTTCTGGTCAAGACTAATTCCCGCTTTCAGCATTCTTTGATGGCAGTCCCTACCAACTGTCAGATAAGAATGTGTCTGCAATTCTGACAGTCACGCTTGTGGGCTGTTTTCCACTGTTTCCGCAGTTATTATATTCCTTCACAACTTCTTTGTCATGCCTCCTGAAAGGAGAAGTGCTCAATTGTCTGTATGCTGATCCAAACTACTTGGTTTCCCTGTGCCCCTGTAAGTGCTTCTACCTAACAGTCTTTCTCAATTCCATAATTAGTTATCCTTGGAGTACAGAGAATCTTCATCTTCATATACATCAGCATATTCCTGGTGCACCGTGTCCTGATTAAAGGCGAGGACTCAGAAGTGAAGCAATAATACAGATAACACATTTCTCCTTGATCTCCTCATTGCGTCAGTTCCAAGACTAAAAACCACAGAAATCAAGGCTGAACATGAAGAATATTAGTCTTGTGGTTAGTTATGATTGCAGGAAGGTGAAGAAAACAGACATGGGCTTACAGGCTTGTCCTTCCCAATTTGTACTACCTGAATTTAAAGCCTGTGGTTTGGGCACAGAGGTATTGTGGCACAGAGAGGCAAAGAGAAAAGAATTTCAAACAGGCCAAAAGGAGAAAAAAAACTCTAGGAGGAAAAACAGCAGTCAACACAGATTTAACAAGCTGTTTTCAATTCTATATAAAGTCATGAGATTTAACACATAGAGATAGGTAATGAGAAGAATATAATACCAGAACTTTAACTATCTTCTATAACAAGTCAAACAAATTTCAGTTACATTTAAGTATATAATAACAGATTTAACAATCATACTTACCAACATGTTTCGTGAATTTGAGAACATTATAATTGCTTATACTTAAAACTCAGTGCTGCAGAAGATTACAATAAAGAGCAAAAAAACCAAAAAAACAGGCACAGTTGCAATAGGTTGACAGACATCAAAAAGCAATGCAAAATGCCTCACACCAAAATTCTATTTCAAGTATTGCCATTAAGTCATAACCAAAAGTGCACATATTGAGAATGTTCAATAGAACACCACTTTAATCACTGCAAAGTTCTGTTCCTGATTCATTTCAGTTTAATTTTCTTGTAAAGTAGCCATATTTAACATTTGGTTTTTAGAAGCAGTAGTATCAGATGTAAAAAAGTAAGAAAAGGAAGCAAAGCACAGAGAAAAGGGGAAAAGCAATGACCTTCAAAATGTCCAAACTTCAAAACCCACAATAAATACCACTAATTCTACAACATAGATTTTGTATATCATTGAGTGAACTTACCACTTTTACAACACTTCTGCTTAGAAAAGGAGAACATTTGCATAAAACTAGAAGTTGAGCCATTACTATCTACTCCAGACTTAGCTGAGGAGATGCTGCAATAGCATGAACAAAAAAAACAACTAAACTAACACTGAAGCTGAACTAACAATGACAAATCATCAAAGTAAAGGGCAAATGTACAAAAGCACTCCCAGGGAACTGATACACTTCAAAAACATAAAAAGGAAGAGAGGTTTTTGCTCACAAAAATCTGCAGGGCCCATTGGACAATAGCTTCAAACAATGCCATGTATTTTAATCTTCATACATCTTCAGTAGAAACGTTGTTTGAAATAGCCCCTTTCCAAAGAATACACATCTCACTAAGTTGAGGTCAGAACTTTATTTTTTGCGCAGGTGAAATTATGCATGTGCTCATTAGAGGTTTCACCTGAGGAAGGAAATGCAGGATCAAGACAATCAATTTGAGACCTAAACTAAACTTTCTTGGTAATTATGTTCTTCATAGATACGAAGTTCTTGGCAAAACAGTTCCAAGTTGGAGCTAAATTCACTGAAAGTCCATTTTACTACCATTTTGCACGGAAATAGTTTATTTCATTCATAGTTTTTATTCTCTGATTACAAACATTTTTATGACAATCGGTTTTAGCCAAGTACTCTGCCATACAAGGTTAGAACACAAGAATTTCTCGGAACACTTTCTTTTTATAAAACACTTTCAAATAGTAATTTAAAAAAATAAAATTCAAGCTGCCAACTTTTTAAACCATATCCTCAGAAAACAGCATAAAAGTGTTTTCATTTACATTCTTGTTAGTCAAAGATAATCCTTCTATGGCACAGACCCAAATTTTATCCTCCTGGGTGTACATACCACTGAATAATTTGTTCATATGTCAGTTGCAATTTTCAAAATTCCTTTCTTGCCTCTGAATCTTAAACATCTGTAATAAATACTTGTTTTGCAAGTGCTTTACATTTGTGACACTTGACCTCTTGCTGTATGCACCACAAAATTTAAGTTTCGAATACCACGCAAGCAGGAAATCTGATCATTCCAGCAGTAGCCATCTGCAAGGTCCAATATCAAATATTAGTTCTGGGTTGCACAAAGTCGTGGGCCACAAATCTTTTTCTGCAACTCTTATAATCAGTTGCAATTTGCTGCTTCTAAAACCCATTTCTCATGGAACATCTGGTCTCAAAATCTTACCTTAATATTGGAACAGTACTTGGCATTCGGCTGCTGGTGCGTGTACCTGTGTGTATATGCACGTGCACGTCTGCACATAGATTAAGCGTAACTACAGAATGCAAGCATGTGCTTTGTGGGTGGCACAGCTAGAACTAGAGATTTCTACTCCAGCAAAAAAGCCTCTTATATCTGGAACTGTAAAAGAATATTACAAGAAATATCAACCATCACCAAAAAGTGTTTGGCAATGTTCTGGTTCTTGCTGGCTTGCATCTATTTATTGCTGTCAAAAGTTAACAGCTCATCAAGCACCCTACAAAATACTTGAATTTTGCATAAATTGAAATTTTCTTTTGCATGATCCTCAATATAACTGAAAGACCACGTTGAAATTGAAATGTGAACAAGGCTTTAAAAAAAACAACAAAAACAAACCAGACAACCTCTCTAGAATCAAAGCACCATAGTGACTAAAAAAAAGCAAGTTTAACATTAATATATCTAGGTACTTTTGGTTAACTAAGTTAGACATATGACAAAAACTGAGACACTGTATTTCAGCTTTATTGTGTCAGAACAAAACCTTTCCTAAGCCTGCGAAACAGCATAGTGTACAAATTGTTGTGAGACCTTTACATAAAGGAAGCCTTCCAAGTACTATACTCAAGCAAGCACTATAACTCCTAAAGGTAAACATTAATTACAGTCCAGGATCTTAAAGCATTCCTTCAGCAACATCACTTTTGAAAAATGCCCAATGCTGAGTTGTGCCACATTCAGCTGACTCATGCACCCAGCACTGTTTCTTGAGAGGCAGCAAGCCCACCAGATGCTGCATTGCTCTTGAAATCCACTTCTTCTCTAGTCATAGGAAAATTCTGATAGAGCACTATTAACATGCTTTCACATCTGCAAGAACTCTTTATTAGCTGCAGCTAAGACAGAGTTTAAAAATAAGCATAAAGGAAGAGACTAGCCATGACAAGAACATTATTAGCCTCTCAGAAAATAAAAGGAATCCCAACTTTACATGTGAGATTCTTCAGAAGGCTTTGAAGAAAGTGACCTGTAGAAGTTACTATTGTCATCAACCTCTCAATGTTAGAAAAGCATTCATCACATTTCTTACCTGAGCACCATCCTTTAACTTCAAGATGCATTCCATTGTATTGATAGTGATGACAACTGGTTCTGATCCCAATTTTGTCCATGGCACGTGAATCCGAAGTTCATGAATATGCCCGCTTAAAAATGTAAATGGCAGTTTCAGCTCCTAACAACACCAAAGAATGCAGAATTAACTACTGAAACATATCAAAATTCAAGATGCATTTGTAACTCAAAATAGTATGGTTCTATCACAAAACAAGTCAAAATTTATTCTCCCCTAATCAGTAGTGTGTCACAAGGCATGGGATTTGCCCTCATAATCACTTGCATGCTTAAATTACAATTAGTCTGTTCAAAGGAGATGTTTGGATTACCATGTCCTTCATAATAAAAGACAGTTTAAAACCACCTCTCTCACATGAAGCTACTGCAACATGTGTCACTATTCAAGGGACAAGTAGAAACGATCGAGGTGAAAGTAAATGCTCAAATTAACATGCAACCTGTGTTATTGTGAAGAGAACAAATTTAGAATTAAACATTGACAATGCAACAGCAAGGCAATTTCTTTGAAAATATTTTAATACTTAGAGTTGTAAGAGCTCAGTGCTCTTAATACTGGCCCACCATTGCCCCATTCACATCAAATTGCTAGTGAACACAAAGTTACTAAATTTTTCATTGACAAAACTGGACTCCTCACCAAGGCCTAATGCGGATGTCACACTGCTTAAAAAACTGGTGCAAATCAGTCCAGAACTCCTAACAAAATCCTGACACTCCATCCAGTCAATGCAGAGATCACAACTCTACAGCACAGCCCCACTGAGCCAACTGCTGCATGCAGCAATTCAGCAGGAAATAAGGTGCCACAGTGTTGTTAACTTCTCCAGTAGCTTCAGAGCACTTAACAGACACAGTGGTCAGGCTAGAGACCTGGTCCCAGGATGAGCAACCAAGATTTGGAATAATGAAGGCAAGTGCTTACTGCAAAACAAAGAAACAATTTTTGATACTATGTCAGAATTTTAAGTCAGCATTCTCAATACTAAGTGCTCTAATGATGAGGTTCCAGTGATGATTCATCTTCTTACCTTTCTGATGTCTTATTCTAACATTTTTTACTATAAAATTTTAATGGAGAAAAAATAACAGATATCTTCAAGTTGCTTATAAGCCTGGTGTTTTCATCTCCGTCTTAGATACTGGGAACTACAGGTGTAAATCTTCTCAGATGGAGAAATAAGTGAATCTAAGTCTCCTAGACGCTAGGTGATAGCTTTGGCCAACCTACAACCACCCTCTAGTCCAACTGCCCAATTCAGGGCTGACCGAAAGTTGCTAAGGGCATTGTGCAATTACACACTCACTGGCATGGGGCATCCACCTCTTCTAGGAAGCCTGTTCCAGTGTTTGACCACACTGGTCAATGCTTCTTAACGTCCAGTCTAAGCCTCCCCTGGCAGAGCTTTGAACCATTCCCACATGTCCTATCCCTGCATACCAGGGAGAAGAGCTCAGCACCTCCCTCTCACATCCCCTCCTCGGGAAGCTCTAGAGAGCAGTGAGGTCACCCCTCAACTTCCTTTTCTCCAAACCAGACAAGCCCAAAGTCCTCAGTCCCTTCTTACAGGACATTGCCTCCGGCTCTTTCACCAGCTTTGTTACCCTCCTCTGGACACATCCTTGTTAAATTGTGGGACCCAGAACAGCACACAGTGCTCAAAGTGAGGCCACACCCACACTGTTACAATGAGACAGTCACCTCTGTTGGTGACGGTTGGCTGGTGATGCTGAGTTTGATGCACCCCAGGAGGGGGTTTGCCCTCTGGGCTGCCTGGGCACACTGCTGACTCCTACTGAGTCTGCTGCTGACCAGCACTCTAAGGCTCTTAATTGTTGTGTTTCTTAGTAAACTCGGGGACATTAAACGTTGTTCAGAACTCCAGAATTATCCTGGTAAGCCAGAGCTTAAGTACCTTTGCACCTTGGCTCAGTTTGGGTACATACAACATTCAACTCAGAACTCCTCTGAATGAAAAGATGTTAAATAGAAAAGGCCCAAGAAACTCAGAGGTCAAACAGGCGAGCTGCTAGGCAATTTTAGACAAATATCTAGAAGTAGACGCAGAAAGCCTCTTTTCCTGCACTGCTTGACCCTAGACCTATCCCCGCTGTATAGAGCTTCTACATGAATAAAATTTGGGGACAAAGGTATTTTGCCTTTGGTACGTGACATATATTATAAAGTCTTAAAAATCTGCCTATAGAATATTTCTGTGAAGCTAGCTTATGTCATTATTTTCCTAATATCTTGAAATAAAATCAAGGATAAATTTACAAATTATGAATATATAATTAAACCTTAGTGACATGTTTTGAAAGCCCACCAAAATTTTTGATTTTCCTAAGTAGTTACCATGTCCTAAGTTGAGAGTTGAAACAATCACTATTACATTTGTGACAGGTTAGCATTCTGAGATAGCCTCTAATTAGTCACCCAAAAGACAAGTTAACAATTTTTACTCAGGAATACCTATCACCACGACACCAACAAAGCTGCTAATAGGAGCTGTTTTAAGGAACGCTTTCCACTCTGCAGCTGATACCTCTTCAGCCTTTCTACTGGTACTATGAAAAAGTTCATCTTGCATCTGAGAGCAGATGAAAGTACATTAACTGCTGACAAAATCTTCAGAGAAGAAAACTATATAAAATTATGGCTCTGGGTTTTTTTGCCAAGTACAGCTTTCAGTTTATAAATTAATTTTGGGAGTTTAATGAGCTTTCGTTAATGAAGTTCAAAAAAAAACACACCCGTTTCATGTTAGGAAAACTCCTGACTCCTTCCTCAGCCATGCTTACACAAAGTCACATCTAATTTCAAGTCTCTATTCTAAAAGATGACAGTTACAGAGTTTCTCATAAAAGGTTTGAAGGAAATGGCTAATTTGTTTTCACAAAGTGTTTTTTCTTCATCTCATTCACTAAAATACTTAAGGATTTTAGCCAAAAGCCTCTCTCCTAAAAATTCAGCTGTATGCTCACAAGCAACACAAATAAAATTTTAATCCAAACAGTTTCAGTTAAGACACTAAAAAGCAAGTACTGGGCAGTTTAGCTACACATGTTGCTACAGTAATCATGCAATAAATTAAATAGAGCCTTTTGTCCTGGAGTTTTGTTGTGGTTTTCTGTTGGGTTTTTTTGGGGGGAGGGGGAGTGGCACTTAAGTAAATTATAAAAGAACATACAATCTAAAAATACAACTTAAGAGACAATGCTTTCACAGATCAAGATAGCAAACTATCACTGTTAACAGTAATAGAAATAAATTCCCATTCCAGACACGTAGTTTTCTAAATTTTATGTCACTCATCAATACCTCAATGTCTATTTAGATCCTGACCTGTGTTTACTTCAAAAGGCATTCTAGAATAGCTCTTTTTCCACTATATTCTGGATGGATTTAACATATTCTCATTTTTGTCTAGTTAACTGCAAGATATTGAAAGAAACAGAAGTAGGAATTATTTCAAAATTAGGTGACACAAGCAAATGCACTACATATTTAAAAGATAATTCTTTCTCAAAGAAATTCAGATACAAATGTTGTCTGGCATTATTCTAATTTTCTTAAAGCAGTGCAGAGAACTCTCTGTTGTACTATTTCAATAGACAATACATGTGTGCGCTGAATTTATAAACCTGTTCATAATATAGCATAACAAAGACCACTTTTATTCCTCCTCACTTCCTATGCAATCTTTCCCCTTTCATTAAGTACTGCTTGAAATTCTTAATATTTCTTCTGTACTCATGACTGATTAGACATTACATTTTAGATTTTACATGTACATCACATAGATCCTTCATAAAAATATTATATGACTAAAAACAAACTTCTGGGCTTGACCCATAAATAACGGATTGATATCATGCAAGACTGCAGACTAGATGACCATAATGCCCCTTTACCTAAAATCTCCCCTTGCTCTAAAACACAAGACTATCCCAAACTGTGGAGTGTTTGGCAAGTATTTTTCTCCACATCAGCATTAACTTAAATACCTTTTCCTCACAGTCAAGGCTGTATTTCGCAAGTAACCCAGTGGCACATAACAGACACCTAAAATAAAGATATTTCAGTGCTCTAGTTTCCTTAAAATTATTTAAGTAAATTAGAATTTTTCATATGTCTTTATAAATTCTTTTGGATATGAAAAATCCACACTTATAATACAACTCAATCTTTAGATCAAACTATTCTTTGTCTTCCAAAGACTGCTTCATCTTTCTCTTCTGAGTTTGTAAAACAGCTAACACAAAAAACTACATTGTTAAGAGAATATACAAAAGCTGCAAAAAGAGCTCACCATGTATCTTATCTCTTTGGTACCACTGTGTCAACAGAAACATTACACACAAGTTGGTCACCAAGTTCATGGTAGTTCTGTTACTCCTGGTACCACGGGAACCTCACATAAAAGTTGACAAGTGCTTAAAAGGCTTCTCCAAAAAGCAGTATTTAATTTTTTATTGCATATTACTTTCTTGAAATAATCTTTGTACAATGCGTGCATTATGCATAGATGGAAAATTTCTTGGCATGTTTCATCTTGCAGTAATTGAATCATGCAAGATAGGGAAAAAAGATACCAAAATTTTATCAGATTTATTCTTCAACTAAAGATAATTATTAAAATATTATATATTATATACATATAATTATAATTAGCTGGCTACTCAAAGAGGGACACAATTACTACAAAAGCTACACTGTATCCAGAAGGTAGAACCTGAGTACAAACTAGTACTTGACTTCCACTACAGAACTGACATTGTACAAAGAAAAAGGGAGCAGAGAGAAGGACAGACCTAAGAGTTATTGCAATGACAATCAGCTCAGTTTAATGAGAGCATAAAACATACATAAATATATGCAAAAAACATGCGAAGTATTTTCAGGTACTGAAAACATTCTCTTTGGGGTTGATAAATTTTCTATGTATTACATTATCTTTTATTACAACTGTATTACATCTGATTTCAAAAGGTACTGGTTCCAAGTTGGTCACAAAAAGCTTTTAGAAGACAGACAGCAGTTTATGTTCTGTTGTCACCTGTCCTTTGGGATTCTGTTCGGTGGCCTGCAAGAGCACAACATGGGAACACTAACATCAGCTGAAGTGAGGGGAGTGAGGGACAAAGCACCGACTTGTCCTAAATCTGTTATAAGGTGCTTTGTCCAGGTAGTTTGGCACCTATGCTAACATTCCCAAAAAGTCACGTATAACTCCACAAAAGGTGGAATTCTCTGAAAAATGTTCAAGGCTATAGACAAAGATATCCAGGATATGTGCAATTGTATCTAAAAACCTAAAGCATGAAAATAAAGCTGTGTTCATCACAAATAAGGAGTAGGGAACCAGGCTGGGGATAGCCTGGGACAGAAAGGATGTTAAAAGAGCAGAGCAGTTAGGGTGACTAACTTCAGATACCATGAACCCATCATGGCAGAGAACCCAAATAAAATAATATAGCTGGTAATTTTTAGAAACCACCTTCTCAAGGGAGCTCCCTGCCAGCTGCAAAGGCTTGGGTCATTGTATTACCACACACTATATACTCAAAGACTTCTGCTGAGCAGGTGTAAAGCAGCATCCCTTCCGCAAAAAAGAGAAAGACACCCTAAATACAGTCCATGGGTCCAGACAAGTTCCAAAGAATAATAAGAGTCAAATTACAATCACTACATTTCACAACCACACAGCCAAATAATGTAAAAACAATGAATCCGAGCTAAATTTTGCATTTATCACAGATTCACATCCCCATTCAAGCTGATAAGTCATGAGCATGGGTATATATGGTAACACTACAAGAGCCATGACATTATTAGATTGAGCTGGATATTTAGGAACCCAGCTGACACATAGGTAGACAAAGACGAAGCCAGGGATCACCCACCAGCAAACTGCAACTACTGGAAAAGGAATATCACCAATGACAGCAGCAAAATTCTAATAGTGTCAGGTAATACAGCAAGTTTAATACATCCATTACAAGTCATCATTTGTTATTAGGACAAGCTTTCTCTCTATACGGTGGAGCATTGAAACAGCTTACCCAGAGAGAAGGTTTTCACAACACAGGAGATTTCAAGACTCAACTGGACAAAAACATAAGTTGGTCTGACAATGCTGGCAACAGCCCTGCTCAGAAGAGGAGGCTGGACTACATGACCTCCAGAATTCCTTTCTGACCAGTCCTTCTTTGGTTCTATAAGACATACATTTAAAAAGGCTCACAGGGGGAACACATCCTACACAACTGAAGTCTAGTATCCACATCAGCTGTATGGACAAGCTGTGTCAAGAAAATGAGGAACTAATAGACCTGAGAGAAAATAGAGAGGCCAACAAATACTTGAAGGCAGACAAGTCAGGCTCTTTAAAAGGCACAGAAAATAGGATAGGATCGCTTGAAAGATTGTCTCCTCTTCCAGAACAGAATCAGAGATTCTTAATTAACCACAAGTACTTCTTCCACATTTTAAAAGGTGTCCCCGACAGAGACTATGCAGTCTCCTCAGTCTACTCCAATGCCTCATAATCAAACTAAAAAATGAGATTTTCATTTATGTCCAACCTAAGACTCCCTGTGTGCAATTTATTCCATCGTTTCTTGTCACATCCAAATAATTCTTGGCCTATCTTGTCTCCCCGTATTTTATTCAAAATTAAAAATGCATTTCCTGTCTATTTCATTCTTCTTTCAATGGATGTATTGCCTAAATCTCCCATTCTTCTTTGCCGCATTTATCTCAGTTCCTTCACGTGGTTGGACTACATCTGGACACAGGACTCTAGCTAAGACTTGCTACACCGTGCACAACAAAAACCAGCTTTATTTGTCTCACACACTCAAGCTGTCAACTCAGATAAGCATAAAAGGAAACCATCTCTCTGCTAAAACTTAATTAATTTATATTGACAGGAGACTCCAAATTCTGTATCTAGTGTATTAGTTGGTCAAGCTTGTCTTTAGTCTCTGATCTAATCTACATAAACCAGCTGATCAAATCTGTCCCTCAACTACTCTTAAGTTTAGATACAACTAGCATGATGAAATCTTAAGTAAGAAAACCAAACACAGAAAACAAATCTGTGTTTAGCTTGCATAATTATAGAGATCCTACTTTACTTTGTGACATTTTGGATTAGTTACTACATGCAATTAGTAAATATGACTGGAAAAGAAATTTCATTAACGTTCATACTGTAAAACAATGGTTACTGAAAGAAGAAACATGTCCGCAAAACGGCCTTTCTCTTCACACCCCGTAAGTTACAGAATGTGTAAAGAACTACCATTCATTGCTAAACAAATGGCATGAAATTAAAGCAAGAATAACTAAATGCAGGGGGGAAAAAAAGGACTTGCATGAGAAGAAAAGCAGCAAGTACTAAATGATTATTTAGCTGTGCAGCCCAATCTAAATAATTCAGTCAACTTCTTTTAAATCAAAGGCACAGACTGTAACAACTATAAACATAACATACCTGTTCAAGTACATCCAACTTTAATTCAAGTTTACTAAGTACAACATCTCCTCCCCAGAGTGACAACTGCAGATCCGAAGGTTTCAAATTCTTTATGTAGCGATTCACATAACTCATCAAAATAGGAGTTACATAGGACTCCAGCATCCTGGAAGATATCTATATTACAGGTCAAGCACTAAGAAAAAAGGACAAGAGATTGAGTTATTAGTTACAAATCTGATGGCCTAATTTTCAATAATGCACCAGTCCCACTGTTTGAATGTATGAAAATAATTCTAAATATGTGTTTATAGGTAGAGATACATATAGTTACATATAAAGCATATAGCAAGATGAAAGCACATCTATTTGCACCTACAAATTTTCAGCTTACATACATATATATATACAAATATACGTGTGTGTATATATGAACTAGTAACTGGCTTGCTCAAAAGAAAAGTCAACCAATCAAACCAAAAAGCAGAAAAGATGATCACACAGCATTTAAACGACAGGAAAACTGCTTTTCGGAGTCATCAAAAGGATAACTTTTGATAACATCAAAAAAGGATAACTTTTAACAGACAAAAGTGCACACTAAAACATGCCCTTAGATGCCCCTCTCCGCTCTGACACCGGTGTCAGCCTCCGAGCACCGTGTCCAAGGCAAACCCGCCAGTTTCCTGCCACCCTGAACTCCAAGAAACCAACATCGTCCATGACCCGAGCCGAGGTCACTCTCCTACCTCCCCACACCCTTTCCCACACCCCCGCCGTCCCGAGGAGACCCTTCCCCGCCCCGTCACCGCCGTAGCCTCACCCGGACACTCTCACGGCGCCGGGGAGCCCCCGCCCATACCTCCGGGACACATCTTCACATGTCCCTCCCCAGGCCCCCGCCACCGCAGGACCCCTTTACCTGCTCCAGCAGCAGCCCCGAGGCTCCGCGCCCCCCGAGCGGGCCGGGCCGCGGGACCCCGCGCTGGGAGCCCCGCGCTGGCAGCGACCCCACCGCGCTACGGCCCCAGCCCCGCCGCGCCGCCGCTTCCGGGTTCCCTGGCGCGTGCGCGCTGCGCCGCCGGCCCCGGCCGGAAGCGTTTGGCGGGAGCGTAGGGGCGGGGCCAGGGGCGGCACTGAGGGCGGGGTCACGTGCCCTGCTGGGGGCGGGGCGGGGCCCGGGAGGGGGCGGGGTCTGTTCGGCGCGTGTTCGTGAGGCTGCGCGTGTGTGGGCGCTGTGCTGGAGTCGGATGGTTTGGAAAAGATGTATGGGATCGTCGAGTCCAACCTATGACCCAACACCACCATGTCAACTAGACCATGGCACTGAGGGCCACGTCCAGTCTTTCCTGAAACACTTCCGGGACAGTGACACTACCACCTCCCTGGGCAGCCCATTCCAGTGTCTAATCACCCGTTTTGTGAAGAAATTCTTCCTGATGTCCAGCCTAAACCTCCCCATGGCAACTTTAGACTATGTCTTCTCATCCTGTCATCAGTTGCCTGGCAGAAGAGGCCGACCCCCACCTACAACCTCCTTTCAGTAGTTGTAGAGAGTGATAAGGTCCAACCCCTTTTCTCCAGGCTCAGCCTCACCCAGTTCCTTCAGCTGCTCCTCATCAGACTTGTGCTCCAGAATCTTCACCAGCTCCACTGCCCTTCTCTGGACACAGTCCAACACTTCAATGTCTGTAGTGAGGGGCCCAGAATTGGATGCAGTTCCCAACAGTCTCCTTCCAGGGCGTAGCAGCCTGGCTGCCTCCCAGATATGTATGAACCCCGCTGTGGGAACTTGGGCACGGTGGGCTCTGACCTGGAGCACCAGTAATCCCTGGGATGTGCCGCTGTCCCAGCCAGCCCAGCTCCAAGGTTTGATTCACATCATTAATATTGATGAGTGACCATGTGGAGCGACCCTTAGTGGTGGCAAATGCTTGTTGTTTCCACGGTGCTTAGTAAAAGTGGGCATTTTCCGGCTTGCTTTTGAGTGAAGTTCTTCTTAGGTTCTGAATTTCACCATTTCAAATGTGAGAGGAGTTCCTGTCATCCAGGAATACCCTTGATTATCTGCATGCCCAAAGCACTTCTCACCATGTTGATCATAGAGAAAAGCCTTTGCCAAAAGCCTCAAACCCTTTTGGGGTTGCTCCTGGCAGCAAACGCCCTGAAAAGGTGAGTTAATGGACTCCTTGGAAATTGGCATGTGGAAAGCAGATGGGCCCATTTCTGTCAGAGAGAAGTGTAGTAGGCATTGCCTGTGGGTATGGCTTTGATGTAGATAATGAATAAGCTTTTACAAAGGCCTCTGATTTGAGTTTTAAAGAAAAGCCTGGAATATGCCTGTTGAGTTACATATTCCTCCTGGAAATTTTTAAATCCCATGTGTTTAATCTGCAGTGTAGTTATGTGGCTGAAAACAGAAAATACAACATTATACAGCATTTGAGATAGTTCATGTGAAGCCCAAAGAGCGAGCACTCAGGTAGGAGCCTACCCCCCATAGCAGTACATATGTTGAAATCTGCCTGAGTTACTCAAGGTCTGGAGGCTCCAGCTCCTGTTGGATTACCTGTGTGTTCTTCCTCTGTTATACATATGCTGAGTTAACCATGAATCTAACCTCATTTTACGTACACCATCGCCTCACTTGCTGTGCCATATTCACTCGTGAATCACAGACCATAAAACAGTATTCACCTCAGAAAGAATTGAAGCAGCTTGGACTACTTTTCTTCTTACAATGCTCACCACTCCCACAGCTTGACCGTATCATTCTTCAGCAACCTGTGGCTAAGAGGTGGTAGCAGGCAGGTGAGGGACAGAAAGATTTTAACAGCATCAGTGGTCTTTAATTAAGATTGTGCTTCTGACTTACAATTTCTCTAGGACTAACACTCTTTAAAAAGAGTTCCTTTACAGAACTACTACATCTGTGCTAGAGAGTGGTGGGAGTGATGAATTTTACTGGTAAAACTTCTCGTGAGTCTGCACAGCAAGCCAGCTTAGTGAAATAATCCATGTTAATGGAAGCAACCTCATTTATAGCACAGCCTCCCTGTAGAGTTGCATTGACACAGCAGAGGGATGGGCCAACAGATAAGTGTAATGTTGAAGCACACCCTGAGCATGCATCAAAAGCCCTCATTTCAACAGAAAAACATTCCTCTGTTTCTTTGTCCATTATGTGATTAATTTTGAATGACACATCCAATCAGCACTGGAATGTTTTCTGAAAGTTTAGAATTGAAGACCAACGCCCTATTTTGGTGAGAAATCAGTAAATTAGAAGAAGAGTAGGGGAAACACATAGTGCTCCTGGCAGCTGCTTGGCAGATCTAGCAGCTGAGAACAACTTTGTAATTTTCCTGGCAATTATTAGCATTTCATTATAACTACCTCCATCTCAGTTCTAGTTCAAGTATGTTGACGCCCTGAATAATTTATTTCCTACAGAAGGGAAAAAAAAATAGAAAAAAAAATGGAAGGAAGAGATCATGCAGGAATAAATCTTTGAAGAAAATTAAATGGGTGGCATGAAACGAGTAGTTGGAGAGGATTACAAAAGGTCCCTGATGTACAGAGGGATGAGAGTACATGGGGAATTTGCAGGTAACAGGCAGGTGGTGTGCAGCAATGAACTTGGGCGTACTAAAGCAACAAGGGCATGTCTGCCAGAAATGTCAGCTGCTTCAGCTATTCCAATTTATTCAGTATTTCGTCAATTCAGTGAAATGCACAGGATAAGTATAATTAAAAAGTGCAGGTCTAGTGGTATGCACATCTTGTTCATTCTTATAACTTGAGCAATTGCAAATCCCTTAAAAGCTAACAAAAGTAGGTACGATTTAACCTGGAAACTGGAAAAGTGTACACAAGATCCTGTAACTTTTCGCCAAAAGGAAAAGAAGAACAGCACTTACAGGAGGTTCTCAGAAAATGTGTTTGCCTGCAGAGTACTTTTTCTTGATAAAAGAGTCTGTCAATGTGTTTTTAGCTTCAGTGTTTTTGCTGCTATGGGTGATTTGCCATTTTCTGCAACAGAAGCAGGTTCAATAAAATACAAACAAGAGGGTAAAAATAGAGTTCATAAAAAAATTATGGAAGTCTAGAAAAGGTAGAGGATGATTAAGTGTCTGTTACAGAATCACTCAATCACAGAATGGTTGGGGTTGGAAGGGACTTCTGGAAATCATCTAGTCCAACCCTCCTGCTAGAACAGGTTTGCCTAGAGCAGGCTGCACAGCATCATGTCCAGACGGCTTTATATCTCCTGAGAAAGAGACTCCACAACCTCCCTGGGCAGCCTGTTCTCTGGGTTCTCTTTCACTGTCACAGTAAAGTTCTTCCTCATGTTCAGGTGGAACTTCCTGTGCATCAGTTCTGCCCATTGCCTCTCATCCTATTGCTTGACACCATCAAGAAGAGCCTGGCTCCATCCTCTTGACACCCTCCCTTCAGGTCCCCTCTCAAGTCTTCCTTTCTCCAGGCTAAACAGGCCCAGCTCCCTGAGCCTTTCCTTGTAACTGAGGTGCTCCAATCCCCTAAACAACTTCATACCACTCCACTGGACCATCTCCAGTAGTTCCTTGTCTTTCTTAAACTGGAGAGCTCAGAACTGGACACAGCACTCCAGGTATGGTATCAACCAGGGCAATCAGCCTGAGGCTGCAATCAAGGGGAAAAACGAGGAAAAGAGACGTTTAAATAGATTTTTAGATATTTGGCCCAGGCAGTTTGCAGAACGGGAGGAAATCTGAGGTTACTGACCAGGAGGGTTAAGAAACAACCTGTGAGGATCTCCTTTTTACACTGGAAAAAGGTTTTCAGTCCTCTAACCTCCTTCACTACGTCCCTTGGCTAACATTGGTACTTTAAAGAGGATAACTTACTGGGCAAACTGCTGTCCATGTCTGTCCTGCTCCTATGCCTCCAAGTATAGCAGCATGGATATGGGCAGCTGGTACCAGCCTCCAGTCTGTCCACATGGGAGAAAACTTCGCTGTTTTATGATTCTTTATAGCCCACTGAGGTGTCCCATAGACAGCATAAAACTACAATGTGAAGGAGTTGGTAATCATAAATAATCAGTGCTAAAAGAGATATTTTAGAATCACCTGTGAAGGAAATAAAAATTTGTAACGTTTCTTGTTGGTTCCTTTTTCAGTTTTTACTGCAAATTATTATTTGTAGCAAATTATATTGTATCTTATGTATATATTATAATATATAATATATTATAAACATATTATGAATTACCCTCACTGTTTTACTGGGAATTTCCTGAGTTCGAGTCTAAACTGACTAAAATATGTATCTTCTAATATTTTTCAAACATTAAAAAAATGCATCAGCAAAACCAAACAACATAAATCAGTCTGCTTTGCCGTTAGAAGTAAATGGCTTATTAGCGATGTCATGTTATCTAATTATTAAATCATATATAGCCATAAGAAACTGGGAAACAAAAATTGCCATGTCACTTTTATTACTGTAGGGTTATTTTCGAGTTCATCAAAATGCACATAGATTTGAAATTTGGAAACAATAAAAACAAATTTTTAAAAAAATGAACAAATGCTTACATTGTAATCTGAATGTTAGGTATATTCTAGATTGTTTATCATAAATTTTATTTGTTTTTCTATTCCCTAAATTGTGCCGGAAAATCATACTGAAAAAACTTTCAGCTGTAGGCTTGAAGTAGACATTTTTTTCAAGCGTTAAGGAAAATAGACTTAATTGTGGCACCTTTAAAATGAAAAAGTGATATAAAAAAATTAAAATAAATTTATGTTTTGTAACTATGATTGTGAGCAAGAATCTGTTGAAACAGTTACCTTCACACCAAGTGAAACAAACACACACAAAAAAGTATTAATTTAGTGAACAAAGGTCAGGAAATTCTGGGAGCAGGTACCTTTTAATGTATAATCCCAGCTCATTGCTGCCTCATCTGGCTTTTTAGGAAATGACTTTTCCTGAGTCTGTTAAATTTAAATCCCTGCAGCAGCTTGGGGACAGAATGTGGGGAGCGAGGCACATTTATGCAGATTCGGTGCTAATCCAGCTCAAGCTTCACCAGCTTTCCACGATGTCTACCCTGTCTGTGCTTGTTCACGGTGAGTTAACAGGGCAAATGTCTGTCGACCCCCCTCTTCAGAAAGGTGAGCAATGGACTAAAAATTGATTTAGCCAGAGTGAGCAGTGTAGTGGTCCAAACAGTGGTGGTGCACTCAAATGTAAGGATTTAACTACAGTAACTGGTGTTTTTATATGTAGATTGCATGAATGAATTCTTTTTACATACATTTGGATTCATTTGGGAATTATTAAACCTCAAATATAGAGGTAATATTGCATTTCTACAATGTACATGGTACTGAACTTTTTTTCACGCACAGGAATAAATGAAAGACAAGATAGGAAACCTGAATGGAACAGGGTGGGAATGTACAGTTCAGTCTTCTAGGACTATAACTTTCAGGTAAATCATGAGAGGCAGTCCTGGCCATCTAACCAGGGAAGTTAAAACTTGGAAGTGTTTTTCAAGTCTTTGTTGAATTGGTAACAAAGGAGAACAATTGCCCGCCTGCATTAGTGAAATTCTAGGGTCTATAGCAATATTTGACCTGTTCTGATATGCTTCAAGTGTTTATGTATCCTTTGGGTATAAAGTGGTGTCTTTGACTTTTACACCTAATGTGAAATACATCCAAAAAAGGCAGCCAAGAAGATGTTATTTCTGGTTGTGGTACATGAAATATATGTTTGACAATTTAAAAATTTATATGTAGATAAACATGTAACTTATTACTGCCTCTGGGTATGAGGAGATTTATGCACTAAAAGTTTCACACAGGTTTTGCTAGACTGTTCCTGTATTGCTCATGCAAAATGTGTATTTCCAATGACAACTTCTAGCATACATTCTTTTAAAATATTCCTGCTTTTCAGGAGTTAAATGATGGCTTTTCTCTGGTATTTTTATATTTACATTTACAAAAAATTACAAGTATATAATTTTATATGTATTTGTACTTATAAATTCCTTTCAATAAATATTAAATACCTAAATATGCTATAAATATATTTCAAATATGTTGCCAAAGTGTTTCGGGAGAGGGATTTATGGGATGATCTTCAAGCCTAGTGAACTACCATCAGACCTTCGTGACGCAGTCATCATCACCTTGTATAAGAAGAAAGGAGATAAATCAGACTGCTCAAATTACCGAGGTATTCTCTGCTTTCCATTGCTGGCAAAATCCTGACAAGAATACTCTTGAACAGACTAATACCCGCTATAGCAGAAGGAATTCTACCTGAAAGCCAATGTGGTTTCAGAGCCAACAGGAGTACTACAGACATGATATTTGTTCTCAGACAACTGCAGGAGAAGTGTAGGGAACAGAATAAAGGTCTCTATGTAACCTTTATTGACCTCACCAAGGCTTTCGATACTGTGAGCAGAAAAGGTCTGTGGCAGATTTTGGAATGTTTAGGATGTCCCCGCAAGTTCCTTAAAATGATCATCTCACTCCATGAGGATCAGCGCGGCCAAGTCAGATATGGCAATGCACTTTCTGAGCCCTTTCAGATAACCAATGGTGTGAAACAAGGCTACATTTTTGCACCAACCCTATTCACAATCTTTTTCAGTATGATGCTCCAAAGGGCCACGGCAGACCTCAATGAAGAAAATGGTATCTACATCTGATACCGTACTGATGGAAGCCTATTCAATGTAAGGTGACTGAAGGCCCACACTAAGACCTTAAACCATCTTGTCCGGGAGCTGCTTTATGCTGATGATGCCGCCCTTGTGGCCCACACAGAAGCAGCTCTGCAGCGTTTAACATCCTGCTTTGCAGATGCTGCTGAGCTCTTTGGGCTGGAAGTCAGCTTAAAGAAGACAGAAGTTCCTCATCAACCTGCACCTCAGGAAGTCTTTCATCATCCCCATATCACCATTGGCCAATCAGAGCTCAAATCAGTCCAGCAGTTTAATTACCTGAGAAGCATCATCTCCTCAGATGGTAAGATTGATGGAGAGATAGACAACAGGTTAGCAAAGGCATATAGTGCCTTCGGAAATCTTCATAAAAGAGTTTGGCAAAATAAACACCTGAAGAAAAGTACAAAGATCAGTGTTTACAGGGCCATTGTGCTGTCTACTCTTTTATATGGGTCTGAATCACGGGTCATCTACCGCCACCACCTGCGACTCTTAGAACGCTTCCATCAACGCTGTCTCCGTACAATCCTAAACATCCACTGGTCAGATTATGTGACTAATACGTCTGTTCTAGAACAGGCAGCAGTTACGAGTATTGAGTCCATGTTGCTGAGAACACAGCTGCGTTGGGCAGGGCACGTCTCCAGGATGAAGGACCACCGCCTCCCTGAGATCCTGCTTTATGGTGAACTTGCCATCAGCTGCCGCAAGACAAGAGCTCCGAAGAGGAGATACAAGGACTCCTTGAAACAATGTCTCAGCCTTGGCCATATCAATAATCATCGTTGGTCTACTCTGGCCTCCAATCGGGAGATCTGGAGACACACCATCTATAACGCTGCTGCTTCTTTTGAGAAAGCACACAGGATCACTCTCGAGGAGAAAAGACAACATAGAAAGAACCGTGTCTTGTCGATACCACCTAAGGAGTCTTTCCACTGTGCCTTTTGCAACCAGACTTGGCTATCTCACAATGGCCTTCTTAGCCACCAGCGTGCTTGCAGCAAGTGTGGGTAGGGTCCTTCCCAAATCTTCATTCACGAAGCCTAGCCATGATATTTCAAATAAATATTTATAAATATACATATTACTCTGCTATTATAATTTTTCCTCATTTTAAAAATATTACATGTTACCAAAAGGTAAAAGTAACATCTGCTTTCTGTGTCAGTGGTTCATTCTTTAGAGGATGAAGATAGAAATGGCAACACTCAGGAACATTTTTGCTGAAATTATGCTAAAATCCAGTTTCCTTCATTATTTATGGCCAAAATGAGTTTCTCAGTGAAACTATAACATTCCATGATGCTCTTCTTCTTACAGTCCTGCGGCTGCACCTGAAGCATTTCTGCAGAAGCTGGTCTGTTCTAAAATTTCTTCATAATGTAGGCAAAAATTATCTTAGATTTGATTTGCATATTGTAAAGCTGATCTTAATGAAAAACAGGAATGTTGAACACCTACAAGAACTGCAAAGCCACGAAAACATGTCAGCACCACAAAGCCACCCTTGGAACCTGATTGGCAGCCACAGCTCCATGTGAATAAGTCTTTATTATTTCAGGACTGATCTCCTGGGTTTCTTGGACTTTACAGATTAGTAAACATGAATCCTAATATTGAAAACAGTGTGTATAAATTGAAATCAGACTGTGAAAGAGACAAAGGAGTAAAGAAAAAATATGGAAAGCAGATAATTAAGATACATGGATCTATAAAATGAAGGAGGCTTTTTGTCCTTTCCAGAACATTTAGTAATTTCTTATGTCTCTGTCCTAGCATATAACTTACAGGCCAGAAAACTTGCAGATGTTAGCATTAAAAGACATTCTGACATATTTTGTCAGGAAATTAAGTAGCTGTTTCACACCTCTCCAAAAATCAATAGCTGTAAAAGCCCTGTAAGGATCCCACTTCTGACTGCTCAGGATTCCCTCTGCTCCTGAGAGACAAGGTGTAGTTTAAAATTTTTTTGTTTGATTAAATTTTAAACTGAGAAGACAGAGTGGGTGAATACGGAGAATGTAGAAGAGGCCTGGAAAAGGTGATCGGGAGATAAGTACACCACCTATTCATCACATTGCAGTTTTGAGACATTTTTGCTTTGGTTACAAATTTTGAGGCACTCTGGGTTTATTCTTGCTATTTCAGCAGCCATTATCAATTGCTTGCTTTCCAGGATTTTTTCTTTTCATTCATGTCATTTCCTGTCCACATTTTAGATTCAGTATTGGTAACAACAGTAATCTAGGTGTGAAATGGAAGTTGCAGAAAGTGGAAACTTCTCCTTTCAATCTTGAGATCACTAAGTAGGCACTGTTGCATATTTGTATTTTATTCTAAGGGCTTAATTTTTATTTCTTTTTGTCAGTCCATACTTTTATGTGACATACTACCAGTTAGTATTGATTTCCAGTGTGCTGTATCCCACATGCATTGATGTGATGCACAAGAACTTCTTGTTATACTTCTTGTTATACTTCTTGTTATGCATGTATGTCATCCAGCCACAATACAGGGAACAGTTCTTTATGTACAGATCAATATCATTCATTTGTCAAAGGATGATGGTATTGATAGTCTTGATGCCATTTCAGTTACATATATGCACCCTATATTTTCTCCATAGAAACTAAAACATGGAAGGATAGGAAGAATGTTGGCTTACCCCAGGTTACTAATGGTAGCCAAAATTCGAGAGACTGTTTTATAAAGTAAGCAAATATTTATAGCATGATTTAAGTGAGAGATTATTACAATGTTGTATAAGATATTACAAAAATTTTTATTGGTGTTGGCTCTCACTCTTTTCTGAGTCTTGTTTCATGTTGGAATTTTTTAAGGTCTATGTGACAAATGATGAAAATACGACTAACTCAATCTATCAGTAATTTACATTTGTGACACAGACTGCAAAAATAAAACTTCTTGGCATCTGTACAGTTTCAGATAGTTTATTCAAGATTTACATAGATATCTAATATCTAAGAATAAATATCAACAAGTCTATGAGATGGAAAGAACTTTCCAAAATTAGTTCTTAGATTTTATTTGAAAGGCTGAATCACCTGTTTTGCAGCAACAGATCTCATTCTTACATCCAGATGTTTTCTCATAACCTTTATTATGTTTTCAAACAAACATGTAAGATTTCTGGAAATGCAAATTAGACCTAACGATTTAGTGTACTGAAAAGACGTTCTCTTTGCAACAGAACACAGCTGCTGATTTTAATTCTGGGCACAAATTACCTGAAAAACCTGAGTCATTTTAGGCTATTTTCTCTTCATACCTCCACGTTCTCTCATGTTTCACACAGTTCCTTTTTCAAAAAGAAACAAATCTGTGTGAAAAGGGAGAAATAATGGTATTTCATAGGACAGTGTATTTCCTTCTTTCAGACACAGAAATTCAGATACTGAGAAATGGTGAGTCCTTGTTTTAGGGAAGTTGGAAAAAAATATCAAGGTAACCTAAACTTCACTAGTGGAAAACTTCTGAAAGTGGGACAGCTCCTATTAATTAGCAAGATAAAGTTCATGTTCTCATCAGCTCATGTCTGAGGCACCACAGCATCCTTTTCTAAAGCACTTGACAATTGCAAATCTACACCATTTCTCTACAAAGTACCAACCTTCCCTTAGCATCACTCCATTAAGTTGTCTGAGTTTATCCCAGTAGAGATGAAGGATTTAATTTTCATTACTTTGCATTTCTTTCAAGCATATTACCCTTACTCTCCCTCCTTTACTATTGCAACAGATACATACTCATTCCTGCTCTGGCAGAGATGCAAATAACCATCCCAACACCAAGTTTTTCACCCTGTGTACGTTATCAACTAAGCAGTCTTTCATGTATTGAGACAACATGTTTTAAACATCTATAAAAACCTTCACTATGCTTTGTCATCTCCTTTCCATAACATTCACTATCATCAAGATGTCTTCCAAAATGACAACAGCTGGGAGCAAGGGAACTGATACCCTCCCTGTCTGATGGATCACTGTCATGCGATTATGTCCTTGGGCTCCCCATCCATCAGTCATATCTCCATGTTGTTACCTTAGGATGTAATTAGGTGCAACCATTTTTCATGTAGCAAAGCTGATGTACAAAACACATGCTAACTGTTACATCTGGGGAAAGCATAAAGCCAAGTGACTCCTTTATGTTGTATATTTTTCAGGTTGGGATCATCTTTTTGTTCTGGATTTGTATAGTGTCTTGTAAAACATTACTTCAATTCCTGATTTCAGCTTTTGGTTTTGCTGCAATGCAAGTAATTTTGGTAGCAAAATCCTTTTGGTGAGATCCAATCCATGGACCGGAGTAATGTAAATCCAGTTTACATTACTTGGATGGCCTTTAAAACCATTTGAGATAAAAGCAATGGGCATTGGCTCATGGAGAATTACGTCTTCTAATCTTTTTTAGCTCAAGGGCTTTCTAGCAGCAGACTGTGTGAACTGGCAAGAGGACTAAAAGCCTTCCTGTTCACTGCCATTCTCAGAATTGTATACTAGATAAAGAGAGGGATATAGTGACCACAGAGAAATACAACCAAAATAAATGCAGTGTGCAAAGTAGGTGAACCCAAGTCTGAGTAGAGCAGGAGTTTAAACCAAAACATCCTAGAATCTTCAGGGAACTGGGAGCACCTACTGTAGGTCTGTCTTTGTCCAGGTGCAATAAGAAATGAAGCACTTCTTTCCAGACACCAAGACAAAATAAGAATGGACAGCAGATGTATCATTTTTCCCAGCTAAGCAAATTTATGATGGACTGTTTCACTCTCACTTTACAAAGATGAAAGAACAGAGTAGTACAATCCTCTTAGTGGGGTTGTAACAGCCACACAGACCCTGATCGTCTTGCTCTCTGGGGGCGTGCTACCTTTTGTGCTCTTTCATAGATGATTAGCACTAAAACCACTAAAACATTGCCACCTCCAATTGAGTGAGAAGCCAGGGCCATATCACAGTAGTTCCTTGCTTCTGAATCAGTGGTCAATCCGTTCTAGGAAGACAAAAATACAGAATAAATATTGTTGTTATTCTACATAGTAGTATTGTTTCAATCTGTTGGCTGTATGGTCTGTGAGATAGTGCACTGGTTAACATTGTAAAGGCTCCTTTCAGAACCTGGAAAGTTAGAACATATATTATTTTAATGAAAGCATAGATGTGGAGGCTACAACAAAATCCACAGGAAGATCCTAAATCCTCCAACACTTTGGATTTTTCATCAGCCTGGATTTGGATTGACCCTAATAATGTGTATACTTAGTGCTTAGAATCACATGTAAAAGGTCCATAAAAAATACAATTTACCAGCTGTGCAAGTATTTTTCTAATGACTCAGACTCTCTGCTTTTTTGTTATTGTATAAAAATGTGATGCTTTTAAACTGAGCAGCATAAATTACTTTGTTGCTTCTCTGCTGCAATATAATGTAACCTTTCCCCGTGGTTACGTTTTAAAAGGGAGGTATAGAGAGTTCTGTGTATCCAGTGTACCTCCTGGAGTTCCACTGTCCTCTAGGGGTAGAGTGGCTTTTGGGCCCTCTTCCTATCATTTACTTCCTAAGCGACAAAGATATAAAATGCTTCTGTTAGCTGTTTGCATCATGGGAGGCACGGGAGACCTCTGCTTTCAATTGTCTTTCTCTAGTTGAAGGGATACCTTCAATTCAAAACACTTCATTGCTATGAAAAAAAAAAGTGTTGCTGTCACAAAACATACCTTTTGCAGACTGTTACCGTAAAATAAGTTACCTTAATGGTAATTTACATAAATCTCCTATGAGACAAAACCTGGTCAAGAATACCTGCATCTGAGACAGTTTCTCTACTGGGAAGAATGTGGATGAATGAAAAATTTGTTTCCACGCATGGAAGATAGAAATTTTGTTTTCTCATTATCAAGAGCCTCACTGAGATAAATAGGATCAGGACATGACAGAGCCCTGCATGTAGTGATTCTTGGCAGAACTAAGTCAAAAGTATTCCATTACAAAATCATTAAACATTAGCTTTTTTCAAGTTTTGGCGCAAAGATTGCACCATGACATCAATCATTAAAAGGTATGTGCAGAGTATAGCAAATGTCTCAATCAAAAGCAAAGTAAAAGATTCCTTTCCATGACATGTTATTTACAGGGGCAAAATTAAGATGAAAGTA
The DNA here is from genome assembly GCF_003984885.1 of Neopelma chrysocephalum. NCBI lineage: Eukaryota > Metazoa > Chordata > Aves > Passeriformes > Pipridae > Neopelma > Neopelma chrysocephalum. The sequence goes on from NW_020897748.1 coordinate 4,260,378, forward strand.
CAATAAATCAAAACCTTAAACTGGAAGATATATAGTGTGGTTTTCCATGTAGGACACATATGACCCATGACTTACTAAGTGTCCTTCTAGTCATGAAGCAACCACCCCTTTAGTGGGACTTTGGTGTGAGTGAATCCATTCGCAAAAGGGCTATAGGATTATATTTTATGCTCACTTAAATGTATGGCTGAAGCATCATAAGGAGATTTGACTGTGGCTTAACAGGTATCCAATACACAAAAGACAATCCTAAGGGCTAATTACTGCCAATACAATGTTTATTTCAAGAGGCAATTTAATGTTGTTTATAATGTACGACATATTGTGCTGTAACAGCCTATCTTCCAGTATAATTTAACTTTTCCTGAGGTTCAGCTTATTGTTGTGTACGTCTGTCCCTCTTTCAGGGTGTTAGAAGAAACTAACAGCGTAATTGCAAGAATTTGAAATGAAACATGAAAAAAGTGAATGTAACTTCTTATATTAAAAAACAAATACATATTTTAATAAAGTATTAAAAAATATTAATAAATAATTCAAAAATGTAAGCATACAAACATAATTTTGAAATTATAAACAAAATTAATTTGTCCTCTGACCATTGTTAAAAGATTTTCTATTATTCTAGAGAATTATATTTGTAAATGGTTCTTTCCTTAAATATTGCAGTGCAAAAACATTTGTATTTTTTTAATTGCTTGCACTTCTATTTAACTGAAGTACAGTGTACATGCTTGGAAACCTAGCTTTCAAAAGCAGCAAAGTATGTACATAATTAGTAATGGGGCCTTCAATCATTCTCCCTCTCATGTTCCACTGTTTTCCCGTATTCCAGCACAGTTATGTGCCCTTTAAGCTATTTTTATCAAGTGTGACAACTTTGAACTTGTTCCAAGACCATATTGCCTTAGATGTGACCTTCTGGTGTGGAAGTTAAATGTTCTCTGAAAATCTTGCATATAACATGTACTTCTCTATATTTACTCTTAATGTAATATCTTCAAAGAATACCAAAAAGTCAGTGAAACATGAACTTTTTCTATAACAGCCTTAGAGTCTGATCCTTTATACATGACTTCAGTAGGATTTACACATGTGTAAGGGCTGTGGACCATGTGTGCAAATATGGACACATGTTGTATCATATTAAGGTTCAATAATAAGGCTGGCCAGGAAACAAGGATTCTGTTTCGTGAAAAATTCTGAGGTTTTGGCATTTGGTTTCATTCTGATGCAGGGTGAAATCAAGACTTTTCAGCGTGTTTTGAAAGCAAGAGAGTCCACAAAGGAGACGGATGCATAACTGGGGCTAAGTAGCTACCTGTCATGGTGAATCCCCATTTCAGACACTGCTTCAAATCTGACAGCAAATCTGATTTAAACCTGGATGCGGCCTGGGCAAGATGAATTTCCTTGCTACCACATTATTTGTTGTCCATAAGCAAGTGAAACCCTTCCTCCTCAGTTTGAGTGAAACTCCAGTCTGATGTTAAGGTGGGCAACTCCGGCCCTCTCTCACTAGGACAGGCAGCACTGCTAGCTAGCTTTTTGCCTGTATGACATCATCTAGCTGTGAACTCTACTGTATGCCAGAGAACCCGTGTGGTGTGTTTGATCACAAGGCAGGTGACAGACTATAGTGCTCTACTCTGCTCAGGACTCTCTAAACTTGTGCCCAGTGGTTGTTCCCTGAGCAGCCACAATCTCCTCCACAGGCAGCAGTCACAAAGCAGAGTTTGGGGACCAATGGTGTGAAGATTTTAGATCTCATAACATGCCACAAGAATTCCCTGTCACTGGAGTTGTTTGTGTGTTATACCTACAAAATCTTTGTCCAAGATGTACCTTTCTGAAGTATCAGCTTTTCTCTGGGTTTACAAGGAATCAGGTATCCAAGGGAATAAATTATTCAGTTTGATGAATGGTGTTTGGTCAGAAAAGAAATGCTAAGTGATTACAAACACCATCAGCTCTGATTTTTTTCATTGACCTCAAATGAAAGTAAGCACTATTTGATTTGTTCCTTTGAAAAAAGACAATGTTGCTAAAAAGATTTCGAGATACATATGCCTTTGAGATATATCTGTATCACATAATCCGCAAATTGTTTTCTGTACCTGGAGCATTTTGTGTCCTACAAATATTGTCTTAGCAATGTGCTGATCTCTTCTGCAATAATGTGGTAGGCAATGACAGTAAAACAATTCTCACACAAATTACATTTCCATTTGGATTATACTATAAAAAGTAACTTTTCCAGGTTAGATATAAGCTCTAGCAAATATTAGCTGATAATTTAATTTAACTGAATATGTATTTGGATATTGATTTCATACAATAAAACCTCAAAAGAAATTCAAAAAAACTTGAGTGAAATTTTTGTGGACAAATGGAATATAGCTTTGCCTGTGGGTTGAAAAATACTTGGAAATATTAATGGATGCCTGTTTTGTTCAGCTGCTTTACTGTCTGCAAGCACTGAACTGTGAAAACAGTAGGAAACAGTTAAAAACCAGTAAAGAAAAATTTCTAGAAGAGGAAATAGAAATTGACTGCTACTGCTTGTTTTAAATTTGAATAGTTAGAAAATGGATGAACAGGAAAAAAAAATCTAAATTTTCTCTGAGTTTGTTTCCAAGACAATTGTCTAAATTTAGTCTCCATGTTTGAAAAAACTCACAGACCCTATTTAAAATAAAAAAGTATTTCCTTACTTCATCATTTGTTGTTGGCATGACCCTAGACAAGTTTCTGGTACATTTTGCCTAAGGGCCAAAGTAATAATTCCATTCTGAATGTTAAATACTATCCAGCAATCTGTCCTAGATCTTGGCATAAGAATTGCCAAAGTAGACTTTTCTTCTGTTCTTTTTTATTAAAACAGTATTTCAAAGGTTTATTTAAAGGAAAAAAATGGCAGGGAATTGGAGCTGCTCTTTTTGAAGACCAGATGATGGTTCAGTTTTAACATTTATGTGGTAGCACCAGAGAGGCATTACCCAGTCCAGCAGAGGCAGCTTAACAGATGATATGAAGTGTAGATGCTGAAGCTATGCTTCAGAGTGCCTGGTAAGTATTATAAGTATCATAAGATTATTCCCACTTTGTAGATGTGGAAGCAAATCAGAAAGATCATAACTAGATTTTGACCAGGACTCTGTGTTAGAGACAGGACTAGAATTCAAGAGTCAATTGCTAGCAAGTTGAGTTCGTTAACCCAAACTGCTCGGCATGCTGCTGCATACCTGCAGCTCTTGTGGCTGGTGGTCACATCAGTGCCCACCCAGCTCTGAATGCAGCGTGTTTTGGCTCTCTGAACTGACTCACTCTGTTACCAACTGTGGGCACTTGCTCACATGGTTATGCTCTAACAGGCCTCAGTCAAAGTGAGGAATTAATTCTTTCCACAGAAATTCTCAGATTGAGCAGTTTCACCAAGGATATATTTTAGCACTGTATTTCCCCGCTATCTGTGCATTCAGATAAGGTGAACCAGCAAAACTTCCTGCAATAATGCCCAGCTGATCATGTATAGATCTCCCCAAAATGAAACTTTGGTTGCCCAGTGTTCCAGAGCTGGGAATGGCTGCGTGAGGGAGCATGTCCTTGTGGGGAAGAAAATAGGGGCACTAATGCACAGTCATATCAGTAAAACAGTAGAAATACTATTTTAACAAAGAAACCTGTGAATGTGCATGGACTGTAAAATCTTTTGCCTGAAAGGCAGAAGTGCATCAATCTTCGTGTCCTATTGGTCCACTAAGACATTGAGCAGTAGGGATTTTACAGTCATATCAAAACAAATAAGCAGAATGTTTTAAGGCTCTTTCTTTTTAAAAAGTTAGAGGACCTAAATTTGTCTTTACTTTGATCTTGGTGTGTAGAGGCAAATGCCAACCAGTAGAGGGAGCGCATGTCAACTGGAAGTCTATTGCCAGAGCTCTACCGACTCAACTAATTACTCTGCTGACAAATACAGCCATGTTGGCAAAATAAATAAAGAAGATAAATCCAGGTTTGCCTTCTGGAAAAGGTCAAAGATGATCAGAAAGGAACTGATACATACATACACAACTGAACTGCCCTAGCGGAAGTATTTCCACATTTAAGAATGGCTGGATTTGAGGCAGAAATGTGTCAATTGTGCTCTCATGTACATCATTCAGCTCATGAGATCAACAGCAGACTCCTTGCCCTGCCTCTCCTACCTGCAGGTTGCATAGGGATCACTTATGTATGTAGTACAAGTCATTTCTTCCTGTAAAGAGGCCATGACTGTTAAATATTTTTCTCTTTTACTCCTTTCTTTTGCCCTCTTTTGGTATTGCTTTTTCTTATTTCTCCTGCTGCTCTGTTTGTCAACTGTCCTTCTACCCTCTGTTGCTCAGGCACTAGATTACAAAGCAGATTGGAAGCTGTAGCGGTCTGGCTGCCGGCGGCACCCCTGCGGCTCTTGGGTCGCTCACCCTGCTCGCAGAGCAAGTACCAAGTGACTCCAACCGTAGCTGGCTGCAGCTGGGTCTGTTGGCAGGAGCCCTCAGCTCTGGGAGAAGTAAGGTTTCCCTGCCACAGGACTCCTTCTGCCATCTTTTCCTGCTCCCACTGACACTGGACCACAGCTCCAAATAGTTGTCTTGGCATGAAGGCTGCACAACCATTGCCATAGGGTGACTCACAGGGGTTGCACGTGGGTAGCTGGGAAGCACTGATTGATCCAAGAGGGACTTGCTGTTCTTCCTTAAGTTTAGCATTCATGTGGGATTCTTTTCCTCCCTTTTTGGCTTTTTCACTCTGTCCTTATTTTATGTAGTTCTCTCTTTTCCCACCCCCCACCCCTTGGCTTATTATGCTGTTTATCTGTCCCCATTGACTCTGATTTTCATTCTTCTCCATCACATTCTTTACCCTCTACTCTCTATTTTCTATTGTTCTTTTTATTCTCATTGTCCCCCCTTTTTCCTTCTTCCTTGTTCTTGTCTCTGCCTCTTCAGTAATAATCCCATCTCCGAAGTGATATCTCACATCTTCATTGTACCAGAAAATAGTCCTGTTTGCAAACTCACATCTATTTTTCTTTCTTATGCTGGACATGACACTTAAAACATCTTTGCTTCCTTGAAGGGCTCTGATAAAGGTTGCAAATATTTTTTTTAAATGGTTAGAGTGAAACAAGTGTTTGAGAAATATTGATTCAGCAAATTATTTTCTCATTAATGTTTAATATATTTGTTTCTCTTCAAATAGTCATTGAATTATGTTATAGTATATTGCAGTCCTAACAGCAATCAATTAACATATAAACAATAAATTTAGAATCATTAAAATTAAATTGCAAAACTTATTTGAAATTACAATTTTCCTGATTATATGTGTAAGTTACATGCCTGTATACAGAAACTAAGATGCTAGGTATAAGTATTCATTATTTTCTTTTTAAAATCTGTCCTAGAGTGTGACTTTTTGCAAACGATAATTAAAATTATATAATTTTGCAAATTATTATTTTTAATTCATTACTGAACCAAAACCAGAAAGATTTTTCCTTTCTATATTATTAAGACCAACAGAAGAGGTATAAGTGATAGTTTTATTTACTTACTATAATGGGACAAGAGATCATTAGGCTTTACATAATATGAAGTAACTAATATTATTCTTTTCCATCCTTTTCTTTCTTTCTGAGACACTGTGTGCTTGATCTTTTTAAACAACACTAGGTCAAGTCAGTTATCTAAGGAATAGTTTGCTCGAGAAAACAAAAAAACATTGGTGTCTGACAGTCTTCAAATGCACTTTGTACCTTGTTTTTTTAGTGTCAGCTATTGACAGATCTAGTTGGGCAAATTTCTGGTCCTATCAGCAACAACAATTCAATCTTCTATAGTACTTTTCACATCACAGCACATTGCAAATAGCATTATCATCCCTCTGTTGATAGCACAGGAGGTTGGAGTGGGGATAGCTGACAGGTTATAGGTAGGGGAAAGATTTGACTGGAAGAAATAAATTTCCATCAGGAAACAAATATAAAGTTACATCTTTCAGTGACATTTCTCCACCACCAGAGAAATGTTACTTGAAGAACTTTTCAAATCTTGCTGAAATTCCCCATCCTATGATCTGATTTTAGATATAGTTGCAAAAATAATGAAATTAGGGTAACTGACACTTAACTTCTACTGACGCTGTTTTGGCTTAGTCAGGTCTTTCCTTCCCCCCCCCCTTCTTTTTCTTTTCTAAAGTATAAGTTTAGTCTCTGAGGAAACATTCCCTCTCTACCACACAAGTGGTAAATAAAATCTACAAATAAATTCTATTTCCCCAAATGTATTGGATACAAAAAAATGTATTCATTAGTGTGAGATATAAAAATGTAGACTCACACTTCTGAAATCTATGGCTGTTCCTTTCACACTTGTGCCAAAGGCAAACAAACATAATTCTCCCTGGCAGCTGGACGACATTCCAAACAGCCACCACATTAATTCACTCACCTCCATCAGCCTCCGCCTGCAACCTGCACAGCTTGCTGCCAGGAAGCCTGGCAATAAATTCCAACTCTAAATACCAAACAAGGTAGAAAATACCATACAATGCATTATTCCAAATGACAAAATGTGCTTGCTTGATAGGGATACTGAGCAAGGGGCTCTTCTACAGCCTTTTGGAGTTCCCCTTATTGCCCCAGTGGAGGTTGGCAGTTGTCACAGAAAATGTAGGTTTGCACTGGCAGATTAAGTCTGGATTCATTACTTAATATTTGAGTCATTTTGCTAATGCAGCCTATAGCTAGATATTTGATTAAAACTGAGGTTTTTTATGTTGATGATTTGCAAACTACTGATAACCCCTGATATGATTATGAGGGATCAAGCCTGGAATTTCTGTGTATTCAACCGCTTCTGGATAAGGGTGTTGTGGACATCATGTTGCAGCTCTGCAACATCTCTTGGTGCAAGGCTTCCTATTTTCTCTACAACAAAATGTGTATGAAAATGCAGGTAAGTACAGAATAATAACATCATCTATCATTATAGATGATCTTTATTTACTTTATAGATATGTTAGTTTTTGGTTTGGGGTTTTTTATATATCTGTGTACATACGCAAAACTATTCCCCTTTTCTCTCAGTCTTTGAGTTGTTTTTCTTTTAATTTCAAGATGAAAATCAAGAAATAAAAATAATTCTGTTCTAGGAAGAAAAGGAGTGCACCTTTCTTGCCTAAACAGCAACTGCAAACAAAATGGCCACTGTCTCAGGAGACAGATAATTTCTCATCAAGTTAAAGGTAGAGTATTTGATAAAGGCATCACAAATTCAAAGGTTTTCAAATACGGGCTCGTTCCGTGGCTTTTTCTCTTTTATTCTTTTTCAGGAAAGTTGTATGTTCTGAAATGAAATGAAAACAGTGTGTTAATTTTGTTTTCCCTGAAATAATTTTCAGGAACTCAGCCTGAAAGAACACCCAGCAATCTTAAGTTTTCCAACTTCTCACATTCTTCTAAGTATGAAGATCTGGGCTGGAAAACTTAAGGGAACAGTTGTTGAAAAAGGTTATGACTAGTTTGGCTTAAGATTGCACTCAGCACACAAGTCAGCCATTCTGTACATTCCAGCCAAAAGTAAGTGGAGCAAATGGGATAGTAAAGGAATAAAATCATTCTCAGAAGTGTAACAGGCGTTTGGAGTCTCAGAAAAATTTTACTTTGTGTTTTGAGCAAAGTTGCTGACAATAATTTCATGCAAACTGCTTCCACCCATGTTAGTTTTACTAACTTAGTGTGAGTTCACTGGCTTTAGGGATGGTAAAAAGCTCCCTCTGTTTGATTAGTCTTCTATCATGACTTGATCTTCTTAGAGTTTTGCAAAGCTGATAAAAATACAGAAGTTCACACAGAACTTGAATTCACACAGTATTTGGATTTCAGCCAAACCTGAGATAAAATTAGCTTCTGTATCATCAAAAGTAGCTCATTTTTTAACAATAAGATAAGTAGTTCTTTAAAATGTATTTTACACTTTAGAGAAGTGTTACAGTCAGGAAAATTTTATACCCTGTAGATCTATACATGTTTCATGTATTCTTTGAGTGAACGTCTACTCCTCACTACACCAATGACTTATTTTCACTGCTTCTTTTTGTAAGGATAGAGAGGTCATTCATATGATCTCCACTTTTCTTGTTCTTTTTGAAGTTGCATTATGATCTCCACCTCTAGGCTATTTACCATGTCAAGTGGCTGTGGTTTCTATAGAATTAGAGCTACAGTGAGCTTTCTAATAGAAATTGAATTCAACCCTATTTGCTTCTACTGCCCAATTGTAATTGCACTACATTTCCTGCCACTGGATAGAGTTTTGTTTTTAGGTTACAAACTCTGCAAATGTCTCCCTTTTTTTTGGTGTTTGACAGCACAGTTGAAAACTTTCCCTGCATAAGTTTGATTTAGTCCACTCTCAACTAGGACTAATGCTTTACAGTTACATGCTTTTCTACTTTATGATTTTCTTCATTTCAGAATAATTTAAACTGTTTTGTGGGCTTCCTGAAGTACCAGTTTAGGGTAAGGAGCTATAGGGTCAACAGGTCTTGCTATAATGGCTAACTAGACAAGGACTAAGTGCTTCAGTCCTTTCACATTTAGTACTCCTGTTGACCTCGACAAACCGTAAGGAGATGGTTTAAACTGTCTTCACCTCAGAAAGGGCATTTGCTGGGCAAAGAGAGCTGAAGACAAAATTAACTAATCTCCCCTTCCAAGTCTTCAAATGTCTCAGGTTTTTTTCATATCAGCTGTTGAGCTTTAAGTCACTTTGCTTTCAGGATATTTTTAAAGTTAATTTTTCTTTAAAGAAATGACACTATTGTGCTGTATTTTTGTTCTACCTTCTCAGTGGAGATCTACAATCTGAATTCCAGAATAAGAGCTGCTTTCAGTTTGGGGGGATGGTAGTGCTCAGTTTTGAAAAGTCTCAAGATTTTATCTTGAGTTTCAATATTTGCTTCTTCCTTTATAACTGCCATTCTTGGACATGAATGAACTCATGACCGTTTTAAGCTGCTTTTTCTTTGCATGCATTTCTACCCCTCACATTTGTAACATCTGAAAATACAAAACCAAAGATTTGAAAAAAGATTAGAAGTTTAAAAATTCCATTTTATTTTTTCTGGAACTTAAGATTTTTAAGACAGTCTCATTATTTTTGACACCTGTAGGATGCCAGTTTTAGGGCTAACAAAACTATATGTTTCAACATGATTTGAAATCAAGGGACTTAGAGCCTTAAAGAACAGCTGACAAAAAAAAGACACAAAAGAAAAAAGAGAAAAAAAAAGAGAAAAAAAAAAGAAAAAAAAAAGAAAACACATGCACAAAAACCCCCAAAAAGACACTTTTAAAAAATGTCTTTGTAACTCAATTATTCTTTACCGGGGCAAAAATTAAGATCCTTATTTTTCATTTTTGATGACTTTCATATCATATTGCTGAGTTTACACATCAGAAATCTTTTTTTTCCATCTGCCAACCTGAAGCTTCCACATGAGATTTGAAATTAAAAAATATTCATTGTGCCTCATAGGTCATTGCTGGTAGTAAAGATTCCACTGAGGAAATTAGCTGACAATTTGGTTGATGATGCACAAAACAAAATAGAAGCCAGCTCGCCCTCCCAGAGCTCCTTGGATCTGCAGTGCTAACAATAGTAAAAACAGGCTTTTGGTCAGAAAAATAAGCAGCTCTAATTCCAGGGTATACGGGGAACAGCTCTGTTGAGTAAGAGTGTGTTCTTTAACATTGCTGCCCATAACTCTGCTTTAAGCTGCCAGTGCTCAGCGCTGGGGCAGCTGAGTTGTGTTCCAGCAGCAGCAGCTGCACCACCAGCCCCAGTGTCATCATGCTGGGCTCTTCTCTGCTGGAGGGAAAGTGAAAAAGAGAGAGACTGTGTTTTGGGTGGTAAGGTCCTTCAAATCAAAATGCCAGCAGGCACAAGATGTGTTCTGTTCGACTGGAATTAGTCACTGGAGCAAACAGGACTCAACTCTTCTGGGTTGCTGTGTGACAGCTGGGATTATCTCCTTTATGAGCAAGAGCTGGTGTTTTTCTTTCTTCCTGTACCTAATAAAGAAACCGCAGTCACTTAAAGAAAGAAGTATTCTTCAACTCTTTTTTAAATAGTCTTCACATAAAATTTCATCTGTGTCAAAGAATCTTCAGAGATTTTAAAATGGTTGTGGCTCTGTCCACAGATGAGGGAGAACAAGGCATGAATCGGGACTACGAATTTAACTTTGTTCACAGTCTGTTCCTTGGGAAGAGCAACTACATGCATGAGCAGCTTACAACCCCTTAGAAGGTTAAAATTTTGCCTGTGGCAAGGATTACTTTAGTGAAAATGCATTAATAACATGGGTTTGTCTGCAATGATATAGTCAGGTGTCTGACTCAGTACTATTACCAAGAATAATTAACTCAGCAACAGGGAAAACACACATATACACAAATGAGGTGCTGATGTTCATGAGATAAATCTCATTTATCAGCAACTGTCTCACCTGTCTTCTGCCCTGCATGCCATCCTGGCCTCTAAGACTAATGTGAAACAGCCTGAAACACGTTAAGGACCAAACAACCAGAAATACGTATTTCTGGATAAAGGTTTTCTTTCCTCTTCAGAGGTGGAAAAAGCATAGGTCTTGGATAAAGTGGTATTTACTGTTGCATCTGGGATAGACTCTATGGAGGGAACAGCGCAAGAGAGGGAGAGCATTAGAGATAGCAGGCTGCAAAAATATGGTATTATGAAACATGGAGCAGCTATTTCAGGGTCATTTTAGAGAATTCCTAAATCATAAAGTGTTCTCTTTAAGATACCTAATTTGACTCATGTAAAATCAGTAGCCTGATTTAGTGAAAATGCATTCAGAATAAAATAATATGTAATGTTCAGATGCAGGGCTGCAGGACTACTGCAACCCCCAGCCTTTTGGAACTAGTTTCATTTGTAAACCCAGTAAAAAATCACAGATGTCTGTCATTGAAAGAAATTAACTTTATGCAGTTTGTTTCTTCCCACAAAAGTAGACAACCATATCATTCCTTTTGGGCATTTGCCAAATCCTTTGGGATAATCAGATAGAGATGCCTTGGAGTTGTGAAGAGTTGTAGTTCTGCTGTTAACCTACAGTAGCTGTTTTATTTTTTTTCTGCTGTGAACCTTGCTTGAGGAATGCCTGCTCTGTGGATTTTATTTTCTCCTTCCTGACAGGATTCTGTATACCATTCCATACCATGTTGGCTTGCAATGCAATGGAGCCATATGAAGTGACTGCAGGAAGATCCTTGGAGAGATCAGCACATATTGCTCTCAAATATCTTCTGAAGCAGCAGGAGACATTCTCATTGCAACAGGCAAGAAGAGACAGTGGTGTGGTGTAGTGCTTCTTATCAAATAGACTGGAAAAGAGAAACCTCTCTCTCCTTTCAACAGAGGCGAGGGAAACCTTTGCTTCACTTCTGAAAATATTTATGGAGGGAAATAAAAGGACTAACTCCAGTAACATCTCCTATTACAGAGCTACAGCCCTGAGTCAGGCAACACTCTTTTGATGTCAAATGACAACACTGGGAATTTTGCTAAGGAAAAGCTACAGAATTTGGCCCATTTAAAGTGACTAGATTATCTTTCTATTTGCTTTTCCAAGCCAAATTCTTTTTTCTTGTTAACATTCATGCAAATCAATAGAGGAAGTGAGATGAATTCATTACTCCTGAGGTTTACACTGTTGTAAAACTTTGGTTTTCTTAATTCCATTACTCAGCTTTTAGGGCCTTATTTTGTTATCATTTTAGCAAACATTCCGAATCCCTGGGAAGTTCATCACCTGGCAGGTTTTTTTCTGGGGATTTAATAGAGTAAAGGAATCAAAAACCACTTAAGTGGTTTTACTTGGGACTACAAATATTGTGGAGGCACAAGTTTTGCCAAGTGGTTAGCTAGAGGCCAAATTCTGCAAATCCTAAAATCATGAGAGTATTCCTTTCACTTGAAAAAGTTCACAGTTTGAAGGAATGCTCATTTAAATAGGGATCTCCAGGATTTGGCCTTTTCTGAGAAGGCTGAATCATGGCTTTGCTGCATGTAGTTAACCTGGATTTTGTTTAAAGAGATCCATCAGGAAAGTGGAAACAGATTTTTCTTAACTAAGTGCTTACAGTTGAATTTTAAAATGCTGCCCTTGTCAGAGGTTAAACTGTTCCCTGCCTCCCTTATAAGCATTTTAAACTATCTACATTACATACTGTAAATAGGAGGTACAAGGAATGAGGGCACAATCTAAGTACAAGAAAACATAAAATGAAAGGGCAGTTTCGTGGTCCCTATTAAAATGTATTTAAAGCCCATGAATCTGCTAGTGTTTAACCAACAAGAAGTATGGTTTCACACCAAAAGAACAATCTGTTCTGTGAATTAATGCATTATAGGGCCTTAGTAACAGTGGTGAGCACTTACACACATGAGCAAAGTCAATGGCTGCGTGCATATTAATGCAGATAATGTTTCAAAACTGGAGTAAAAAGTATATAGAATAACTGAACATGGTTCTGGTAAGAAGTTGATCAAAAAAAGCCAAAATACCTGAATGACTGTGGTAAAATAGAGATGTGTACGCATAGAAGTGGCATTCAAAAGACTAAGCCAAATTTCTAATTTCCATAGCATTCCTTTCTGTCCTGTTGCACAGAAATAAAAAATCTGGCAGCTTAGACTTATCTCCATTGCTTACTTTCTCAAAGGTCTTGACTTGTTTTCTGCATGGAGAGAGTTAGAACTTTTTCCTGGGTGAGTGTAGCTAGAAATGTTTATATACACATCACTGAACTATTGTGCCTCCTGTCCACTCTCCCTCAATGTCAATACACCCTACATAACATAACAGAAATGCAGCAGCCTAATTAGCTACAGAGATGTAACTGTGTGTTAATAAAAGGCCTAAGAAAAACAAAAATATGTCCTCCAACGGGAGTGCCTGTATATACATTTGTTCCCAACCCCTCAGGCTTTACGTAAAAATATAGTGCATCTCTTCCCTAACAATATGTATAAATAAATTGACACAAACCTCAGTCAATTTTTACTCTTTAAAAAAATTATTCACTGGCTTATTATTCTGCTTTTCTTCTACTTATTTTTTTTTCTATTTTCCTCTATTTTGCCCCACAGTTTCCTTTAGTTTCCTCCCACCATTCTAGATTTCTTGCACAAATTTTGTTACATTTTCATTTCCCTACTAATTTTCTAATTTTCAATTCTATTTTTACTCTATTTTCAGTTTGCACATCATTTCCTCTACCTATCAAGTTTTTATTCTATATTCTGCTTTTCTTTTGTTCCACTTTTTGTAGCCTCTCTCCTGACTACCCTTTCTTTGTTTCATTCACCTCCACATCCTTCTTCTGCCTGGCTCTTTACTCCCTTTTTCTAGCTTGTGCTCCCTTTCCCTGCATCCTTTATGTTTACATCCTGCCTGTACTTGAACATCCTGACTAAATAGTATGGAACTATCTCAGGCAAGTCCAGGAGAGAAGATATTCTTTTTATGTTTCCCTGTAACTGATATGAAGATAATCAACTGCTCAAGGAATAGCTGAGAATCTCCCTTAACATGGCAAAATTTGTGAAACTTTTAGGAGACAGGATTCTTTTTTTGAAAGTAAATGGGGCCAGTAACAGTGATGCACAAGTAGAGATAGAAAGAGCTTTTCAAGGGAGCTTATCAAGGAAATGAAGAAAAAAGTTGTCCAAACTAAAAAACAACAAAACCAAAAAACCCTCAACCAAACAAAAAAACTGAACTAAAATCATGAGAGAGGTAGCAAGCAGCTGCAACTGTGTAGTGCATTTTACATCAAAAGAGCAATAACCCCCAAACAAAAAGTCCTCACCCTGGAAAACTCCCAACTTACCAAAAACAATTTTAAAAATTGGTTTTATGTTGTTTGCATTTCTTCAATATCTTCACACCACTTCTTTCCTTTTAAATTTCCTATCTTCTTGTATTTTGAGATTTTTCCTCTTACAATGTGCAATAGTTGGTTTCCTCTACTTTTTTCCTCTGCCTTTAGTGTACTGTCCCTCTCTGTCTCTCTGGATCACTCCTATAGCTCCTTCCCCCTGTGTTCCTTACTCTAACTCTTCATGTATTCTCTTTGTACTAATATTTTAACCCAGGAGTTTTATCATACTTTCAACACCATAGAGGTCTTCTATGATGGCTTCTTCCCTTGCCACAAATTATACATTCATGCTCTGCTGGCTTAGCCACAAAAAACAACTCTTTTTCACTTACATGAGCTCTCGTTCTCTCCTATGCACACACATTGCACCAGCACTTCAAAACTAAACCAAATATGTGGATACACAACGATTTTCCCAATATGTGTTTGTCATGCAGGCTCAAACCCTGCTTTACAGGCTCTATGCCAGACCCAATTTATGTTGAAATACAATCTCCTACTGTTTAATTTCTCTTCAGCACATGTACTCCACTTTCTTCTAGATAGTTCTTCCACATGTGCACAGAACCTCCTTCTCACGTCCTTTTCTGCTTTCCTATTAGATCCATCCTCAGAAGACTTTTAAACAAAGATATTCGGATTTTGAGTTATAAGGTATCAGCTAGACTGAAAGTAGTTGAGTGAGTGTTGTGGGGGACAAGTTTGCTCCTCTAGTTTGGAAAAACTCTCCAGATTTTCTCAGGAGAGGGAGATTTATGTTTTTTATTCCTGAAAGGAGCAAAGATACTCTTTGAAAAGTAGGGTTTTGGTAGCATCTTGCTGAATAACTGGGTTCGACCAGTATCCTTACTTGATCTTAGGAGGAAGCTCATTTGACTTTTCAAAGGATAGTACTTACAGTATGCTTTTATCACACTTGGTTTTAGGCTTTTGTTCCCGACCTCAGGCATGTCAGAGAAGAAATTACAAACTAAGGTAGGAGTGGTTTCATGACAGAAGTTAGGTTCCTCAAAGCAGTGCAAGAAAGGACAATCATAACCATCGATTCTTGTGAGACTAATGGCTAAGGTGTAAATACTACAGCTCTAGCAACCCTCTTCAGGGCTGGCTAAGTGTTACAGAAAGGCTCATACTCTCCATAAAGAGATTGATTTTATCAGGACTTAGGGAAAATTTTTTTAACTTTTCTCCAGGGAATCTCCCCTCCTCTTGCACACTCAGCTGAGGACAATATGGAGATATGACTTCCAGCCTTTGTGCTGGAACAGTTTTTTGCAGCCTGCCTAATGTCCTGACAGTCAGCAGAGTATAGTCAGCATTGCAGCTGCATTGAGGAAAGGAAAGCACTCGGTTGCAGTCTGGTCCAGCTGGGCCCTGAGCCTGTGTGACCCATGAGCCAGAGCCCCAGTTCAGGCACACACCAACTACTCAGTGGAGATATGGTGGAAGTGTTTCAAAGAGTGCTTTGCCAGCAGTCCTTCAGAGTTGTGGCTCTTGGCCTCTGCAATGTTCCCCTCATCAACACCCTCTCAGCTCCCATGAGACTTTTCCCTGTTGCTTGCTGAGGCGCTTAAAAGGAGAGTATTTACTCTTGTTTATCAGACCTGCCTGTTGCCCTGTGTCTTCTCTGTTCAGTGCCTCCACCACACAGCTAAGCTGTGTGATCCAATCCACACGTGCTCCCTTCAGTCCTCAAGCTGTTCTTTGGCTTCCCACTCAACCTAGCACAATCTATCTTACTCCTCAGCTTCACTGGGAAATTTTTACAAGGAAAAAGGAACTATTCAGCTCTTCAGACTGCAGTTAGATGTGCTGGTGTGTGTGTGTTTGGTGTGTCCCAGGATTTTCATACCTCAGATGAAAACTGGGGAACTGGTTAGAATACAAGGCAGGTCTCTTCTGGATAGATTGCTGAAGTTTCTTCTTAAAGGAAATGGAGGTACAATGCAGCTGAGGAGGAAAGTCCTATGTACGGAGAGCCCAACTTAATATGGGGTTCCTATGCAGTTATGTTGCTTGCTTAATTTCAGGACCTCCAAACTGTTTCCAGGGCCACCAGTTTAGAGGTAACCTTAGTTCATCATGCCAGCTAGGGAAGGTCACAATGCCCATCAGCAAGCAATGTTGAAAAGCTTGCACCTTACTTGCGACCCAGGAAAGTCGATGTTTTCTCTCTTACAAATAAAGCAGCAGCAGGAAGTGGGATAGACTTGGACAGCACCTCTAAGACCAAGTGCTTGTTTTACAGCCATCTATGGTCAATTGGATGAAACTATTAATTAAATGTTTGTATCATTTCATAATGAAATACCAGACACATTCTAAGCATCTTATTATTTGCATAAAATGATGTCATGTTCTTTTTACAGTCTCCTAATTTCTCTTATGGTAAGCAGTTTTCAGGTTGATTCATCTGTATACCAGCTATGCCACAGAACAGACTCCTATTCAATAGGTTTTGTTGTGGGCTTGATACCACTTTGATTTAAAAGCTGCACAGTAGTGGCTTCCTTCCCTATCATGTGTGCGAAAAGGCAGGTACACGCAATGTCACTGTAGTCTCAACTCACAGAAAACCCCACAAAAGTATTGTTTGATCTCATGCATCAAATAATGTCCAGGAGCTTAGGACACGTCTACATTACTGATGAAGAAATTTCTGCCTGAGCTGGCATGGTTGATAAGTGGTAGAAATGTGCCTGAACAAACAAGTTCTACCTTACACCATCCTGCTGCCAGGCCCTGTCTAGCTCATTTGCACAGCAGTGATCTGTGCCCTGCCAGCTTGCTGATGTGGCTCACTGTGAGCTGAGGGATCGCTGCTTGGCTCAGCATGGAGACAATGCTAACGAGATCTGACTCCCAAGGAGTGCTGGCGGACAGGAGGAGGAGATGCAGAAGACAGAAGGAAGGCTGACTGCCATCTTGTTTTTTTCATTACATTCTCATAATCTTATTTACATATATTTTAATTACTTATATTTATGCTTTTCCATAATATTTTTTTCTCCTTTCTCTTATTACATTACAGAAATATTTATTGTTATTTCTTCCAAGAATCTTGGGAAACCCTTGGTGCAGCTACTGAAGAAGGATGCTATAGGAAGCAAACTTCAGCATAATGCTGCCGTCACAGCTATCAGGAAACTTATCCCACACCTTTAAATGTAACGACTATAACAAATAGGCAAGTATCTAATATGATACCATTGAAACAGAATTGAGGCATTGCACTGAAGCCAGAAATATTCCATAGTTTTTAAGTCAAGGCCACTCTTACCGACAGGATTAAAACATGCACTAGAAAGAGTGTCTGGCAATGCAGTTGTGAGTGTATGTTTGAAGCAGAAAGTCATAAACAACTTTTAACAAAAGCTTCTGACTCTGCAAAGCAATTCTATTTTGTATATAGAGAACTAATTTTTAGCCATAGCAGTCCTGCAGCATGAAAACAGTGAAAATGAGCAAGAAGTACTCTGACAGACAGAAAATCCAACCATATACCATTTTTAACCAGGGATTAAAAAAAAAAAATGAACCTCTGCCCGGTGTATGTGTGAAGTGGATAGTTTTCCTTTTTTTTATTCCTATACAGATGGTTTTAAGGCAGAGATTTGGAAAATATCTGAAAACAAACTTCACAAGACCAAAGCTTTAAAAGTGCTTGTGTCTAGCTTTCTGATAGGGTAGTCAGACATCAGGGAAAAATTTTGCTTGCCTCTCAAAAATATTAGAGCTATCGAGATGAATTGGGCACAGAAGATAGCGCATGTAAGGGCAGCTGGATGACTGAAAATAGAAACTCTTAGGAATAACTCAGAGCCATTTTGGAAGAGAATTCTGTATCTGGGGAGCCAGAGGCACAGCAGACTGGCCAAACTATATCAAGGATATGGAGGAACCTGGTGAACAGATGTGAGGCATGTGGGGAAATGTGGTCCAAACAGCAAAAGAGGCTATGAAAAACTGCAGCATCCCTAGCAGGCCTTGGAGCATGATAGGAATGGACAGCTTGAGAAAATGCACGCAAGAAGTTACAATTTTGAGCTAGAAGATACTTAGACGGTAAGTACTTGTACATCTCTTGCAAATACAAAGTTAAAGCACTGTCACAGCCGAGTGTAAATTTAGCCCATATTGCTTTGGTTTTGAGTTGCATTGAGTTGCAAATTGAGACTGTTTCCCAACTGAGAGACAGTAATTTAACCCCAGATTGCCTTAGCTTGGGTGGTTGCAATGACCTGAACAGAGCACGAGACTCTGTCTCTGCAACCACTCCTGAATAAAGAGATACATGTACCTGAATAAAGAAATACAGTGAAGATGCCTGAACAGCATCAGGAGGCTGCACACAACGTTGTATGCGTATTTCTTCATCCATAGCCCCAGCATCACTGTCACCAGTAGTGGTAAGAGGATGAAGAAGAATTGTGTGGATGAAAAGATGAGAACTCACTACCACAAAAAACCTAATTGCCTTCTAAACAGGAGACTTTGTTGTAACTGGGGATCTCCCCGGGACAAACTGTGATCTTGAAAAAATTCAGGCCATTGAAGATGTAAATTCTTGTTGATATAATACAGCAGTGGGCAAGCATGTGTTTCTTTGAGACATTATTACAACACTGAGTGATTGGCATTGCTATGAAGGATAGTAAAATCTAGCTACACTGAGATATGAGACATTGAGAAATTACAGCCACCGGAAGGACTGATTGCGAGACAGCCTTTTGGCACCATCAGAAGATAAACACTCATTAAAGTCCTATGGAGTATATTCAAGACCCTCTACTACAGCGCAGTGTGGAGCAACACATCTCCAAGCCCTGAGGAAAATATCTTAGATCCTACACACAGTTAAGAAAAGAGAAAGAGAGAGATGAGTGTGTTAGAATATGTATGATGTTAATGAATTTCAGACTTCAAGGGCGTGTAACAGAATGCTAAGCACATAAATTGGCTGTGGTATTTGCAATTAATTTTGGTATCTCAAATAAATACAACAAATGGGACATAAATATAAAAATAGTCCCTATGGGGACATTGTCACAGGTTAATCTACTGTATAAAATATGTCTGTCTTTACCCTATGCTGTTTGCTGATATCAGTAATATCTGTGAATTGAAGACCTATCCATGCTGCCACAGGAAACACGATGCAAGTACCAGCAGCAATACCTACACCAGCTTTTATCTAAATATTTCATGCAACAACAGTGACTATACACAGGAACAAGGTTTAGCACAAGCTTCACTAGTCTCCTGGGGATGAGTGGCTGGTTTATGTAGGGGCCTGTGCAACTCACAAATTACTGATGACATTGTCTGAAATGGTGTGAGGATGCTTACTCATTCTCCAAAATGAAGTGTAACGTGACTGGAGGAGGCACTGGTCAGAGAATTCAGCATGTAAGGCTGAAGAAATACTGCCAGGCTATTGAATTGCCTTGACTATCTCCCTACCCTCGCATAAAAAACTGAATGATCCCATGCTTTTGCTCTCATGTAGACATGGAGAAATCTGCCTCCAGGCACCCCTACGCCTTCTCCTTGTGCTCCTGACATACAATCTTCTGGGACTGGTGATTCTCAGGAAGGGCGTGCCAAAGGACATCCCTCCCCCTGGCCCAGCTCCACAGCACTGTGGAGTGGTAGGGAATAATTTCTGCTGTGGGTGGAGCCACCCATCACTTTCTCTCCTTGATTCCCTGCTCTGGAGTGGGGCACCTGAAACTCAATCCTTTCGCTCCACTAAGCACTAAAGCTGTTGCACACAACCACATACACAGACATATATAAGAGTCAGGCAGTGAGCAGAATTCTTTCCTGCACTCAAGTCCAGTTTTGTTCAGCTTGAATATAATTTGCTCCCACATAAGGAAGCTAAAATCTTCTAATATATACATTTATTTTTTTTTACTTCTAAATTACTCTGTACATTCCAAACTTTGACTTACACTCTGAATGCTGATGGTCAGTAACCTGCTGAATGTAACCTCTCAATGGGCACTTCATCCAAAAGGGATCCGAAGCATACAAGAACATGTACAAAGAGCAAGGAAGATGATGTCACTGCTACACTTAGCATTGGTAGGACTCATGATGGACTACGACCTATTCCTGATGCTTACAATCCATAGAGGATGTTAAGAGATTACGCAGACTACGAAGAAGAGCCATGGGACTGATTAAACCATTAGAAAACATGTTTTATAGCAGTAGACTCTAAGAGTTTCATCTGTTGTTTTAAAAAAGAAGAGGCTAAGAGTTGAGATGATCACAGACTGTGAGTATCTGTGGCAGGAATATGATTTTGATAAATAAGAGTTAGTCAAGCAGACAAAGGCATAATAAGATTTAATTGCTGGAAGCTGAATTAAGGGAAATTCAAAATAAAAATAAGGCTCAAAAATGTAAGGGCAAGGATAGTTTTTCCTTGAAACAATTCACTAAGGGTTGCTGCAGGCTCTTCATCACTGGAAATATTTTAATTGAGATTGGCTGCATCTCTAAACTTTGTGCTCCAGTTCAAACAGGAATTAATTCAGGGAAGTCCCATGGCTTGTATTATAAAAGAGGCCAAGCCAGATGATCACAGTGGTCCCTTCTGACTTTATAATTTATGAGCTCTGATATAATCAGACCCTAGCACAATATAGCCATAGGGAAAAACACTTCCTATTCATCACAGATTATTCTGAGAAATGTTAACATCTTCTCATTATTTCATCAGGATAAATCAGGCATTACAATTTATGGCTGTATTAAGCTGGTAAAACATAACTGTAGTTTCATGTGTCTTTAACTCATTACCTTAAAAAACCTCAAAACATTTACTCAGCTCATCCTAACTATTCAGTGTAAAAAGCATTTAAATGTTGAGAACAATGAGTTCAGGCTTCAATACCGCTGAGTTGTCCTTCAGTAAGAACACACAAAATGTATCCTAATAAATGAGCAACCCTAAAGTAAACCCTGCATCACTATCACCTGGATGTAACTACACCTAATGTCCCCTTGATCTTTGCACAGAACTCTCATTGCGTACACAGCAAGAGCAGTAAATGGCTCTAAGGAGGTAGATACTGTTTCACAAAAAGGTTTAAGACAAACACAGGCAGCAGAGAAGTGCTGATTTAGTAACAGAATATTTTACAGCAAAGAAGGTCACAAATTGGCAGCATTAGAAGTTTTATTTTGGTTAGTTGACAAGTGCGAATAAATGCTGTACAGAACAGGTAGTCAATTGCCAGCAATATTTTTCTTTTGAAAATGTTATCTTGAATCTGCAGTAGAATATCATCAGTCAATCATAAAGCTGGCTGTTCCAGCCAAATACTTTTACCATTACACAATCCTGTGTGAATATTGGGTTCACGCAGTGGAGACATAATCCTGCAAACCCTGAAGAAGATAATGTTCTCTAATTCAAAAGGAGCCCATTTCACCTTTATAGATAGGAAATGAATATTTTCAGAAAGTGATTTTTAAAACAAACTCAATTCCTATTCCAGATAGATTGGCTTAAGTATCTTTACAGAGTTGGATCTTTTGTTATAAGCAGAAAGACAGACAAACAGCTTATGTCCAGCATGCTTTTCATCCACAGTCAAGGCAGTGTCTTGTGACCAGATTCACGGAACACATTTTTTAACTAATGTACAGTTTTTAGAAATGAGAAACTATAAACTAGAAACAGTTTTTAGTGACTGGTTGTTTTAGAAACAAGCAATGGACTTAAAGGTGACTCTGAGCAGAAAACAGAAAGAAGTTTGTTGGAATACCACATAGCCAGCTGTGTCATGTTAGCCACTGATTCACAGCAGCTAAATTTACCCAAACTGTCCCAATCAGACTCTTTGTTGCTTATTTTTTTAAAGTTCATCAGGAATTAGCATATTTTTTTAAATTATAATTCTATTTTTCATAGTCACAACAAAAGAAATTTCAAAAGAACTGTAGAGTCTCAATCACCTTTTCTTCAGATCATATTTTCAATGTTGGGAAGCAGTTGTCACATAGTATTGCCACAAAACATTTACATGCTTATCATCAGCAATAGAGGCGATTAAAAAAGCAAGTGGATTGACTTAACGAGTCGACAAGCAGCAACTTGTGGGCGAAGTTTAAGTATGCTACAGAATTACCAGCAGAGCTCAAAATTAATAGAGTCTTCTTTGTTTATTTTTTATTTTAATCGTCCTGACTACATCTTTACAGTAACATACTCCAAATCTCATCCCACTTCTAGCTGCCTATGACAATTTCCCACTGGCCTCTCCTCTAGGCATCCTCCTTCTGTTCCTGACATTGTCTCTTCTGTGTTATGTCTTTTTTATTAGGTTGAATTACTTTTTCCTCTCACTTGGACACTTACCTAATTTATACTACTTGAATTCATCTTAAAACTACTGAAAGCAAAGTCAACATTTTATCCTATCCTTCACAGCACACAAAGTTCATGGCTTGAGTTGTACTTTCTTGTTTTTCATCCCCAAACTTGTACTTAGACAAACAAAATGGACAGGAAGTATACCACCAATAGATGTAACGCAATAATTAGATCAATGGTTTTGATTTGGGTATTACCTTTTTGTAAAGGACTTGACTTTGCAGTATAGCTTTTGATAGCCAAAGGTGCATGGATTGACTTGCATACACCAACAACTAACAGTCACACAGTTGTGCACTATCAGGAGGAAAAAGAAATCCATTCGCTTCAGAAAAGAAATGAAAGACTATGTATTTCAATCCCAAGGAAGAAGTAGCAAAGCAAATTAAATGAAAGCAAAACCTCTGGAAAGAGCATTGCATCTCTGAGAAGATGAAAGGGGGGTGTCAGCGATATCATATGATTTATAGTAGCTTTGCAGTTGCAGGCTGTGATGTGTGAATGTGATGTGTTTTCCCAATAAGAGGAATAAGTACTCCGAGTTGATCCTTAAATAAATGTATTAAGTGCTGAAAAGCATGAGCACAGACCACGGCTTGAGAAGTGTAAATAGAGATATGAAATGACTGCTCTTGAGTGCTAGAGCCTGTGTCATAGAACAATGAGAATGAAAGTATATAGTGTTCCTAAAAGAGTTTACTGCTTAGTGAAAAAAAAAAAAGAACATGCTGGCTTCAGTCCTGCACTCCCTCTTTCTTTCTGCCTTTTATCATGTTGCCAAAATTGTTTGCTTTTGAAAAATAATGAAGATTTTTTTAAGTAATAACCCTCCTTATACCTTAATATATTGTATCATTTCTTCAAAGTGCTCAGCAAACATTACTAAGTCTTCCTAACAACATGGCTCTAAAATATTACTATGAGATTGGGAAACTGAACCCTGGAGATGAAATGACTCAGCTGTGATCTCATATTTAAAGCTTCTAAGTGACACTGCTGTACAAATAATGATTATATTAATAAACAATGTCATTAAATAGCTGATAGTGGAATCAAACCTGGAACACAGGATTTTCTGCTGCTCCTTTTAACGTTTTGGGCCACAACGTTCTACAGCCCACTGTAGAAATTGATCTAATAAGTGTTCTTACTTTGCTGTATGAACCTCTTACCAATGAGTAATTGATTCCTGAACTATCAGTTTAATAAGTTACATATTATACCTCCCTTGCACGTGTTATCAAATGGGATCTATGATCCACTCTGAACACCTTGAAGTATGCACTTGGAGTATGCTGTAAATCCAGTGTGATCTAAAGACATCCAAATACTGCTGGATGTTCCATGACTCCAGCAAATGAATGTGATTGTCTCCACAGCTTTCTGACTAAGAAAACATCCTTATATCAGAAAAACTGTTTCCACAACTGACAAGTCAAACTGAAAGAATGAAGTCTGCTAGTTCACTCAGATAATATTTCTTATTAATATCAAAGTTCCTTTCACGATCAAGCTGAAGCAAACTTAAGAGACAATGTGAGTCCATTTTGCTGTAACTGCCCATGCAGTTTTTCTTTAAGGAAACCTTCTAAACTGTGAGAAACTTGCAGAAAAAGGAAATTTAGAACACCCTCACTCTTACTTATCCAGATACTCGAGGTTCAGGTTTGCCTGGTATAGCAGTAATAGGCAAAAATATACAGTTTGTAAGAATATATCACAATATGACTAATACTATAGAATACAATAGAATGCAGAGAGCTCTGTATTCCATAGTGTGTAGTAATGTTTTCTGAAGTGGTGTTTTTCAGTTGAGTCATCCTTGTACAGATAATCTCTTCTTAAATTTCATTTTGAATATCTCAGGAAGCTTTTCAAAAAAAAATAATTATTTGCAAAAAAAGTCTGGTAGGAATATTTTGTATGTGACTGTTCTGCGCCTTTAATGACTTAATTAAAAATTTGCACACTACTGGGCATATAGTTAATAGGAAGTCATGTTTTCCTGCTAAGTCACAGAAATACTAAATCCATCATTCTGGTTTTGGAACATTCCCTTGAGGACTTTGTGACCATAAACTAATAAATGGATTACATTCATTCCCATGTTTTTTCCCCATCTGTGACAGGTAATGCAGTGTTCCACACTAAGGTAAAATATATATATATATAATGGCCCATCTTCGCGAACGAAGATTTTGGGAAAGGTCTTTTTACCTTTCCAGCCTGCGCAATGGATTTTTTAGGTGAGACACAGCCTGCGCTGAACTGAGCCCACCCTTTAATCCTAAGGTTCATCTGCCGGGGCCAAGCAAGCTTGGACAATGGCAGTGAGGTCCTCAGGATGTAGGTTTGTTTAGAGTGACCTTCTCATAGATGGATGGCCTCACAGGGCTAACGGGTTCCATCTGCCCGGGAGGGACTGGGAATTGAACCTGGGTTGCAGCGGTGAGAGTCCCGCATGCTAACCACTAGGCCACCAGGGGTCCCTACTAAGGTAAAATAGGATGGTCAAAATGCAGCTTCTTTCATGACTTACAATTCACCAAGAAGCATTGGGATAGACGCCAAGACTTTCAAAATCTTGAATCAAATGCAGAGGCTGAACCACAGAGGTTTAAATAAGGACACTGACATTTTTGAATATCTGGATGGGGACATCACTGTCACAGAGCAGGAATACTCGCAGCCCAGCTGCAAATGGGTAAAAATGGCACTGAAAGCAATCAACTTGAGAGTATGAGGCAAGAACTCCCACAGTTTCTTTCCTCCTCCCCAGGCCAGCAATAAAAATCCCACAGAACAGAAAAAGTTCCTTTTAGTTTGGGTTTTAGATGTTAAAAAATATGTATGTCACTTTCATACAGCACCTGATGAATTAAGTCTCAAATAACATGAGAATTCTTATATAACCCAGTAATCAGTGGACTCAATTGTTTATAATATGCCAACAGTAAATGCAGGAAGAATTTATAATCATATTTTCATGGGGAGTAAGCCAAAACCCCTTCTGCAACTCAAACAAACTTCATCAGTTTTTCATTTTGGACAGGTTTAAAATGCAGAGAGAGATGACATGTCAGATGAATTTCTCTTGCGGTATTTTCGCCATAAGGGTGACGCAAAGAAAAGTTAGAAGATTAGCTTGTTACGTCCAGTGTATTTTATATTTACTGTACAGGTGGATGGTTACAATAGTCTAATGACAAATTCTTTATAGAAAAAAAAATTGCTTCATTACCTACAATGTATATTCTTCCTGTCACTCCTCCACCTTTTTCCTCCTCCTCTCAAAATGGTCTTTTATTTCTCAACATATCTCTCCAGTAGGCTTTGGGTTTTTTCTTTCTTTCTTTCTTTCATGTCTATTTTAGACTCACTCAACAATGGAAATTAAATGGGGTTGACTGAATTGGTTCAAACACAATAGAAATACAGTTCCAGAGTCTGGAACTTAAAGACAGATTTCCCTGACTGATGTCTGCTAGTCCTACATGTTTTGAGACAGTATTTTAAAATTATTTCTCAGATTTTTCTTCTTCGAACGAAATGGTCCTGTTCTCAGCAGAGAAAGAGACAATACCTTCCTCATTTCCTTGCTGTTGGCCATCAGTCGCTTTTTCTCACAGGCCTCCATTAATTCCCATCTCTAGCTGAAGCTTCTCTTAAAGGAGACTTCAGTTGGAAATGTGCTTGAGCACCCCAAAAGCCAACCCCCAACTCTCTAAATGTCCGAGCACCAGCAGGGCAGTGTTCTGGCATTGGCTTGTCTACAGTCACATTGCAAATTCTCTTCTCTCCTCTTACTTTCAGCCTAGGTCATTTTTAGACAGAAGCTGCACTGGGGCTGGGAAGGAGAGGAAAGCAGCTCTTCCTTGGAGCCAAAGCAGGCCCTTTGCTGGGGGAGCAGGACAGGGGCAGAGGGGATGTACCCTGAGCATACACGTGCTGCTGACTGGTGCAGTGATGTAGGGGAGCATGAGGGATGATGACATGAAAGGCTTTTTATGGAAATGCAGCAGTCTAGCTAAGGAAAAGTAAAGAACTGAGTGGTAAACCAGATATTTGCAGCCTGGTGAGCAGTTCTGGGGGTCCTGTGCTCAGTGTGGTCCCCTGATACCTTCCTGATCTACTTGTGAGCACTCAACCCTCGCACTCCTGCCTGTTTTTGCCTTTGCTCATCATAGGGGGTTTTTTGGCTAGTCTTTTCTCCTCTGGGGAGATCTTGACACTCTGGTCAGCCCATTAGTGCCCTAGCCAGCACTGAGACTAGAATAACAAAAGCTTGCCTCCTCTTCCATTAATTTCGGCTCAGAAGGCAGGGAGAAAGGGTTGGCACCCCAGGGAGGGAGAGAGGAGGTGGAAACAGCATTGAGATCAAGGCACCTGGAAACATTTCAGAGATTCCTACTGACACTGACTCCTCTTCCAAAGTCCAAATCCTGCTTTGGTTCAATGCCTATGTTTATGCCACAGCTTTAAAGGCCAAGATCTCAACCCAGAGCGGTGCAAAACTGCCAGTTTTTCCCTTGGATTCAAGGCAAAGTAACTCTTTCTGCACTTGGGCAGAGGCGCTTGTCTTCAGTGGTGAGGCTGAGATTTGTGACTAAAACATTCTTGGTAATACAACTTCAAGATGCTTGGCATGGCTGAACTCCCATGAAAGAATCTGATGCAAGAGAACAGATGAAAGCTGCAACGTGGTTGAAGGGAATTGCAGAGATTGGATTGAGGACAGGATTTGGCCTCTACCACTGAACATTCATGAGGCCAAACATGATATGGAAACTGTTTCAGTAAAATGTACTCCACATAGTCAACATGCCAGGGAGCCTGAACAGCTTCATTTATCACTGTTCCACTGCTTGTCTTTACACAGGGTTATAACTTTTTCCATTAAATCCCATGTATGACTCTAAGTCCCTGTTGATTTCTAAAGATGCAGAATGAAAATGTTTATAACCAAATCTATGTATAATTCCTTTTTTTAAAAGAGAACTACATGCTTAAATCCCTTCCAACCAGGAACATATCAGTTTAGATGTTGTTCTGAAGCCATTGAGAGTAAATAGAAAATTAATTGCTACAGATAGGTGTGGTGAACAAGAATACTAGATGTTAAAAATGCTGTCTTTAATATAGAAGAGTGTCTGTGGCAGTACCCTAGTTTTACAAATATGGAGACAACTATGGAAGACTTCAGACACTTCGTATTACGGAACAAAACTTATCAAGGATGTAGCTGTTTTTTCACCCTCTACCTGCACCTGATTCATTTATCCTTCGTGTGTTCCTTTGAAGTAGCCCAAATGGCACTGGAGAGAAGAGGTTTCCACTGTATTTTTCCCATAAATTTGTTGAAGGTTGTTAAAAAAAAGATTTCACACAAACACACTTATTTTCATATGGAAATCTTTAACTCTTGAAATGAAGATAACTCTTTGGTCTCATATCCAGTATTTATTGTAGTTACACATTTTAAAAGTGATGATAATGATTTGCACCACTAAACAAAGAGCACATTAGTATTACAAGCAGTCATTTGCCATCCAGCTAAGCTTTCTTTGGAATGTAGCTGTCAATTTTTTCCTTTTTCAGACCCTGGAGGAAGTATCCACATTTATTCAAAATAAAGGATCCAAAATCTTGGACTCCTTAGAGCAAAATAAGCCAGAACATGGAGTTGCAACTGTAATTATGATCTCTTTAGTGCCTGAGGACAATGTCTTTAGCTAACTAGATGCATTCCACTGCTACCAATGCAGTCTGTTCATGTTTAAAAATGTTTATTTTGCCCTATCTAGCATAGCTTTTAATGCTATTGACAGATACTAGCAATGCATGCATCCAATAAACATATGAAAAGAATCACTGAAAACATCCCTTTCTTATTGGCCCAACATCAGATTCAAAGACACTGTTTCATAAACAGTTAGCTATTCTCTTATTTGATGTAAATGTGATAAATGTAATGCTTATCACACCCTAACAATAGTTTTAAAACTGTTTTTGAATGGTGCGTATGTACCTAAAATGGAATTAATCAGATCAATTTTACATATGAAAATACACAAATTGCAGAGATCAGGGAATTGTAGAGATCAGAGCAAAAGTGAAACTTTGTGAACTTCAGGTTATAAGCAGTTTGTCTTGGGAAGAAAGTATGGAAACATTGCAAAGCTACAACCCCACGAGAACACTTTCTTCCATCAGCTTTCCACGTTTTGTGCAAAGTGGGTTCTGGTGAGAGTCTGTTTTTAGCTTCGCTTGCACTTACAACTATTCTAACGTTCTTTGCTGCTAGTAAATATTACTCAAGATGGAAAAACGCTTTAACACTGTGAACTGAGAAATACAGTACAGTGTAACCGCCTGCTCATAGTCTCCACCTTTTTAGTTTGAAATGCTTGCAGAACTTTTTTCATGGAATGAAAAATCTCTTTCTGACATTATACATTGCACCTTTCTATCAAAATATGATTAACAGAGCTCAAGAGTGACTGGCTCGATACCACAAAAATTAGCACTTGTTTGAAATGTGAGAACATTGTCTTGTCACAGGCAATCAGAAATGATACTTAAATTGCAAGATTTTTTGCTGTCATTTGCTTATTTCCCTTCAACGAAAGTTCATGCCACAGATCTGAGATAAGCTAGTGTGTAAAACCAGGGTGAAACCTGGCCTACAACAAAGAAATGGAGAACTGTAAATTATTTAGACAACTATGAAACAATTTTGTAATGCTCTTATACTACAAGTTACTCAAAGGCTTGGAAGTTCTGCATGTGTGCATGCAGGAGTGTGCCTGTGTGTGCGTGTGCATGTGTGGGTTGTACCCATATGGACTTTTCATGGCAGTGAAGTTTTTTAATCTACAGTCATATACCTCAGAAAAGCTACTGCATGTGTCTATCCTTCAAGCTAAATTAAAAGAGCATTCTAGTCCCTTCAGAAGTAGGAGGCTGGAGACAACAGAAGATGCCACTCGAATCGTGCCAGAGCTCCACCTGAAGTAGGCTGAGCTTGACCAGAATCTGCCGTGGCATGCAGAGGTTATGAAACCAGTTGGTTAGATGAGGGAAGGAGGGGGAGCATGGGGTGTGCATGTGCATATGCGTGTCTCACCTCACTGTCCACAAGAAAGCAGTCAGGGAAACAGTCCTGCGAGGGGCCCAAGCTGGAGCGGCATAGCTTTATGGGGAACACACTGCACTACACAAAGCTTGGAAACTTTGAGTAAGAGAAGTGCCTGTTGTTTGTTTCTACTGCATTCAGAGAAACAAGATTCTGAGTACATGCTTTGTAAATAAACCAAAGACATTCCTGACTCCTATCATCAATTTCTCCTCTTAATGGAAAAAATCCAGCAAGTTTCCACTCTGCGAAGAGGGGCAATAATATAAGCAGAAACACAGGGCCAAGTCAAGTCCTGTCCTCACTTATACTGTTAAAGTCCCTCTCAGATCAGTGCAGGAAAAGGGGTCCCTCTATAGAAGAGTCAGAGAGATACTTTCTCTCGTGTTTGAATTTTCAAACTCAGAAAACTATATGTAGAGGGATCAACTGTGCTCATTCTTTTGGCTAGAAACACAGTTGTACTTCCAACAAAGTAAGTAGAACCTGATTTCTCTGAAAAGTTTTAATTTATGGACCAGCATTTTTCTAGTCCTGAAAGTATGGAGTTAGTTTGCTCAAATCCCTTCTTCTTCAACCTTCCTAAATGCAAAGCAGTTCTTGTATCACCGCACCAGGCTGCCTCATGAGGAGGTGTGAGACCTGATTTTTTCAGACTCAAATGCTATGAAGTCTTTTGGGTAACAGGTACTGGACACTCAGTTTCTGATTGTCAAAAGTATTTTTCTATAAGTGCAGATCTTTGGAAAATGCAATTATACTTATTTATGTTAAATATATATTCTACTATCGATTTTTATTATAAATAATATAACTGGAGGGAGAGACAAACCAGTTTTCCTGTATGGTAAGCTTGAAATCATGCATAGTTCATGAATAGTAAGATTTTAAAAAGCCTTCAGAATAAGTGTAACTGCTTGCCACACACATCCTGTATGATTGGAGTTCATTACCATTTGATAATGCAGCCTCCATATCGATGCCATATTACAGTTAAACACTAGCAGAAGCCTTGAAATTTTCTACCATCTGTTTGAAAGTCACCTTTGAAAAATCACCCTTAATCCAATAAAACCATTGCATTTGAAGGCTTCTAACTTTTCCTCCTGGGATACTGCAATGAAGAAAGTGCACATGGGGTTGAGTGCAGCCACTGACGAAAAGGGCATAACCGTGTAACACACGGGCAGGGTTGTACCCAGTGCGTTCATGCGAACAGCCTCGTCCACTCTGATCACATCTTGCAGGAAGACAGGAGGAGAGCATAGAGGAATGATTTAGGGTTGAATCAAATAGTTTGTCCGCAAAGACTTTCACTCATGTAACCCTCTCTTGTACAAGAGAAGTCCTGCTGCAAGAGTAGGGCTCCTGACCGCTCCAATAGCACAGGTAAAATAGTTAAGCTACCTCTTAACCCCATTTTTTGCTTAGAGTCTCTTGCAGAAATAGGGCAGCAGTCAAGAAAGCACAGTAGCCCAAGTTGTATCAGAGAATGGCTAGGGAGGACTTTGTTGGTTTCTGCCTCTCCAAAGCTGCAGGATCTGGAAAGACAAAAAATATGTCACCATGTTCTGGAGAGCAAAAGAAATAACAACTCTAAGAAGGACAAAGTGTTACAAGACATTTAATCTGTAGTTATAAATGAGGAGAGAACAATAAACCCAAATTTAAAAAATCAAGTTTCTAAAGGAAGTTGGCTTTAAAGTTCAGATAAACAAGACTAAAGGAGTGACAGTCCTTCTGGTCTCATCATTTCTGCATTCCTGGATGTGTGGTGGCGCGGAGTAGGGGAATGGATGGGCTTTTTTTTGTTTGAAAGCAGACAATTTGAGTAGAAGGCAGGACAACGTGGCAGAAGATGCATGTTAGAGCTAGGAATTGTTAGCGTAACAATGAGTTCTATATATCTATTTCTGGAGGAGGTTGTTCACAGACAAAGCGTACAGAAACCAGGAATGAGATTGAAGTCAAAACCTGAAAGAGCCCTTCAAAAATGAGTAGGGCATAAGAAGGTGTTTTCAGGGGACTTGTTAAAAGAGTGATTACAGAGCTGGGAAAATCACAAGAAGACAGCAAAAGCAAGAAACAAGACAACAGGATTGAGTAGAAGAGAGAGAAAGCACAAAGTTGGGAAGAACAATCCAAGAGGAGTAGGATTCAAGCAAAAGAGACAGAGATAGGGGTTTACAAGGTCTGAAAATACTTTTCAGACACAGATCCCACTTTCTCATGGAGAGTTTGTGCAATTGATGAAGTACAAGTCCAGTGACACCCCTGCTTCAACACCTCCTAGCCAGCCAAGGATTTCTCCCCTCGGGTGAACTGACAATCACTTCCCAGCAATGGAAACCCCACTGCCTGATGGGTGCCCCAGTCCGTCCTCCTCCCACCCCTACTGCTCCTGGTCCCACTTGCTCCTTCCTGTGTGCCGGCTCTGGTGCTTAACCAGCCCTGCATTAAGCCAGAGTAGAACTAACCTAACAAAGCAAATAGTTTTCCACCAGCTTAGTGTACTATTAAGCAATACTTTAAATAGCAAAGAAAATACATGGGATGACATATGGAGACACTTTCCCACAGAAGCATTAAAGGGAGTTTAGCACAGTGCTTAGTTTCAAGATGTATGAGTATCTTTGATGTCTATAGCCCCACCTTTACTACTGCTTGCAGTCTCAGAATACCAGATGGAGAGCAGGGTGGATATACAGAGGCCACTGTTTACTCTGAGCAACAAAATAAAAAGGATACAATGTTTAAAAGATAGGAGATGCACGCAGAAGCACGTTAGTTCTGCATACACTAAAAGCTACACAAATTGAAATCACAAGTTCTCATTACACCGTGAAACACCTTGTATGTTTAACTGAAACTGCAGATACATCAACCGGCTGTATTTGGCCACAGGTAAACGTGCCAATAAAGAACCAGGCAGTATTAATGCTGTATCACAAAAGACAGCAGCACAAGGCAACATCCCACTGCCATGTGGCTGCATGGCAGTCCCTGCAACATTGAGCTTCTGTGGGACCTATGTTAGGTTTTGGACAGTATGCTGATGGAAAGAAAAAACAAAACAACCACCTTATAAAATCTTAGAAAATGCTTCATCCTAGCAGCAAAAAATGGTATTTGGTCATACATATGTAAATTTAGGTTGTGGGTGTAGAGATATTTATTCTAAATATGAAATTATGATTAGATTTTATGGGAGTATAATTGAATGTTAACAGTACAAACTATTGATAGTATTAACATGTCATGTAGTTATTCCCCTAGGAAGGATGAAATGAATATAACGATGAAAGTGTATGTGTAGAGGCAGCTACACACTGCAATGTTACATTTACATGCAGAGAACAGTCTAGACATAAAGGGACTCCATTTGCGGAACTTTATATGTGGAGGAAGGAAAGAAAGCCCAGCGTTTCACTCTCTTGGCTCTGTTTCCATGTTTGCTCACACAGCAATCGCTGACTTTGGCTGAATCCAACTCACTGTTCAGTCTTGCCTCAGTGCTTACTGTCAGCACTAGCATTTTCAAGCCTTTGCAATGTTGCCTGTTCATCACAGGCATGGTAGGATACACACTTGAGCTCAAAAGGCAATGGTACATGTGTATCTAGCAGAAGGAACTATTTGTTTGCATAATTAGGTGACATTTGTCACTCAGCTTTCTGCCAAGCATTTGGGAAGGGCGGGCAGCCAGGGTACACATGCCAAGGGCAGCTCTATCAAACCTGTGCCCAGGTTGGGAGGGCATGGCCATAATGTAGTGCTGACACAGTTTGTTCAGGTTCACAGCAATTTTTTGTGGAGGAGGGAGATGTGGAAGCTCTGGTCTCCCCGGGTTGCACAGCCCGTGCACCTGAGGCACATGGGAGCCTCGCCTCCCTCGGTGCAGATGGTGTGATCACTGCTGGCCAGTGATTCCAGGCAAAGGTATTGCATGCTGCTGCTAGTTCCTCCCAGGGTTTGGGAAAGCTGGCTCTGTTTATCCTTTGTAAATAAGCAGGATTGCACCAGAGAATTATCATCAATCTCATATCCAAAGGGAACACTCAAAAAGGTCTTAGATACGGGCTGACATCTCAGACTTCTACCATACAGCTGATCGAGTTTCTAACATCCCAAAATACTTGCAGGAATACCAGTACTGACTGGCAGAGCCAGGCACTGTCCCACCCTGCCTGTACGGGGAAGGAGCTGTCCTTTCTACACTAGTCTGGTTTGGCCCAAAGGCCCCCATATGTAGGGTTAAACCCCCAGGGGAATATTGGGGGTCCAAGGGTTCAAGGCAGGGAGTTTAGGATAGGTCTGGTTAAACTCTCATCTCTTGTACAAAAATGGTATCATCTGCCTCACATAGCTTTAGTAGCACTTGCACAGCTAGAGCCATACAGCCAGGTGAAAGGTACAATAGATCTCTTTTGAAGAGCTTTACCTGGGAGAGAGAGAGAGGCTGGTCCCATCCCATAGGTACCTCATGCAAGAAGTCCTTAACTGCTTCTTCAGGGGTCAGGTTTTGTCTTTTGATGAAGGTAAGCAGGATTTCACCAACAATAACCTTGTCTTTCTGGGAAGCAAGGAAAGTTCATTAAGTTCACTTCTCTCCTGGCCTGGTCAAAGATATAAGTTACTTAAATGCAAAGGTACCCAAAGGCAGCTGAGGGCAGGAAGGGCAGAGGTCCCATCTTAGATCCAAACCTCAGATGGAAAGTGCATGGGCAAATTACACTCGCTCATGCTTATCCACTCTCATTGGCATGCCAAACTCTTTGGAAAAATTATGTAGGATCTTTGTCATGAATGACAACGGCTGATTTCACATCTTATCCCAAAAGACTCCACTAAAGATCCTGAGGAATTTCTTAAGTAACCACATATGTTGAACTGTTACTTATCTTAATGAAAAAAAGATAGTCACTTAACAGAAAGATATCCAGAGATGAGTTCACGCTATGGATTATACAATATGTAAACCCCACCACCCCCCAAAAAAGAAACAATTTTAATTTATACAGGCACAAAATTTCCATCTGAAAATGCTAAATGTAATTGTTTCCCATAATTTGAAGGAAGTCCTGGCTCCACTGAAGTCATGGCAAAACTCCCATTGACTTAAAATGAATCAAGACTTAAACCTTTGCCTTTAAGAACATGCCGAATTATTTTTAAATTTTCTTTTAAAAAAATTGAAAGAAAAATCTGCTTGTATTTAAAAGTTTTGATGCCAAGTTTTTCCCAGAGTGGATTACTTCAGCCTTGATATAAATCTATCAAAATAGGTTTAAAAAATGTAAAGATGAACACACCCTTAAAGAATAGCCCTGCTTTCCTCTTCAGTTCAGGTCCATGCAACAGCATGTTGCATAGACAGTAATGTGAATAAAGGAGAAATGATAAAATAACAAACTAAATAATATCCAACCTTATGGGTATAGTCTGCAATTTAGAAATATGCAACATATTGTAGTCCTAAGCATTTAATAGTGAAAATATTGATTCCCTCAGCTCCAATTTTACTGATATGTCCAATATTTAGGAAATAAAATTAATCTACTTAAATGACATCATGTAAAATTAGTGAATTACAGATACTTAATCTGAATGAAAAAGATACCTTTTCCATTTCACTTAATGTCTTACCTAATACAAGAAAGCTGACAGACTAAAGGTCAGCCTGTCATTGTATCCTGCTTTTGGCAATTTTAGGAGCATTCCTTTAGGGACAAAGTATAAAGCCGGGACAAACATAGAAGTATCAGGTCAACATCTTCTAAAATGCAGTTGATGCAGAGATCATTTAAAGATTTTATTCCTTCCACAAATTCAGTTGAGATTTTCTAAATCTGTTCTGTATCTGGCAATATTGTCCCGTGGAGGTCAATGAACTAATGCTGCAGTTTGGTGTTAGCATAGATCACATTGAAACTTCTGCTTAAATAAAATAGTTGCATCCTTTCCATTATAATCTTGATTCATTTGTAATAACATTAATAAAGAAAAATTTCTTCAGTACTTTCATATTTGAGTAGAGAAACAGCTGGTGTCTTTTGACTCCGTCTAAAAATTAAACAAGCTCCTAAACTCAAAATAATACCCAAACAAGTTATGCAGTTTCCCCAGATGCATTAGCACAGCTCACCGATCATTGCAATTATAGTATGATACGATGATGATACAATTTTGCTATATTAGTTACAGTGATACCAAAGGGGAGGGGGGAAAGACTGGATGCAGCAGAATGCTGTAGAAACAATTTCTCTTCTTTCTGATTATGATTAAATCTTGGTGTGCTTTGAAATCCCTAATGTGTAATGCAAACCAGGATTTGGGGTGTTAGGAATGCGTCCCCACCCTTCTTCCAAAATGCTCTGTAAATTATCATCTGCAGACCCCAAATCCTTGAGTGGAGGGGGGGAAGGAAAGAAAGGGAGGCAGGGAGCAGGAGAGGGAGAGGAGGGGGAGAGAAAGAGACAGAGGAGAGAGATTAGAAGCACTTTTCACCTCTTGGTCCCGTCAGTGTGCTCAACGCCGAGAAGTGTGCTTCAAATCCGGTGTTATCGTTAGGCCCGATTCAAAGGAAGTGAAATAGTCTACTGAGAAAACAGTGGAAAAAGTAAAGGTCCTGAAGAAGTAAGTGCTGCATGTTGAAACGTATGCATGTCACACCCCATTTGTCTTTCATATTTAAGAATAAAGCAGCCTGTCCTGCAGCAGTTATTTTACACCATATTCTTTATTTTAAAAATGCAAGAAATTTGGCACAAAGAACAAAAAATCAACTGATGAAAAGCATTTATGTCATGGTTTAAATTAAGACCTTTGTAATGCAAGAATTACATCAGCAGTGGGCTTAGTTTAATGAAAATAAGACAGTGTTTTTAAAGACCACGAACGAACAAATCCTCTCTGCTTTCTAAAAGAGAGAAAAGGCAGATATCGACAAATAGGTAATTTAAGCTGAAATCAGAGCAAATCACCCTTTGCTACCTTTAGGAGTTACTGAAGATTCTATTCTAGTGACAATTCTAGGTCAACAAAATCAAGCAAGAAGTTATTTTATATTCATATGCGGAATTGAAATATTTTCAGGGCATATTAGGTATTATAAAGTCTCTTCGGTATTGCCTTTGCTTGAACTTCTGGTTAAGATTAAATGAAATTTTAGATTTTCTTCTCTTTTGATGTGCTTTTATTTTGGGGTCCACGGAACAAGAACCGAAAGTTCAAATGTTCTACATTATCAGCTATTTAAAATGTTTATTAGTATATTATTTTGATATGGTAGTTAAGGATTTAGTAAAAAATCATTTTGAATGAGAAGAAATTAATAAATATGAGCCATTTGTGGCTACTAGCAATGATGTAGTAATGATTTGATTAATGTGAAAATATATGGATGGAGGTAGAAAAAAGGAAGTGGAGTCTCTTCTCTTTGATGTGCATTGTTTGATATAAACTTTTGTCCTCTATTCTTTGTGCACATTTTTATCTTTATCTGTCTGCTGAATGGTTTATGAGAATACAATAATTATTCTGATGAGAAAGGAACATTGTAAAGCAAGATAAAATAAAAGAGTGGTTTCTGGTAGAGATGAGCATAGAGTTCAAAATCTAGACAGAAAACTTTCTACTGTAGTATGGTGAGTATATATTATTTTAATATTTCTGTACTGCATTTATGTGACAGAAAACTGCAAAGCAATTGGATTGGGTCCGTGTTTTTCTATTGATGACAAAGGCAACTGGTTTAGTAACAAAATGTCATATCTATTTTGGAGGTGTGCGGTAATGTATATGTGTCCAAATATATATGTGTTATCCACTCTATACAAAACAACATAGACAACTAAAGTTGATTTTAATTATCTTAGACTTCCAGGGGGAAAAAAAGTGCAATATTTGCATTACTCTGTTACTTTTTGTATATGAACTAATTATGAAATAACCATCCACATGTTGCAAAATGAAGTTATATTAAATATTCGGGAATACAAAGATAAGCATAAGAATGATACATGATACATGAGAATGGACACTAATATTTATATTTTATAAGCATGTTTCGTTAATGCATTATTTCTGAACAATGTGATCAAGGCACTGCCAGTATTCGAGATGATGACGAATATTAACACACTGCTAGTCAATCTGGTTTAAAGATTCTCTGAATTACTTATGAAGAATAAATTATTTCTTAACTGGGCAAAACTAGCTATCCAAATCCTGAAAGATTTTTCTTTTGGGATTTCCAGGAAGATAGTCTGTTCTGTGATAAAAAAAGCCTTGTCCTCTGTGCACTCTCAGTAATGAAAGGAAGAGCAGCAGAGGTTTTCTAAAAAAAAAAAAATTAAATTATATCAGTCTTATAAAAACTAGTTATTGTCTTTCACTTTCAGAGAACTTCTGACATTTGTTTTATTTTGAACAAGTGCAGTAAAAAGTTAACTTTCATTTTTCACTTCCCTTGGGCTGTGGAAGTGAAAGGGTAAAGGGAAGGGATGAGGAAAGACATGGCCTGAACCTATACCCAGAACAGGTCAGGAACCACAGCTGTGTCGATGAGACCTGCTTGAAAGTAGCAACTGCAGGACTAGGGCTGATGCTAAAGGTGATCTGGCATGCAAGAAGGAAGGGAGATAAGGGAGTTGAATGTGCTGCTCCTTTTATTTGCACAAACACACACACACACACCAGTTTCTTATTGATCAAATACAACTCTTTCTCTCGCAGTTGGTGTCTCTCAGGGAGGACTCAGAAGGCTGTTAGGAGTCTGCCCAGTCTTTGAAAAATAGCAGACAACACACGATGTTTACCAAGAAATCCCTCCCTCTCTCTAAGTATTGTAGGTAGAAGCTAAACAAAACAAAACAATTTCAAACTGTCTAAATTCAAAAAAATGGCTTTTCTTCCAAGAATTCTTCACCCTTTTATTCCTGTTATGTCATGCCAGATATCTTGTGCCTCATCATCTCTGATATCCACAATCACCAGGAAATAAAGAGGGCCAGTACCTACCCTCCTAGCAGCAAAAAGGAGACAAAGGAGAAAAATATGCCACATTTCCTTCAATCCAGAGAAACTCAGGAAACAGACAAAAGACCCTAACACCTAATCCACAGATCACCTTGAACAAAAACTGATACCAACATTGGCGTCCTCTGACAGGGTGGCACTTATGAGCTGGGGGGCAGAGGTGAGGTGGGAGGCAGAGAAGGTTGGTCCCCATCCAGGATTTCTTGTCTTGTTGTGCTGAGCAGTGTCCGCATGCTGCCCTGTTGCTATGACACTACACTCCTTGAACATGCAATAAATGAGCAGAGCAGCCTTTCTTATTGGGATAACTGCTACTTCTGTTTTGCCAGAGGACTTGACAGATGCTGCTTATGAAAAGACGTGTCTTTTTAGCCTGTCACTGGTAGGTGGCTTTGAGCATGAAGGTTCTCTCCTGTCTTGCTGAAGTTTCTGAGCTTTCAAAACACTTCCCCAGACAGAAAGGGCACCAACATGAAAAACATTTGTGCCAAGGAATTCTTTCTCATCCCTTTCTCAAGGGATTCTTTCTCATGCCTGACACTGTCAGGCAGGATCCTGAGTGTGATGTTTCATGCTGTTGCTTAACGAAGCAGATATTCCTCCCGATGAGCTACAGGTCTTAAAATGCGGTCAACAAAACACGATTTCTGAAGAGCTGTCTACTCACCTGGTACTAAATTCCTTCCTTCTGCTAACTGCTACATTGCATTAGACACAGACAAAAACCCATTAAAGATTTACCTTACATTAATTTTCTTAATATTAATTTTCCATGTCAACGAGGGTTCTCATTACCGCAAATATGTTTTGCAACTGCAGGCTCCGTGGCCAGATCTGCACTGCAACTGCTATCTATTAAGGTATGAGCCACATCATGAAAATATTAGAGAATGTCTGCATTAAAAAATTACTATCTCCTATTTAAAGCAGATTTATATTAACAGGAATCCTCAGCCTAAAGTGTTTTGGGAAAACAAGCCATCCCTAAGAAGCTTGATGTGGAGCTAATGCTTGCGGGGCCTGATCTTTGCAAATGCGTGCACTCATAAATAGTTTTATCAGAGACAGAAGCCGTGCAGGGTTTAAGGGCTCACTCTGTCAGATGACACACATACGTGTTTGCAAAATGGCCGCGCAGGCAGCCCTACGAGTCTCAAAGACTGCACTTTGGTACGAAGCAGGGGAAGAGTCTTACCAGCAAACATAATTTGAACACACTCACTTTTTTTTTTTCCTAGAATACGGTAAAAGGTGCTACAGCTTTAGACTTCAAAGTTTTGAAAATTATTTGCGGTTAATCCACCCCTGTTACAAGCTATAACAAGAACTCTACCCATGCTGTAAAAAAAACACTAATAAGAGTGTCTTGACTCTAGAGTCGGGCAGCCGCCCTCTTTGGGAATGAATGAGCAGCACCTACCTTCCCCAGCTGGATGGCTAAATCACAATAAATGATAATTAGCAAATTAAACAGTCTTCCTGCTTGCTTGAAAGGGAAAAATTGGTTACAAATGCATTTTTCTATTGCTGAACTAAATTTTATTGCATCATAGATGTGTGAAATTTTTTCCGTAGAAAAAGTCAAACTTTACCCTCCATAGCACATAAAGCTGCGCTTCATACACAGACATGCACTTATACACAAGCAAATTTTTGCCCTTCCAGCTCCAGTGATTTCAGTCTTTTCATTCGTAATTGTCCTGACACATTCTTGCTTCCATTTATTTTAATTGTCTCGGATTGTGACTCTTATTTGGAAACTGGAGCACTTGAAATAATTCAAGGGTACCTTCTGAA
This sequence comes from Neopelma chrysocephalum, assembly GCF_003984885.1. NCBI lineage: Eukaryota > Metazoa > Chordata > Aves > Passeriformes > Pipridae > Neopelma > Neopelma chrysocephalum. The sequence continues at coordinate 4,300,761 of NW_020897748.1, forward strand.
AGAAATACCCTTTTACAGAGCATTTTGTAACATTACTGTTGTAACATATTACAAACTGGTGGTGTCAGACCACCATAACAGTGACCACCATTTCCCTGCTCTGCCCTTCTGAAATGTTTACTTTATCCTACAAAAGAAATCTAATTAAGCCTCGTGATCTGTCTCATTGCATAAATAAGTGTTAGTTGCCTTGGGTTGCTAACAAGAATACTGAGGCGCAGATGGGTTAAATGAGTTGTTAAAAGCCACACAGTAGCTGCACTTTTATTATAAAGGCTAGCTTGAAGGGTAGCTTCACTGATTTAAAATATGAACAAAGGAAAGAGAATCCATATGAAAAACAAATGAAAAAAATTCACCCTCTGTGGACAAATTTCTGCTGAAAAGGGTATGCACAGTGATCAAAGCAAAGTTTAAAGAATGAGCGTCTGGAAAAAAAAACTTTAAAAGATGTTTTAGTTATAATAATGCAGTTATCCAAATGTCAGTGAATTTGATCAAAGCTGATCTACAGAGCTCAGGTTTAGCATTAGGTGAGTCATTTTCTTTTATTAGTGATGCTTTTTCATTCAAATGGGTAAAAAGGTGAGAGTTTGGGTATGTTGAAGGTTTCATTGGCTTACAGTAGGGACAGACAAATGAGGCCCACCTAGTTTTACAATCTGGCCCACAGCTACTTTGTTTTTAATAAAATGCAGCATATTGAAAGAGCATGTCTCACCATGTCTTGACCCATCCAAACTGGATCAAGATGGAGAGTCCCATATTGAAACCAGCCCACTCCCAGGACTGGGCCTATTGTCCTCAGGGAGTGTGAAGAGTCTCTGTCTTGCCAGGGGGCAGAAACCAGCAGCCTTATCCTATCAGCTGTGAACCCACCCCTCTCCTGGTTGCTTTGGAAGCAACATAATTTTCTGGCTTCATTGCTGCAGAGAGTCCTGGTAGTTCATTCAACCATCTTGACCAGCCTCTCTACTACCACAGACCGCCTACATTACCAGTGAGTGCAGTGTGGAATCCAGAGCGGTGTTAAGTCCTCAGGGGCAGTTTACAAAGCCCACCAATTTTGGGGCAGGGATTTTCTCCCCCCTTAGTCCTTCAAGTACCTTTATGAGAACAGTCCCCAGGGCTCTCCAAGGAAAAGGAATAATGCAGTGCCCAAACCCCTATTTTCTCCTCTCATGGCCCCTGAACAGCACCTATCACTGCCTTGAGGAGCATTTCAGGGTGCCTCTTCTGCTGCCTGGCAGAGGAAACACCTCAAAACTAGATTTTTAAGTAGAGTCACCTTTCTAACCATCTGTATTTTGGTGGGATATGGTAAAGTGCTTGGGGGTTTGCTGGGACAGCAAACTGTGTGACAGTAGGATGCGGGTTTCTTGAGCATCACTGTGATATTGTTTACTACAACAAGATCCTGATGCTCCATTGATCTCAATGCTATTAGAAAAACCAGTATTAGTAGCAGCGTTAAAATTAAGAGCTCAGGGAGATGTTGCTTTTCACAGCTTGAAACTGAAACTGTTTAAATGCACTTTACAGAGCATTTTCTCATCTGCAATTTCCTGTTGCTGAAACCTGAAGAATTTCAGTCAAACCAAGTTGCTGCCTACAAGTGGGTGTGAGGCAAATGCCCACTGAGCACAGAAGCTCCCAGGTCATTCCCTCACCTGAATCAGGACTTTACAGCTGGGCTTTTAGGGAAATTAACCTGCTGTGCCCCAGAGTTTAGGGAGGCAACCAACTAACTGCAGGACAAGGTGGCATCAACCTACAGTTTGGCTGCTGTGTGGTGGCAAGTGTCCACCTGCACTCTCTTATCCGCAGTACCTTATAGCAAAAGCCAGGTATCTCATCCCTTGTGGGAGAGGGAAGTGAGTTTGCATTTATGAGGGGTTAAAGAATCCATAAGAGCAGTTTCTGAGCAGTAGCTGAGGTGCTGAACTCTCATATCCCCTCTTTTTCCTGCAGTGACTTGCTTATCTGCCTACACCCTCACCTCCCAGTTGGAAAATGCTGTTGAAGCAGACAAACAAATGCTGCGTATGCAGGGATAGACTTGGGCAAAGGCAGTGAGGTCCCCACCTACGACCCTTGCTCCTGCACCATAATCCCATTTTATTTGGACATATTGGGTGATTTTAGGGAACTGAGCCTGCTGTGCTCCCCAGGAAAAGACAGGACCATGCAACTGCATCGCAGTCTAATTTTTTGTTTAAAACTTGGTGTGTATAGAGTTTGTTTTCTGTTTTAACTAAGCAAATGAGACTCAGAAAAACATGAGTTGCCTATGGCTGAATTACTGAAAATCTGTTAGGTAGCTTTTAACCTTTTTAATGGGAAATATGAATCATGACAAAGCTATGGTTGTAGCTTGGCAAGAACATGATGTGATGGTATAAGCTACCTCATGCCTCTTAATGTGGCATTAATTTCAAGACCTACTTTTCATGAAATAAAATTAGAGGATAACAGGCACATGACAAAAGAAGTTGGGGAGGATCTGACCCAATCAAACAGATTCTGTCATTTATGTAATTAACTGAAATCCCCTCAAATACTTCCTTGTTTTCTCAGCGTTTCTCTATTGTCATTCATGCCCGTGGTTGGGCCATTATTTCCACTGTGGAGTGGGAAAAGGAGGCCACAACATGGAAATGAGATGCACAGTCATGGGGTGCTTGTATGGTTAAATGATTCATCCCAGCAGAACCAGCTCCTGGACTAAATCAGCACTGGGTTTACATTGTACCCCAGCCAGGTGTCCTTTAAAGGACTCTGGAGGCCATGGTGCCTCCCAGGCAGGTGCATCGGATTTGCATTGCCCTTGCAGACAGCCTGAGCACACCCGGGGCTGGAGCTGCCCATGAATCCCATCTGCCATACCTGCTGGGCCTTGGGGCCTTCTAGAAGGGCCCCTGAGGGTTTGCCTTCCCGCCACCCTCCTTTCCAGCCCAGCGTGCAGGCAGACAGGGCAGTGTGCAGCCGACGCAGCACGGGGAGCCATAGGGTTGCACTGAAAGTATTAACTAAGGCCATCCCCGGGGCTGGCTTCAAGGGCACTCAGGCAGGCAGCCTGTGTCCATAGCTGGTGTTGAGTTACTCCCTCACAGGCAGGTGCTTTGGTCCTTTTCCTGGTGACACACTGAGTGCTGAGCTTAGCTAGGGGGGCTATGGGACCCAGGCAGGAGAGGGTGCTTCCATAACCTGGGAGCATTCCCTGTGCTTGCTGACTGCAAGCCTCAAGATTAAGATAATCCAGCTGTCTGCCTATGTTTATCAAACAAAAGAATTTACAAGGTTTAAATAAAGGGACCGTGATATAGCAATGAAAACACCTAAAGCACGTAACTTGTGTGGAAGATTAAGTCTGAAGCCGCGCCCATTTCACTCGGAGACCCTAGTATGAGCTCTCCGTGTGCGCTCAGCATGGCACGTGGAGCTCAGGCTGCTTTGAACGCAGGCAAACTTGCATTAACACGATGGGAAGGAGCAGCTACATTCTAGCGCACCAGTGATCCATGTAAAATGGGTCACCGGGAGATTTAGAAACTGTACCTTTCAATTGCAGCCAAAGAGATACATCAAGGCGCACTGACGTGAAGCACGACTGACACACCTTGAGGCATCTTCAGTGCACTGAGTGGTAGTGACGCCAAAGGATGTCAGCTGGCAGTAGCAGAGACAATGCCTCGTAAATAATCTCAGAGGAAAAAAGAAATAGAGGTTTTACTTCCTCTTACACTTGAAAAAAGAAAAGCAAGCAATCAGTCAATCTACTTCCCCCAGACGAACAAATGTGTCTCCAAAATGCCTCAGTGTGTAGGAGAGCCTTCACAAGCGCATGGCAAGGGAGCTGCAGGTCAAGGTGCTGCCTGGGGGAGTGGGAATCTCACAGCACTGCCTGTGGCAAGACACCACCGGCGCCACCCGTGCCGACAGGTTTCCTTCCCTGATCAGCAGGGAAGGTGAAGTTTGCTTATTTCAAAGCCAGAAGTCTGGGGGATTTCTGCAGAGAAGGAAAGTCGAAAGAGCTGGGGTTTGTAATCTTCTCGAAGCCACAGCCCTCAGCCCTGTGAGGCAATGGAGCCACTCTCTGGATCCTACAAGAATTTCAGGGAAGCAAAAGTCTTGCTGTTCCCCTCCTCCTACGGAGAGGAGGCTGGTGGCAAATGGACTCTGAAGGCCTGGAGGTTCACTCAGCCACTCCTGATCATCCCAGGGACTGCCCAGCACCCTCCTCAACCCCCTTTCGCTGTGGCCCCAGTGAAGGACAGCTTGTGGGAGTGCTATTCATCTCCCAAAATCCAAACCAGCCCTGCGACTGCTGCCAGGCCTGGCTGCTGGGACTGGTGGTAGCCCGCAAACAGGAGAGATGCTGCCTTCAACCAGCATCACCAGATCTGAGAGGAGATGCCTGGCCCCTGGGGCCACTGCATCTCCCAGCACAGCACAGGGGTCTCTGTCAAAGCCATGCCCCTCCCATGCCTACCCATACCCCTGCCAGCAATTGGGCTGGACATGCAGCCAGTTTACAGTCCCCACTGGTACGGCCATGCCAGCAGGTCCCCAGAGTGTAGACTACTCACTTCGGGTTGAGTTTGGTGTTTCTGTATCTGTAAATTTTAAATTAAATTTTTTAAGTCAGTCTGCAGCACCAAGTTTTGCCAGAGTGCTGGCAGAGGAAGAAACCTTCCCAGGGATGGTGACCATGCACTGCTCCAGCTTGACTAAGTGAGGATGAAGGTGTGAGGCCAACATTTTTGGGTCCCACCCACCACTTTTGGATCCTGCTTCACATACCATGAAGTCCCAAGTAGTGTTTGAAAGTTGCACCTGGGAGAGGATGCTAAGGCTTGCGAAGAAGGCTTGGAGGAGGGGAAGTAACCTACACTTCCATTGCCTTAATTTTGCAGATTTAAGAAGGATATTTAGTGTTTTCTGTGTAGATATTTTTGTATCTCGTTTGATAAACTGGAAGTTTCTAGTAAAATGTTTCACAAACATTTCAGATGGATTTTTGAAAATAGATATTAAAATTAGTGGTTTATATGGATATGATGGGTTTATTTTGAATGTGAATAAGTATTTTTCTATCTAAGTATTCCTCCTTTTAATTACTTCAATAAAAATAACTTTTTAGCTAGTAGCTACCCTATTTTTGTCATAATTGTGCTGTTATAAGTCAGAAAAAGAGTTAATACAAGTTTCCATATATAGGAAGGAAGAGATATTCTGTAAGAACAGAAATACAAGCTGGAAACAATTTTACAATAAAAGCAACATATGCCTAATTCCTTGTTTAGTAGACCAAGTCACTCTTCTACACATAAAGGACTATCTGTAATTACAAAATTAAGAGCATGGAATGATTAGAGGCTCTGAGCCACCAGTGCAGCTTAGCTGACTAACTGCAAACTCAGTCTTGACATTTTGGGACCAGTACATTGCACCTGAAATCAGTGGCTCCTCTTGACCTTCATGAGTGCCACAAAATTTGGGGGCTGCAGCGCTGCTGTCAGCAGTGCTTCCACCCTTAGCAGCCCAGGTTGCCACTGGCTGCATGTGCCACCAACCCTGGTCTTCATGGGATCATGCTGCTGGCTTTGTGTCAGACCCAGCATACTTAAAATTGTCTATCTATGGCACCTGCACTGATGTCTCCTGAGTGCCTTGTAGACATGGCATCAATTAATGGGATCAGAAAGGAAGGGCCAGCGGCATGTGAGAAGTACCAGGCAGGAGAAACAAGCTCTGGGTCAGGGAAGACAGAGAAGCTCATATGGGATGGTGGCTGAAGGACAGAAGGAGGTAACAAGTTGGGGTGATTCGAAAGAGGGAACCAAAAAATCTGAGTGAAGGAAATTGTTCAGGAAAAGAGGTTGAAACACAGGGTGAGACATGAGAAGGCAAAAATGAAACAGGGGAAAAATGTGGGGAAGGAGGTAGAGGGGAGACTAGGCAGGAGGCAGGGTGTAGTACAGGATAAGTCTAGGGTAAGAGAAGCAGCTTCTGAAGCAAACATCCAAAAGGAGAGCAGGGAGAAGAAAGGGGTGGAAGGTGAAGGAGGCCAGAGAGGAGTTTAATAAATAATGGTTTTTCACATGTTTTACTCAAAGGGACCCTGGGCATTAGCCCTTAGCTCCAGGGAGACATAGCCATGCCACATTCCTGGGTTGCTGCTGGGGTGTCTGTCATTTAGATCTGGGCTTTACGTGTTCCTGAGGTGGTACTGGTGTAAAGTTGGGGTTTGCCAGCAAATCTGCACTGGCATCAGGAATACTCTGTGCTGGTCTGGAATAGCATGGTATGCTGTTGCTATGTAATAGATGGCCTCATAGAAAAGCTTTATGCACACATAGCTGGGCTGAGCTGCTCCGTTGGCAGGTGTGGACAGCATCCATTTCACCAATTGATGTGCAAAGAGCTCAGTTTTCAGATGCAACCTAAAGGGCTATAATTTGCCCCTAGAAAATGGAGATTATTGTGTCATTATATCTTATTATCTGCTCTTTTTTCCCCCTGGTATAAAACACAGCTAGTTCTTTTCCCTGCCGCCACACTACAGCTGCTGCCTCTAACACAGTAAAATGCCAGTGCAGGCAAAAAAAAGCAGTGCCAAAAAAGAAGGGGCAGTGGAAGGGATGCACATGGGGCAACAGGTGATTTGGGAATCTCTGGGAAACTGCAGAAGCACGGAGCTATGTGCTATGTTCTGCAACTGAGCTCCAGAGGAAAGGAGGATACTTGACAAAGACACAGGCGGTAATCACAGGGATATTGCTGTATTAAGTGTTTGCATTGTGCAAGTCAGGTTGGCACTTTATGGCTATAAAAACCCTGGCCCCGCCCAAAAGGTAGCTTTATAGTACTTGTTTCTGTTCCCAACAGGTCTAAAACCAACAAACCATATGTGTATTTTAACATGTTCTTTATAGCTGCCTCTGAAACTTTCCAGGGAGAGAGGATCTTTTAAAAAGTGAATGGAGCGTGTCCATGCAATAGGCAAGTATATTGATAGTAAAGAGAAATACTAGATCATCCCCTGACATTTTAAGATGATAGCTACTGGTTTAAATATAAAAAAACAGTCCATGGACCAACCCTTAGAGATAAATGTCACTGACCCACTTCAGCAATTTGGGCTTTTTTTCTGGCTGCTGAACTTTAGAAATTCTCAGAAGATAAATTTACAGTCTGCTCAGGGGGAAGATTGCAACCTCAAACAATTAAGTAAAACCTTAGCTATATACAATCATTTTAATTTCGTCCTTTGATATTGTTCATCTGATTAAGTTCTTTCCAAACAAACTTCACATATAACTTGGCCTATGAGAAACAGACTAAGCCCATATGTATCCTGACAGGGGTGTTTACTCAAACGGAGTTATCCCAGCCATGCTGTGCGTACTTGGGGACGTAAAAGGGCCTGGGGGAAGGAACTCAGAGAACAATAAGGATAGAGGAACTTAGAGGAAATAACCTACTGGGAGAACAGGAATGCACTGGGAATAGAATAATCAGTCAGACAAGAAGAAATCAGATATTGGGAAAATACCCGTGAAGAGGGAGCAAGAGATACCCGTGAAGAGGGAGCAAGAGATGCCCATGAAGACAGGTTTGGAGAGGAGCAGTGTGGAGCAAGGAGCAGTTTGAAGATGGAGGATAGGGGCTGCCCACAGAGCAGGGCAGGGTCGGGGAGAAGACAGTTCCAGGAGTGCAGCACTGGAGCAAAGGAAGGGGTGCAAGTCACAGAGGGTGAAGAGGAAGAGAGCAGATGACACATAAACTTTGACTAGGGAGGCTTCTTTTCAGCCAACAGACCAGTATTTCTTGCTGCAGAAACATTTTTCACTTCCTCATCTTCCTGGACTGGAGCAGATGGAGAGATAGGCCTTGACTACTTAAGAAATCGTGGCTGAGTTTGAGACAGCCATGTCTTCTGCATCAGTGGAAATCCACCTGGCTGCCTGGTCTGGGGTAGAGCAGGACTGGCTTAGGGGTCCCTGCCCCTGGCCCTCGGTGGGCACTGCAGCCCTCTGTGGATGCAGCACAGATAACAAGCAGGCGCAGGCAGTGATGCAGCCCTTTCTGCACTGATGGCCTGACTGGACCCAGGTGCTGCTACTTGCTACTCATTAACAGGGCTCAGGCAGTGTGGTTCCCTCCACAGGACCAACGAGGGTCGGAGATGGTGACGGTGCAGCCACCCAAGCTCTGTCAGCATCTGCTGCCCTTGGACGTGCTAGGATCTGTGACCCTCCCCATGGATGGACTATCCTAGAGTTATGGCATCCTGCTGGGTGGGGCCTAGGAGTGAAGCCCACTCTGCCGAGCTAGTGGAAAGGATTGCTCTTCCCTTAGACAGGCCTCCCTGAGCCTGGGGGAAAGATTTCGTCCTGCAATTCTTAGCTGGTCCTTAGTTTGGCAGAGGAGTAGGGCAGGATGGGTGCCCCCAGCCTGGGAAAGAACAACTTTTGGGGCCCCATACTACTCAAAACACTGTGGGGAGTGTGCCAAAAGTGACAAGAGCAGTGGGGTGGCAGATGAGGGAATGCATATCCAAGTCATCATCAGGGAAAATCTCCCTTTCCAGAGGTGACCAGAGGCACTGGTGAGGGCTTGCAAGGATGAAAAGAGAGGGGAGCCCATGGTTCAGTGCCACCATCCTGCTAGATGCATACCCGGTGCAGGTGCTGAGCGTCCAGCCCATGGGGTAGACGTGCTGAGCTGCCAAGAGTCACCCCGACGGGGAGAGTCACCCCACAGAGAGGTGAGGATCTCCCGGAAAGAGGGAACAGTCCCTCTCCTCAGCGCCTCTCCATCCGACCCCCTGGGCGTGACGTGCACTCGGCAGCGCAGATGGAGGAGGGGAACGTTTTTGGGGTCCCCACTTTTAGTGCTGCAGCTCCGTCAGGGACCGGCGGATGAGCCCCGGGCAGAGGGCGCCTCGCTGTTTGCTTCCAGAGCTGTCGGGAAAGAATCGTCTTCTGCAGGATAAAGTCCCTGTCTACGTGGGTGTATTGCCCATGTCCAAAGTCTACAGGCAGGAGGCTGCCTGCTGCAATCCCCGAGAGAGGGATGACTTTTAAAATATATGGGCTGATTGCAAATAAGTTACTAATAAGCCACTTTGGCATAAGAACGGTTCTATGCATTATTTCCTAAGATCTGTTTATTTGCAAATATTTCTTTCTTTTTCGTCATTTTTTTATATTGTTCGGGGGAAAAAAAGTACAGAAGTTAATATTTAGACATTCATACTATTAAGTAATAGAGCTATAAACTCTCAAATAAGGCACTTTCATTTTACTTAACAATAGATAACACAACAGCGACAGTGAAACAGACCAAACAAAAGCGATCACCAAAATTGTTGTGACAGTACAATTACCCGGCTAGAAAATTTATTCAATATGCTTTACCATTGCATTGACACAGCAGGGAAAAAAAAGCCCAGATATTCAGAGAATAATACAACAAGGCAGGAGGTATTTGGGAAAAAAAAAAAAGGATTTATTTTGAAGTACACTTTTAAGAGATACTTTGCCTCCCCGATTTGTTATCGATGTGCATCTGACACGATACAAAACAAACAAACGAAGAAAAAAACCACGTTCTGTACAGAGCTCTAAAATGAGCCGTGATTATCTACAAGATGAGCTTTACGCTTGGGTGTGGGTTGGAGAGGGGCCCGATCCTGCAGTCCGCACTCTCGAAACGAGTTTCGCAGACATGTGATAGGAAAGCTTGGCCCCGAGTCTGCGTGCGTGTCTCCGTGTGTATGTGTGTGCGCGCGTCTGTGAGTTCCTACAATACAGTCCTTGAGTAAAGTGGGCAAGTTGGAGCTGCCGGAGCGGGCGCGGGTCCCTGGCTGCTCTAGAAGTCCTGCCGCGGGGTGTGAGTTAGACTGTGCCGCCGTAGATCACAGTTTCGCCTGAACACTTTGCCGCACTGCTCACAGTTGTAGGGCTTGATGTCTGTATGGGTAAGAAGGTGAGTTTTCAGGTTACTTCTTTGATTAAAGGTTCTTCCACATGTGGGGCATTTGTGTGGAGATTCCTGTTCAGATTTGAAGCAAGCAAAGGATTAATCCTTCACAAACCACCTGGTTTAACGTATCACTGCACTTTTTCTCATCGCAACGCACAACTTGAGATATCGGGGGTGGACACGAACGAGAGCAATCCCGGGCGGGCGGGCGGGCGACCGCCCACCTCGCTCTGTCCTGCCCCAGAAGCCTTATTTTATACTTCTCAAGTCGTGACATTTCGCGCCCCTGTCGTGCACGGAAAGCGGCCGCCTCGCCGCCCTCCTGCTCTGGTACTCCCGCTGCCCGCCCGACCGCCGCGGCGGTCCCGCTGCACCGCTCCGCACCGCATCCCGCCGCCGGGCTGTCCCGCCGCCCCGCGCCCGCCGCCGCCGTCAGGGCCGGGTTCAGCCCTCAACGAAAAACGCCTCGAAGCAGCGGCGTGGACAAACCCGAACCCGGGGTTCTCTCCCCGCCGCCAACTGCGTCCCTGCTGGCTTTAAGCCCTTCTCCCGCGGCCGCCGTTTTTCCGCGGGTCTCCCGCGGCCGCGGAGGTAACCATCGGCCGCTGCCCTCCCCCAGGAAGCCCAGGGCCGTCCAGTGCCGGAGCTCACTTTCTCCCCTCGCTCCCCTCCGCACCAGAGCCCCGTTCCCCCGGCGGCCATCGCCCCTGCCCCGCGGCGGGCCGAGCCAAGCCGGGCCGTGTCCGTGCCGGCGGCACACGCGTGGAGAGGCCGGGGAGAGCCGGGCTCACCTGCATGTGTAGGGTTTTGTGGACCGCCAGGGTCCTGGACTGGCAGAAGCCCTTCCCGCACTCCTGGCACTTGAAGGGTTTCTCTTTGGAATGGATGTACCTGTAAGGCAACCCGCGGGGTGAGCAGCGCTGTCGGGGGCGCGGGGATCACCCGTTCCCAGGCCCCGCTCCCCCAGACTCAACTGCCCTCAAAAGCCCTCACTCTGCTCCTGTCTCCTTCCCCCTTTATAATTCTGTTTATGATCAAACTTCTTTAATGGTTCAAAACATTTGCAATAATTCGTATCGAAGTGTGAGTGCACTCTCTGGTGCCAAACCGGGACAGCATCTGTGCCGCCGGCCGGACCCGAGCCCGCTCTTCTCCGAAAGCGCAGAGGATTCTCTGCCCAGTGGCCGCAGGCGCCGCTCGGCACCGGCTGCGGACTGCACAGATGAGGGGGGGGCGAGCGCGAAAGCGCCCACCTGCGCCCTGTCCTGCTCCCCGCACCCCCCAGGCTCGCGCTTCAGAACCACAAAAGCCTCGGGGGCTTCCTCCCCGGGTGTGAACCTCCCCGTCTCTCCCTCAGGTGGGTGCCCGTCCCACGCAGAGAGCAGGTTTCGGCTGCCGTGATGCCTCCGCGGCCGCGGAGTCGAAGCGGGGATTCTTCCTGCTGCCTTCGTGGCTCCCGGAGTGGCTCAGCCTCATCCCCCCCGAGCGGCTCACCCTACCCCGGCTCCCCTCGGCCCGACCCCGGTCGTGGTGGTCCCTCACCGGTGGTCCCGCAGGTGGTCCTGCCTCCGGAAAGCCTTGTGGCAGATGTCGCAGGTGTAAGGTCGCTCGTCCGTGTGGGTCCGCTCGTGGATAAGGAGGTTGTAGGACTTGGTGAAGTGCCTGCCGCAGAACTTGCAGATGAACTCCTTTTTCGTCTTGGAGGGCAGGCGGCCGCGGGAGGGCTTCCTATCCGGAGACAGCTTGCTGATGCTCGACAGAGGCGAGGCCAGTCCGGGGCTCAGCTTGGCGAGCTCCCCCACCTTCGGGGGGTCCTCCTGCGTGGCGGCCACGGCCAGGTTGGCAAAGTCAAAGCGGGGCCTGTCCTTGTGCAATGCTGGGAGGACGTGGGCGATGGCCCCTTGCTTGGGGTGGAAGAGGTGCGTGGCGAAGGGGAGCGCGGGGAAAGGGAAGCGGGAGTCCACCAAGCCCTGCGCGGCCGCCATCTCCGTGATGGTGGAACGGGTGATTTCATGCACATTGGGGTAGCCCAATGTCCAGTGGTTCATGTGCATGGTTTGCACGGCGCTGAGTCCGTACAGACCTTGCAACTGGTCCACAGCTGCGGGGAAGGTGTTCACAGCCTGGAGGAAGGAGTAGTTAGTGAGTTGCAGAGACGGGTGCAGCGGGATGGGGGCTGGCAGCGCCTTGCTTCCCATCTTCCCGGGGCAGGCGCGGGCCGGCGGAGTAGCTGGTGCCTCTGCTGGGCTTCCGAGACGGGGAGAAAATCCTAAGAAGAAAGAGGGAGAAAGGAAGGGAAAGAGACTTTTACTGAGAACAGCGTGGTCCCCCCCTTAGCCGAGGCGAGCGCAGCGACCGAGCCAGGGAGGGCCAGGCACGGCTCCGGTGCGCTGTCGTGCCGCGGCCCTAACGCCCCGCCGCAGCCCAGGCTCCCGCCCTCCGCCGGGGCCGGCGGCCGATAGTGACCCACGGTGCGATCGCTTCGACTGGAGAAGCTAAAGCGTAAAAAAAAAAAAAAAAATCCGTCCCAAAACACCCACCCCAAATTAAAATAGAAAGGAGAAAACCCACTACGGAGCCAACCGAAGGCGCCGCAGATTCAAATTAAACGAATGGTGGAAAAATACACGCGGAAAAGAGACGGGCCGGGGCTGAAGCCCCTCTGCTTCCCGTCTCCCCGCCGCCGACCCCCGCAGCGCCCACCGTGCGGATCACGGAGCCACCTCCTTCCTGCCCCCCGCGCCGACCCGGCCCCCGGCGTCGCTCCCACCCTCCGCCCGGCCTCCCGCGGGCGCAGAGGCCCCGACCCCGACCCCTCCTGGCTGGGGCCTCCGCGGGATGGAGCAGGGTGCTCACGGAGGGCCGAGGCAGGCCCGTGAGGGAGCGGGGGGGGGGAGCGAAGGGGAAATAAACCCTGCGTTCATCCCAGTTCGGTTGCTTATTTTTCTTCCTTCAACAACAACTAATTTATCAAGATAACTGAAGGAGAGAAAAAGAGCCCCGGCCTCGCACGCACACCTCCTACCCAGCCCCCCGCGCCGAAGCCATCCCATCGGCGGCGAGGAGGGTGGCTGGCCCGGAGGCCTCCCCGGTCCGCCGAGGGCCGCCCCGCACGGCGCTGCCCCGCACTCGGCTCCCTCCGTCCCGCAGAGCCAAGAAGGACGAGCGCAGCCCCGATGGGACGGAGCCGTGAGGACGACCACCCCGCACCCCCAAGGCCATTCCCAGGCTGGGACCTCCGCCGGAGCGGCGGGGCCGTGAGCTAATGAGCGGTGTGTGACTGTCAGAGGGTTTCACTCAGCCCACTCAACCGAAACCGCCGGGCCGCTGCTCCCGTCGCACGGGAGGTCCCCTCGGTGGCTCCGGGGAGATGGTCCCCTCCCGCAGGGCAGGGGAACATCAGCGCGGGGGGCAAGCCCATGCCGTTTCCTTTTTTTTGCTTTCGTTGAGGGTTCACTTCCAGCTGCCAAGAGGCTGCCGCGACCCAGGAAAGCGGCCGAAAACAAGCGCCGGGGTCTCTCCGGGCCTGTAAACAAGAGGTAGGGCCGAGGGTGCCCCAGCACCTCCTGGGATTTGTGTGGAAGGACTGGTAAGGCGCAGTTTCCAAAGTAAACAAGAGACCCTCCCCCAGCCAAAATCCTAAACCAAACCCCCCAAAACAACAACAAAAATAAAAGAAACTCTCCAAGCGTAGAGCCCGCGCTCCGGGAGAGGCGTCCCTGCCCCCCGGGCCGCCACCGCCCCGCAGCCCTCACCACCGCTCCTGGCTCAGACCACTCCGCTGGCACCGGGCACCCTCTGGCTGGAAAGATACTTTTCGATTTTTTTCTTAAAATACCTTTCCTCCCCGCTTGTGGCACCGCACAATTGGCCCACCGGGAAAAAAAAATTGAGCAAGGAGGTCAGGCGTGAGCTGCAGCGCTGCACACCCCTGTTTTCGTTTTCCTCGAGTCGTGGCTCCCCACGGCTTCCTCTGCTGCTGCCCAGTTTTTCTCGTTTGTGATTGTATCGACACTGGGGACAGTGTTATCGATACGACCCATTATATATGGCGACCTTTTTGTTTTGTTGGAGGGAGGGTGGTTATATATAGAGACTTATTTTTAAAGATGTCGTAGTGTGAGTTCCTATTCGCTTTCCGCCAGGAACCGACACAGAAGCAATAAAATCGCTTTTCGCTGGCTGCTCCCGTGGCTCCTGCCTCCATCCCTGCTGGCTGTGCCTGGGTTTCGGAGCCACCGGCTGAGAACTATGACAGAGGTAGGGACAGTGTTTCTGTAGGGCAGAGCTCCCTCTGTTACAGCCGCATTTGGTGGCCGTGTGTGGGGGTGTCATTGCATGACGCTCGTTTTCGTGTCAAACAACCAAGTCTGAAAAAACTATTCTGAACACGAAATCCGCATTTTAAGGAAGAAACTTTTAAAACTGCACTGCTGTTTGAACTGCGATTCCTCTGTTACTATTTGTATTCGGAGGTAACTTTATTAAAACCTATTTAAAAAAGACCAGAAAGTGCCTTCCTACGTGATTTTAAGGCCATTTATAACAAGGTGCGTTGGGGCGCGCGGGGGGGGGGGGGGGTAAAGTCAACCAAAAACGGATGTTATTTAAACTTTGGCACTTCCTTTTCCCTTTTCATTCAGAGCGCTTAATTAAATTAAGCCCGGTGCCTCGGCAGGACACCCCTCTCTACCTGTTTGCCGCCGACCTGCTGGCCCACCCGGCGCTCCCCATCCTCCCACGGCGGGGCCGGGCCGTGCCCCGAGGACACTGCCGTCATCCCCGGGGAGCGGGTGGGCCCTGGGTCGCCTCCGCTCCCCGCCGGCCTCACCAGAAGCCGCGGCCGCCGGTCCCGGCGCTGCCTGGTGTTTCCACGCACCGAGGATTTCTCCAGTGTCACCCGCGGATCAGCCCCGTAGTCCGCGCACGGACCGGCTTCTCCCCGCTAGGAATTTCTCGTGAAGGACATCGGCTGCGCGCCCCGCGAGGCCCCCGCCTGGCCCCACACCAACGCGCCCGCGGCATGCGGAGGGCACCCGCATCCCAAATTGCCCGGAGCTGCGAACTGAAAGTAAGCCCGGCGGTCCCGCGCTCCCGGCCGAGGGGACGCTCCGCTCTCGGGGCGGCCGCCCCGCTCCCGCCGACAGCAGTGGGCAGGGCGGGCCGGGAGAGCCAGTCACCTACCGCAGCCTGCTGCTCCTCCCGGGGCAAAGCTGAGGCGGCGGCCGCGGCACCTTCACGGAGACATTAGATCCACAGCGAGGGCGCTCAGCGGGGCCGGGGCCCGGCGGCGGACGGCATGTTGCGGAGGGCTGGGCGGCTGGGAGCTCTGGCCGCGCCGGTCCCGGGGCCCCGGCATAGACCGCCGCCACCCGCCCGCAGCCTCCCGCCTTCCACCCCGGCGAGGCTCGGCGCGAGTCTGAGCCGCCCCCTGCCCGGTCCATCACATTTCAGCGGTGAGTGGCGTGGAGCGCTGTCCCCGCCCGCCCGCCGCCGCCGCCGGCCCACCCCGCGGCGCGCTCAGCCCCGCGCTCGGGGCCGCACCGCTCCGCCCCGACGGGACGGGACCGCCCCCAGCCGCGGCCCCGGCCCGCCCCGCCGCGCCGGCCCCACTGTTTACTTGTGTTTGGGTAGCAACTGGACTTTAAAGGGGCAGGACGCCCCCCGCTTCCCCCGCGTCACCTAAGGTGACTTTTCCCTCTCCGAACAGCCCGACGTCCCTCGCCCTGCTGCCGGTCGCGGAGATTTGCGCGCTCCCTGCACCACACTGCCTGCCTCGGCCGCCCACCCGCCGTGCCCCAGCCGGGGTGACATAGGCGGCTTAAATATCTAAAATAACTCCCCCAAAGCCAGAGCGTGGGTTTTTGTGGGTGCCTACGTCTCCGAGGGAGGTTGCAGTTAAAGCTCACGTCCAAATGGCTTCGTGGCCGTCATGTCGGGTCGCCCTGGGGACCCACCCTTCAGCAACTCAGCGCTGCCCTTCCACTGAGATCGGAGCGCTTAAAGGCAGATTCCCAAAGAGAACCTCTGTGGAGGCATCTCCGTGAGCGGTGACTAAGCACACAATCCCTACCTGGAACAGACACATAGTTTCGAAAGCAGTTTCGATTTACTAACGGGGAATTTACTGCTAAATGGGGCCTTCGTGACCCTCTTCAAATTTCCTGATTAGAGCGCTCTATTCACGTTCGTCGATAGCCGCAATACGGCTGGTTGCACATGGTGAATTTCGGTTATATTTTTATCTGTAACGATATCTTGTTCTGTACATTACTTAAATCACATGTATGGGGAATTTACCTATAATCTGGACTGGACATTGGAACTAGGATTTGAAAAGTACGGAAAGATGTGGGGGAATATGGACCTTGAAGGACAGCTATGAAAATTTTTCAGAGGTAGGGGCTGTGCTAGTTAGTTCGAGCCCGAGGAAGAGGACACAAGTGACGGCTGCAACGAGATTTTTTATCCTTTTAGTGTACAGAAAAAAAATAATCAAAGAGGCAAATAGGAGCCAGCAGAGAATGGTTTGGCCGTGTCCCCTCACAGCGAAGTGGAGTCGAGGCTGCCGCACGTTACAGCCTGCGGCTGCTGCCGGCCGCCGGGGCTATTTTTCGTTTCTTTTCAAAAATCCGTACTTCGAAAATGCCCTATTTTAAACCTCAGACGCCCTAAATAAATAGCACTTCTTCTCTCGGGCAGTGAGGATAGGAGGTTCACAATTCTGAGAGAAGGAGCGATTCCCCTGGGCTGGGTGCGACGTGCGTGCGGGCGGCAGCGGGAGCCTGCGAGGGGCGAGGACTTATCGGCCGCGGCTGGACTGGGGTGCTCCGATAGGGCGCGAGGCAGAGACCCGCATCCCCTCTCTTTTGCTTTCGAGAGAGAGGCCGGTTGCTTCAAGAACGAAGTGAAAAGGGGACTTTACAGTTGCAATTTCTTCCCCCCACTGCTGGCTTGTGGATACCAAGAACGAACCCCTCCGACAGAAGGATCAAAGGGAGATTGCTTCGGGAGAAATGTCATTTCTTGCCCTTTACAGCAAGCAAAAAATAAGCCACGCTTGCCGGGGAAAAAAAAAATGTTAATCTATCTATCTATCTATCTACCTACCTACCTACCCACCTAAAGGAAAACCAACCCAAACCAAATTTAAAAAAATCCTTAAACAACGACTTCGCCAAATCCCCAAGCGACCAGGCAAGGAAAAAAGCCTCAAAGTGGAGGGAACTCGGGAGAGGAACGGCGCGGTCTGGAGTTGCTGCCCGGGCTGTTCGCTCCCCGGGCGCTCCTTAGTTTCGGCTGCGCCGGTAGTGGGGAAAGCCGCGCTCTTTCACCACTGGCAGCGCGGCCGCTCCAGGAGCACCGGACCGGGAGCACCCGGTGACCCCGGCACGACTCCGGCCGGTCCGGCCGGCAGGTGCGCGGCGAGAGCCGGTGGCGTGGCCCGCCCGTACTGCCGCGGCGCCCCCGCACCCGGCGGAGGCCAGGGTCGCTCGCACGCCGGGGAGCTCCCTGGCACCGGACAGCCGCCGAGCGGGGGTGACACCAGAGGGGGTACAGGCCGCGGGGTCCGGCGTCACCTTTCCGCATCCACGTCGGGCGGAAGCCTCCCGCCCCACGGGTCTTACTCCTCCTCGGCGGGGCGGGCGCGCCGCTATGCCCGGGCCGGGTGCGGGCACGGCCGGGTGGTGCGGGGGGAGCGCCCGGGACCCCGCTGTGCCCGGCGGCGGCGGCCTGCGGTGCTGCAGTGCCGCCTGCAGGTCGGCGCGGGGCCCTGCGCGCTCCGCCCGCCCCGGCACCGTCTCTGGCTGCGGCCCCATGGCCGCCGGGCGCGTTGGGTGGGTGTCCCGGCGAACCCAGCACGTTGAGTGGGTGTCTCGGTGGGCACAGCGTGGAGCTCTGCCCGGGGCTCCGAGGGGAGCGGAGGCCGCACCGCTAACCGCGGGCACCCGAGGGCTTACCCCGCACTGCCTTCTCCCACCCGCGCGTCCTGCCGGTGCCGACAAAGCTGCGATCACCTCAGCCTCCCTTCGCTCTCTCGTCCCCCCCCTCCCAAAAATATACATCCGGAGCGCTGGATTCCGTCCAAGGAGATAGGCAGTGCTTGTTCTCGCTGCGAGGAACAGATTAAAGCAGTTCCTCTGCGGCCGTGAAACCTGGGGCAAACCTTGACCACTTGCCCCTTCTGAGCACAGAAACGTGCCCGGGAGACGGCAGCGAGGCCCCGCGGCGGCGCTTGGCGGAGCCTCCCGCGGGACACCGTGCGTGGCTGCGGTGCGCGATGCGCGCACGGAGCGGCTCAGACCGCCGCTCTCGGCACTGGGGGGCTGCAGTCGCTGGGGACTCACCCCCGCGAAAATGAATTTTCAGAGGGGGGCGGGGATGCGTCCGCAGCCGTCGCCGGAGGGAGAAGGGGCAGCGGGTATCCGGGCCGGCTCATGACTCCCGGGAAGGGGAGCACAGTCTCTGGTGTAGGGCACCGCCGCACTCTGGCTTGGGAGTTGCTCCGACAGCCCTCGACGGTCGCTGACTCGGGGAGCGCTGCCGGGGCGCGCAGGGCAGAGCTGGGCATCTGCGGACGGGCCCAGCCCCGGGCTGCCCCGGTCAACAGACAGGCCTGTGCTGCAAACGACTCGGGCTACACACCGAGGGCTTAATTTTTTTATTTTAAGGAAAACAGTGACGGCCCGTCGATCTGACATCTGATTCCGTTGGTGTTTCTCGGTGACTAAATCATCACCGACTTAGCTCCGATTTATTGGTGTGGGATATTTTGTTTTGTTTTTAATGAACCGGTCAGGAAATGCCAAGATTTGACAAACAGGCGTAGGCGGCCGGGGACGCGGCGCTTGGCAGGCTCCGGGGCACACCGCCGATGTAACTCCCGCTCAGCGTCCTCCTTTTCCCTCCTCCGACTCAGATCCCCGTAAAACATCGCCGCGATTAATTTCCATGAAAGAAGAAAGCAATTAAGCACGCAATGCCCTCAGCGGGCTGGCTCCCGCCCGCGTCTCCCACGAGCGCGCAAGCCCAGCCAGCCCCTCGCCCGCGGCCTCTACCCGCGGTCTGGGCCGCGGGGGTGCCCCTGGGCGGCAGGGACCGGGCCCAGCCGCCCCACCCGCGGCTCCGCGGCCCGCCCCGACGTCTCCCCGAGGTGCAGCACCACCGCAGCCAGCCCGACGGGTGCTTCCTCCTCGCCTTACCCTCGCTAAGGATCACGGAGCCCCAGGGGCTTTTGCTCTCCGCGGCCGTGCCCCGGCTCCCCGCTCCCGACGGCTGCCGGCCCCACGTCGGACACCGCGGGGCTCACGGGCATACCGGGAGAAGTGTCAAAACGCCCTTGGCGAAGGTCGGCTTCGCCATGTGCACGGCAGTGGGGGCCGCTCATCCCGCAGAACTTGCGCGCTGTGCCGCAGCTATTGCCGCGGGGCAGTAGCGCGGTGCGGATGGGGTGACGGAGGATGCGGGGGCGGCCGCCGGCGCCGCGGGGACCGCGGATAGGACGCCGCCCGCTGCAGTGTTTACCACCTTGCAGTGACGGCGGACCCCGAGCCCTCGACAAATCGACTTTTCCAGCCTAAAGTGTTCTTTCCCCCGCCATCAGCAATGAGAGGTTTTTGTGGTGCCTGAAGTGAGCAGTTGTCAAGACGCAAAGAAATATAACACGCCCTACCTCACTATAGTTTGATTTAAGCAGCCTTTTGGCTAAAGGCTTTCCTGCCGTCAGCACTGAAACACTGAGCAGGGCTGTGCTGTGGAAGCACAGACACAGATCGCACACGAGTGGGCCCCTTTCTTATTGCTCCATACCTCACTGTCCTGCTACGCTCCGTCAAGTTAAGCCTAGGGACAGCAGAGGGTCCCCAGGCTGGCAGGCTTTGCTTACTCTCTGGTGGCAGCATTTTACCTCTCTCTCGGCAGACTTGCCAAAGGACAGCCTGCAAGGTGAAGGCCGGCAGAGCTTCAGGGCCCGCCTGCTTCACGACCATGGGCTTGTACGCTCTGCTCCTGCTTAAAGGGGGGTTTCGGGCTACAATGAAGTTCTGCAGCTGCCTCAGGCTGAAAGGATCACAAAGTTTGCAATCTCAGAGCCAACCGTTAGGAGGGAAATCTAAAAGAAATATTGTGTAAAAGCAATAAATTGGTTGAAGAAGTGCAGTTGTACATTTGGTTGCATGCCTTGTAACTCACCTAGGACATGAGAACTCCAAGGCACCAGAGAACAGGGCCCATACATCTTGTCCTGTGGCATATATTAAATAACTCAATTTCCTTTTAAGAACTTGCTATATCCCAGTGAATAACTTGATTTCACAAATAAAATTAATATTATAGAGTGTAAGTCAGCAAACAATGGAAAAGCTCAGAGAGTTTTTTCCAGTTGTGAACATGCAGAATCCATATGGTCATTAGATACATCTGTGGGTTAAGCGCTGATTTGTTTATGCAAGCCTGATGCTTACAATACTCTTAAACTGGGACTATTCTGTCCAATGCATATATACTGTAATCCCCTTTTACCTACCTTCTACATATGCGTTTCCTGTTTTCAGCATGCATTCTCAGTGTGTAAACTGTGGTGAAGAATATGTTATAAACCAGGATACTGCAGAGCATTTCAGATATTTTCAGAGCATTACAAGCACAGTTCAAGCACATGCAAATCATCACTTACAGTTGTGCACAATGTCTATTTTAATTTCTGTGTGGTTTTGTTCATTGTTTGTGGCATCTAATTAAAACAGAAGGGCAATAATAGATATTACAAAAGAGTACCAATTGTTCCTGGGCAGATTGATCCCTAGAATGTCCAAACCTTACTGATGAAATCCTGTACTTCTTAATACAATCAGGTTTTTTTAAGGTTAAGTTATTGAAGACTGCTGAAATACAAGGAAATTGAGGGAAAGCTTAATGGGGTAAGGCACTTGAAAACTCTTAAAGACACTGCCAAGGCTGAACTCACCCTGTATCTCTACAGGGTATGACCCAAAAAATATTTAAGCACATGCTAAAGTTCATTGCTACCTGGGGCAGATTCTAAGCAGGTGCTTCAATGTCTTTATATGCCAAAGTCACCTGATGAATGTGTGTTTTGCTGCTGATTTAAAATATTTACTGAATCAGGGATATTATTTTCAGATTGCCTCATAAAAATAAACAAACTAACAAAAGTTTATAAAAGATCCAAGAACAGTTACTGTTCTAGGCAAGAATTTTCATCGTGCCTGCTTTTATATCCTTTTCCATGAGTTACATTGTTGGCCCTGTCATCTGTATGACTACCTTATTTTTGCCCTAAGTGCTGGTGTTCTCTTCAGCTTCTGCTGCCACCTCATAGCACCACTGTGTGCATCATCCTGTTGGGTGAAAGGACAGTTGCTCCACAACAAAGTCTGTGGTTATGATGGTGATTGATACACCTTAGAGATTTTGCAGTGCAGAACAGTTTGAATCTAGCTTATGACATGGGAAAAAGAGCCCTTTTTCTCCATGAACTCTCCACAGCCACTGTGGGGAAAGCTCAGGGCAAGATCACTCTGGAATACAGTCAAAGCAACAGCTACAGAGCAGTTCAAGAGTGGAACTGAGCTGGGCATGGACCAGTCAGAAGACTTTCTGGTAAAGAATATTCTTCTATCTTATTTTCCTCCCCTTCAAGGTGAGCCCTTAAGAAGACAACATGCACACCCAGTGTGTCATGGCAGACAGCCTCTGGTCTCTGGGTATTGTGAGTCAGCAACGGACTGAAAGCATGTGAAACCAGGATGAGTCAGAGTGAAGCCCCAGTAGTGGGTTTCCACTGTCTTTGCTCATGGATTTCTGTTTTCTGTTCCCGTGGTGGTTCAGGTCCCTGCTCAGCGGACTCACATTCTGGTTGCCCTCCTTAGTTCCCTTTCACAGACCTCACAGGGGTGAGGTGAAGGGTAGGATGAAGGGTAGGTAGGATGAAGGTACTGAATGGCACTTTTCCCTATTTAGTCCATAGTAGATGGCATGGTCCACCTCATAAACAGTATCCATGATTATCGCAGGTCTGCCTTGTTTGCATTAACTATTTCATTTATTTGACTTGCTCACCCATGGTAGGTTGGTGAAAATTATTAGTTGTTACGTTATTCTTTCAAATTCCACTTTGGGAACTGTTTCCCGGAAAAATACAAATCCCATTCATTTCAGCATCAGGACTCATTTTAGCACCAGAGGAGCGCTGAAAGCTGAGGACATGACAGTGCAGCAGAAACAGAACTGACTCAAGGCCTCTTACTTTCAGCTTCAGTGAAGAGGGGAAAGAGATACTGTCAGCCAAACTACAAACTTTCCAGTGCAATATATATTCCCCTTTTCAACTTCATTTGTCCTGGTGATTACTTGGTGTTCAAATGCAATCAGGAGCTTTTGAATTTCACTGCCTATTTTTGAACTGCTGGATGGAGCCTGCCTGTTAAAGTACAGCACTCTGCTGTTTCGAGAGGCTGCACGTATGTGGAAGGGAGCAGCAGAGACCCTGGGACAAGGAATGTGATGGAAGCAAGGATCTACGGCATCTGCAAGACCAGGGGCTTTCAGGGAGCCTAGGGAGAGTGTCTATGGAGAGTTGTGAGGAAATCTCCATCCTTAACAGAAATTCTCAGGACAGAGAAATGAAAGCTGAGTATAGAAAGTGAAAAATTATTTTCTGAATCCAGGAATGGTCCCACAAGAAGACTCATGAAGCCACCTGAAAGGATTTTTGAACAAAACATATCTTGTGCTTGAATTCTTTGTGAAACCTGAAAATAGAGAAGTCTCAGTGTCTTTGACCAGAGGGCTTTGACCAGTGTAGCATAGTAAGAATTTCTATTGGGAAGAAGCATCAAGTAAGTACAACAGTGTGTTTATTTCAGTGGGAGCTGGCATGAAAGTCAGTCAGTGTCCGTAGCAGCATTGCTGACACTCCTGAGATCTGAAAAAGAGACCACCAATAAAGGTCATTAGCTAAGGTTAAGCAGGGTTAACCCTGACCTTTCTCCAAGTCTCCAAGCAGGCAGCTCTTGGGCAAATACAAACCACATTTATTAAAGAACTCTTAAACAACTACAATAACAAAGTAGAGTGAAGCGGAGTCAAAACTTCAGACCTGTTTTATTCAAAGCATAATATTTATATATTACAGATACTGAAAGGCAGCAGAACTGGTTTAAAGGACCATCTCTGTACCTAGATAGGGAAGACATACCTGAAAGCATTCTGTCCTTTGAACCACAGTGAGACATAAATTTAAGTTTTCCAGAAAGAGTATTTTAGTTCCTAGATCTTGGTAATTCCTAAGTGCTTGGTAAAGAACCATATTAGAAATACTCGACTTTTTGTTAGAGTTACAGGTGGAGCCTGAAATGCTAAAAGGCTGTTCAAAGCATCACTTAAGTCTGATCTAGTTCAGCATTAGTTTAATGTTATCTTTCCCACCCTCAACTGTTCCAAGAAGATATATAAAACCAGACCAGAGCTGATGTTTACTTTTACAGCTAATGGTTCCTCAAATCTACAAGAACTTCTAAGGAATAGATAAAAGCAGCTGCAAAAGTGATCTAGAAGTAAACATCCAGAAGAAAGCATAACTGCAATCAAAGTTCCAGCTGTTCTCATCCTAATTCTTATCAGTATTCTTTTTAATCAGGCACATTTTGAAGTCAAAGGCTTATTTCCAACAGCTTTTGTTCATATATATATATGTAAGCCCCTTGAAATATTACAGAAGTTCTGTTTCACATCAAAATACTGTACATTGTCACTGAAATTATTAATTTTCTTTTCCTCATCCCCCATATTCTCTCTGGGCCCCTCTTTTGCATCTGGCATGTGTACTGATACTCAAGATGACAAATACTGATAACTACAGAGCTGCAATGCTGCATACTTCCATAAGGCAAAGCTTAGCCAAACTTAGTCATTGATTTATGTCCCATATTCTGTTCAACAGCATAGGGCATTTTTTTCCTAGTTCTATACCTTTAATTCTTGCCACCTTCAACCTAGAGTGTGTCAAATTTCCATCTTATTGTTGCAGCTGTGGTTTCTTAAATTGAAAGTATGCTTCTTGAAGGCAGTGACACATTCTTCAGTTTATTCACAGATTTAAATTCTCAGTTGTTAAAAAATGCCTGAACTCATCAAAATGTGATGGTGTGGGGGTTTTGCTATATGAAATGGTTGATACAGACGTTTTAAAAACCAAATAAGGGATGTTGGGATGATTATTTTTATTTGCTCCAAATCTGTAGAAAGTGTAGTAACTTAGGCAGAGATAGTAAATCCAGGGTTCTCTTTAGCAAAGAGGTTACTTATGAAATACACAAGGTAGAAAAAGCTCTCCCACACATAAAAAGCCTTGGACAGGTATACAGATGAAAGGAAACAAACTGTGCACTGTCTAGGTACAGTATTATTTAGGATGACTTCATAACCCATGGTAGGAGACAGCCAGCAAAGCAGATTGATTTCAGAAAAATCTATATGATTAAAAAACAGAGCTGTAAAAGTTAAGTATTTTTATCATGACCTCCATTGTTTTAGGAGAGAAAAACCTTTCCAACCCCTTTGACAGCTGTCTATGAAGCATTACTCTTCCTGTAGGTGAGCTGGTGAAAAGGACCATACCTTTGCTTCAAGTAATTTCAATTCAAAGTCCAGTGCAGTAACTTGAACCCACTTTTATCATCTTTAAAAGCTAAGAGGTTAGCGTTTTCCACGAGAGCAGCTGAGACATGTCCAATTCCAGGAAAAGGCCAAGAAAATAGCTGAAAGCAGTCACAAAAAATCTGCCAGAGGACATCTGTCAAAGTCCGAAGAGTTCCAGTTATGTATGATTTCATTTGATCCCAGAGGCTAAATAATGTACAGGAAAGATTTAATAATGTTATGCAGATTATATGTGGATATGTAAAAGGAACTAAATACAATGCCAGTTTGGAAAATCTTCATGTGCACATAGCACTATTATTGCTGCACAGTCAGAAAACACAGCTTGAGCAATAGACTATGATACTAAAATAAAAATTGGAATTGCTAGAATATTTAGTCAGGTGAGGCTATTCGATTAAAAAAGATGACAATATTTTTTTCTCTGCCAGGAAATTATCAGTGGAGAGAGCCCCATTCCTGTTTCCACTGCATCACTTCCATTGCCATGTGAAAGCCTGATAGTGAAAATGTGGTAACCAAGGATCACTGCTCACAACATTTCCAAATGCCAGTTCAAAGGAGACATCAGCTACTAAATGCAGAACAAAAATGAATGGCCTTCAGCTATCTCTGCATTACGGCATCTGGCTGAACAAGAATTGCTGAACTACAGGTATGATCCCTTTTGCTGAGCCACTTCCAGAAACAGTAATTTCTGTCAGAGAGGGAGAAGAGGCAGCTGGAAGGATGATGTGAATGGCCACCACAGGATCTGCCAAATGATATCAGTCAAATCTTCTGGTAGCATAATGCTCCAATGCCATGTAACACAATTTAAATACTGGCAAAGGAGGGATTATTAGACAGGGTTCTTAACCAGGAGGGCTATGGCCTTAATTATTAAAAAAACCCCCACCAAACAACACCTGAAAGCAGAAGAAAATGGATCCTACCTGGCAACACCTAAAAACCTTTGTGTAGACTCTCACACAGGAAGCTAGTGTAATGTTTCCTAGATTTCTTGAAGCTGGCACTTGTGGTGGTCTTGCTTCAGGAAGTGCTTTTATCTCCCTTGGGATAGTGGCTATAGTTTTACCAGCTGAAAATTTATGCTCAACAGTTTTTCTTTCAGTGGAAGGATCTAAGACTTTTCCTTCCAAGGTTAGGTCTTTATTTTCAGGGAGTTCCAGTATGTTTCTTAGGTTTCTCATTTCCTCTTGTTATTTCTGCTCTCATCTGTTTTGCAAATGGCCACCATAATGTTAAGCTTATCTAATGGCCAGGCCTCTGGCCGGAAGAATGCCAGCAGTATTTTGAAAATCAGTCATCTGAAAGCATTCAGAGGACATGGCCATCACCTTCTCCCTGAACCTCAAACATAAAACTTCCCTGATAAGCACACACTCCAACGCCATGAAAAGCAAAAGGTTAATCCTAAATTCAGATATTGCCTTAAGCAGCTTCCTTGGGTGACACTCAGATACTCTGTTGAATTCATCTTAATCTACAAATAATAATTCTTTTTTTTTTTTTTAGTGTTTGGAAAAGATAACTGGTTATACATACACACAGGAAAGAGTGAGTGTCCCCATTACGGCTTCACTGTGAATGCAGGTTTCACTCCACAGTTGTTTCTGCTTATTCTGTTAATTTGGATACTGTTTTCCCTCACTGACAGGGGAAAACCTCACACTAGGTCCATCTATTCCTGGCTTTTGAAATCAGGCATGGCCATGGCAGTTCCTACCATCAGCATGACTTAGGGACTTTGTCACAGTCCTATGGAGAAAAGGGCAAAGGCAGAACAATTTTCTTTCCCTTGGTAAAGGGAAAGTCTGTTAAAAGGCAAGATTTGTTGCAGGTCTTTATGTGCAGACATAGAGATTAAAAATCTCATCAATTTTGCTGTTGACCTCATTGATTTCTGGATTTTATTCAGAAGGAGGAGTACTGGGCCTCCAATTTAGAAATTTGAGAAAGCCTAAAAAACAGCCCAAGGTCTGCATAAGACACTGAGGACACAACGTGTCCATAAAGATTGATGAAAGTGCTAAGAATGTTAACCTTGCAAAAATAAAAACAGAATTTTGTCATAACATTTATTAGTTAAGATATGAGAAGCAACTCATGTCCATCTTTTGAAGAACCAACTCTGTGGGAATGGGATCTGTGTGGAAAAATCATCCCCCATTTGAACTTCTATTGCCTCAAAGAGAAGGAATTCTGAACTTGTAGGAGATAGAAAAAACAGGCCCAAAGGAAGAAAGTGCAGTATGAAGACACCTACACAACAAGAGACTACCATCTGGAATAACCTTATTTTGGAAAGAGGGCTGACAAGAGGAAAAGAAAGATCTGCTGTCTGCTGCAATATCTCTGCCTGAAGCTCTTGTTGAGTCAGTGCTGACAGAGCGAGAGACGTCCTGAGAGCCTGCTGGGAAAAGTCTTTCCTAGTTTCCAGGGATCAGTGCTCTGGGATCTGCTACTGACCACAGCACAAAGGCTGCTGAGTCACTGAGCACCAGTCAAACAGTTTCCACTGTGATATACCAGAGGACACAGAGAGCAGGGATGTAGGAATGGACGATGGAACTAGAGGAGGTATCATATTAGGCAAGGTAAAAGTCTTCCTGGGAAAGGAAAAAAAGTCATACACTTAATACTGTTTTATTAGAGTACATGGTATAGCTTAGCTTATTTATTTTGAGTAAATAAGCACATATTTAGAGGGAAGCTACATTTAAGTGACTTCAGTAAAAAGTTAAGCTTAAAACAATAGTTAAACAGGTTTAAACAGGCACAGCTCTAGGGGTATCAGCTGGTAACTACATAGGCTGCAGGTCTGCCTTGGCACAGTTATTTGTTGATTAAACAGACCTTCTTGAGGCTGAGGAATCCAGATAACAGTAAGGAGGCTCCTTCCAGCTCCTAATTTGCAGGACAAGGTCCTCTACTAGCTTTCCTGTCCTAGGACTGAGACAAAAAAACAAAAATAGAATTTCTGGAATCCATTGCATTTCTGAAGGATATTGTTTAAAAATTAGACCATAAGAGATTATTATCACAGGCGTACCACTTTAGAACAGCTTTCCTATAAGCAAAGCAAGATTGGGGAAAACCTCTCAAACAATCCCCCTTACTGTAAGACACCTGTTCTCCTTAAAGCACTTTTTTAGTGGAAGTCACCCCAGCTGAATTAAATTTGTTTCCCTTGGGCCTGCATTTTCTTTAGCCAACACAACAGCTGCACCATGTGGAGATGAGCCACAAGAAGTGTAACAACACATGTTTGTGATTGCTGTATCAGCTTTGGCAGATTTAAGTGCAGAGGTCTTTAGCTGCTTTCTACTAGAGAGCCAGCTTTGCAATATATACAACATCTTGCAAAGTAGTAGCAATAATATATGTAGTTCTATGTATTTTTTGTACATGCTGGTACAGTAAAACCAGAAAAGAACTGATTATTACTTATAGCTATAAATACTGTATTAAGCACAAACGTTTTCTTTTGCATGTAAAAGTAGGAACAGAAGAATGGGTTAACTACAGCAAACTCCCCTGAGACTCCTGGGCTAGCTGTTATCCAGTCTTGCAGAGACACTCAACCATTCAGAATGTACAGTAACACTGTTATTTCAAAGCTGCAGTAAATTTAATCTCTCCAAGAAATTGCTGAATTCCTGGAAAATAATGCATAATCTTGGTTTAGTGTTTTTTTTCTTTTCTCATATCAAGAACAGGTGCCAAAACCTGATCTTGTGGAGCCTGATTCAGTACACTTCAGAACTTTTAAAGTCTTTGAGGCATTTAATTCAGAGCTTTTGAGTATCCCACACCCATCTTGGTCTTGAAAGACCGTTTTGAAAGGTCATGAAAAATGCCAATAACACAGCATAGAATCAGGCCTTTATAAATATAATGTGTTGTTCCTGTTACTTTATGTAAAACTAGTGCTGTATATGTTTGTGGGTATACTAACACAGTTGTGTAACTTTAATCTACCTACACATTTTCTCACTTAAAATTGCTATACCATTGCATATTGTATAATACATGATGCATATTATACAGATATTTTAATGCATTATACATTCATATGCAATGCATATTATACAACTTTGCATAAGTGTCCCCGTGACTCAGAACAGCTGATTTTCCCAGAGTCTAAAATCTTAGATGCTTAGTATCTATTCCACAATAAGGGGACCACTTCTACACTGTTAATCTTCTCTGACTGTATAATTTCTAACCTAATGAACCAATGACACATTATTAAGAGGTTATGTCAAATAAATTGTAATGTCTAATGTGATCTGCCTCTAATTTTGTCTTTTCCTGCGTCCTCCTGGGAGATCAATTGGGCCAAGAATGGAAACACCGGTCAAGCAAAAATCTGCCTTCATATTCACACTCCCATGAGACAACTAGACAGGACTGTCTTTTGAGAACTGACCCCCAAAGTTGTACATTTGAAAGAAGGACTGCTGATGTTAATAGATTTTGGATCCGGTCCTAGAGACATTCTGCCTAGTTTGAACTGCATAGAGCAGTGATTTACTTATAGTAAATCACTCTCTTCCTTACAGTGAAGAAGAGAGAGAGCATATAGTAAAACATAGTTTGGTGGTTTTATTCTGTTTCAGTTTTTCCTTGTTTAATCTAGAATTCAAATTAGCACATTCATTTTAAAATTAGCTTTAAGGAATTCAAACTGCATATTTTTAATCTGGTAAGAGCAGCTTAATACCACCAGCGTAACAAATTAGATCATGGAACTACAGAGGAGCTCAAGGATGAAGCAATAAATGTTGTGCACTGGCCAGTTCAAGGCTACACAAAAACATTAAGCTCCCTCTTGTTTAGAAGACATTGAAATGTGATATATGAACACAAAAGAAGTAATGTCTTTAAATCTTTAAACGA
This sequence comes from Neopelma chrysocephalum, assembly GCF_003984885.1. Classification (NCBI taxonomy): domain Eukaryota; kingdom Metazoa; phylum Chordata; class Aves; order Passeriformes; family Pipridae; genus Neopelma; species Neopelma chrysocephalum. Next base: position 4,330,341 of record NW_020897748.1, read on the forward strand.
TTAGCAGTTTTACTCTGTAGGGATCTATGGGAGGAGATGGAACTCCACCCTGAGGAAGATAAAAGACTTCAGTTTTCTCGACTGGAAGGAGTGATTCATGTTAGGTGGAAGTGGTATGCATGTGATATTCCTCATGTGGTAAATTAACTGTTTCCATTAAGAAAGCTCCTAGCATATGGAATTGCTCCATTTTCCTCATCTCTGCAGAGAAAATTATGCCACCAAAATGCTTTTTTTTTTTTGTCAAATTCAACCTGGGTAAAAATGGGCCGTGTAGATGGCCGTTGATAGAATTTTTTTTTATATTAAAGAAATCCATTAGTCTTCCACTAAGAAAATTATTTTTAGTGAAGGAATAGTGGAAAAAGCTTAGTTCTCAAATCTAATGGGGTTCACTAGTTCTCTAGATAGTAACTTGCTTTACATTTTACTGTGGTTTTATAGGCTGACCTATGTACGCTCAGTCATTTCAAAGTTTTCTTTTCAGCAGAAAGTTCCCTTGCTCAGTAATGACAGCAGTTTAAGTGCTCATCCTGGGTAGCTGTGAGTATGTCATAAAAGTCTCCTCTATTGAACCAAACCAAACTTGCTTAAAGGAGATTCAAACGAGTGCATCGTATAAAGCCTGTTCTGTGAAACTTTATTATTTGCTGGTTTGCTGTTTCTTTAGTACACGGGCTGCTGTGGGGAAGGCTTCCCACTGCTTTTAAGAGCAAAATGGGAATATAAGTGTAAATCTTAATGTTTTTCTTGTTTTGGATATATTTCTACTTTCCATGGGACCTTGCCTTGTAATCAGACCCATTACTTCACTGTCAGTCATGAAATGGCTGTTATGTCCCTGAACTTTTTTTTTGGTGAAGTTTTAAGACTGGAATTGTATTTAGGTTTTGGTTTGTTTTTTTTTTAAAGTGTGACTGTACATTTTATACAAATAGCTTATTTGGACTTGAGTTATGATCTCCTGGCATGGTTTGATTGGGAAAGCTGGAAAAAAGTAAGAAACTGAAATTTTGTGGTTTCTGGATTGTAAAGCACTCAGATGAGTGATTCTTCCTCATAAAAAAACGCTTGCTTTGTAATATTTATGAAGGAAGCTGGAGATGCGCTTCAGAAATAAATAGGAAGGGTTTTACTGAAAGAAACCCCAAACTCTATAACTGAATAAACTGTAAGCATTTCATGGCATTGCTTTTGTAGCACTCAGTATTCACGATGTGCTTTCTGGCTGTATTGGATTCTCCTTATTTGTCATTAGTTATTCTGTAGTTTGGCTTCCCACCATTTTATACTTTTGTGAGCACTTCTGTAAAGGGCCCACAAGGGCAAGGAAATTTCCCTCCTTTGAATCTGAAAGAATGGGTCTTGTAAGCCTCTTGAAAACATTGTCCCTAAAAAGAAATTTAAAAAAATCCTAAAAATCCTAATCTTCCCTAAACATTTCTGTCATGTACTCTTCAAACTCTCAGCTCAGGAGGTAAAGGAAGATAGGAGAAAATCCAGCTGTCACAGAAGCCTCGGGCATAAGGTTGTGTGTATTCAGGCAGCTGAAGTTCATTTCATATAGTACTTGCTCCATCAAGTAATGATGATTCAATCTTTCTTTAGTTATTGATACTTGTTTCCACTCCTAGTGCAGGCATCAAGGCTTGCTTGTTAAATGTTATTTATTTTATTCTCCAGGGTGTGAGCACACTTCTCTGCAGACTGGAGTGCAGATGGTTGCTCCAACAAAGAGGTGGAATATTTTTGTGCAGAAGGGAATCCAGAGTAACCCTCAGTATTACCACAACAGCAGTAATTGTTTTACAAAGCAAAATGAGATTTTTTTTTTCATGTAATGGCAATCCGTAGATCCCACGAGCACAATCAATGCAGCTGTAGTACAGACTGGAATATCTCCTGTGGTCAATTGTAAATAGCAACTCTGTATCCATGGTTTATTTTTACCATAGTGTGCTATAATAGGAAAAATAGCAAATGGTAAGTCTATATATAGCCTGTTACCAAGACTGTGAGCTAAATGGTTAGTCAACAGAAAAATCCTATCCCAATCAACAAATATCTTTAGGTCTAGTGATAATATTTTGGATATCAAAATAATGCATACTACGTAGTGAGAGAAATTGTAGCAGTGCAGTTAATATTTTATGGGTTTTACACCTCTTTTTAATGTCAGCTAGGAATTTTGTGAATCATGCTGATTTCAACAGAGTGAATACAGATGGCAGAATCTGTACCTATATTGCCTGACTATTTATTTTCTGCATCTTTCTTTTGTTGGACCAGCAAAAAGTCAATTTCCTTTTAGGTGACATTAATTAACCATTAAATTATGAATACTTCAGGAAAAGAAGCCACTCCCAATTGTTCTTTATTCCTAAACTTGATTTAAAACTCGCTATAAAAATATAAATTTTATTCCAAGTTTGAGAATATGCTGTTCTTTTATATTTTATTTATAACTATTTTATGACTGACAGGGTTAGGAAAGTATATAGCAAATTCTTAGATAAGCCTTCAAGGTTGCTTCACATAAGCATGATAGGTAGGAAAAAAATACAAACAGAAGTAATTTTTTCTTATCTTCTGTATAAACAAGCCAGTATTTTATTCAAGGCCTTTTCCTTAACTTCCAGCATACCAGATCACTATCAGGCAGTCACAGGGAGAGACATGCAAACATGTTGTTGTTGACTATTTGTCTACTGAATTTATGAATTGGATTCCAAGGAAAGCAGGCTCCTGCATTCACTCCATCTTTGTGCTTGCTTGCTATTCCCTGCCTTTCTCCCCTTCACAACCATTTGTGACTTATAAACTAATATTAACCATGTTTGATGAACAGCTGGAGGTCTGTCATTATAGTAAGTTCCTATTTTACAAGACTCATGGGTAGAGGAGGGAATGGCCTGTTTGTGGGGCTGTCCACCCTATGGCAAGGGAAGAGTAAGGGAAACTCTGTCCTTAGGTGCTGGGTTTGGGACCAGGCTGTGGACTGGCCTGCATCCTTTTGCAAGCCAAACCCCTTCTCCTGCCAGCCAAACCCCTCCTCCTGCGAGCTAACAGGCAGGTGTGATGCAGACACAGCATCCGTGTAACTCGGTGGGGAATGATACAGGGGTGTTAAAGGAGAGAGCACTGAGCACCCTGTGAAAGAACTAGCAGGGTACCACGGTGAAAGGCTAGAAAGCATATGGGGAAAAGAGCTGGGATGTGAAAAGCACCATAGATGTGATGAAGGATTAGGGGTATTTTGTTTGGGGAGCACAATGTGTTCATGACATTTATTTCTTGGAAAACATGTACTGTTTATTAATTCTGCTGTTTTCTAGTTGCGTCATGTACTCATTACGATGCACTTTGTTTAAATGAGCCTGATTGAATACCTTCTGAAGTAAATGCTGCTTTCATTTGCTACCAGAGGAACAAGATAAGGTCCCTACTATAATGTACGTAATCTATTTGCAAGACGTTTATGAATGACTTTGAAGTATATATTTGTAATTTAAATCCTAACATTAGTAATACCTGTCAGAAACTCAGACATGAGCTTCTCAAGAAATTTTTATACTTCTTGGGTTTATTATGCACTACATGCAAGTGAGGCAGGATTGACATCTTGGAACCTTTTTGTTCATATATGTAGGTGTTCGGGGACTTTCTTAGTTATACAGCACCTAATATTTGTCCATGACATCATGATTCCTGATTTCATTGCAGTATAAGTAATTATAATATAAATTATTTTATCTGTTTACAAAACTACATTATAATATAAAATAATTACAGTACTCAAAACCTAAGTATGGTCTTCATCCATCCTTTAGTCTAAGGAATTATATTTGATGTTGATGCCAGTTCTGCAGAGAAGGGAGTCCTAATTAATGCTGATAAATTTGTGAAGTGGATGAAATACTTTAGAAGAAAGAGAGAAATTCAGTTAGTTTTCTCCTATATTTTTAAGATTGGGCTACATTAAGCCTTTTCTTACTCAGCTGCCTTCCTAGTAGTGTTAGATAGTTCCACTGTTGGAAGAAATCATGGGTATACTCATGTAGATTGTCTGCAGCTTCCTCATCTCCATCTTGTCTAGACACCAGCAATCTCATAGTATATTCATGCCTCCAGAACATCTAGACTTCCCTTGACTGGGAAGCCTGAATGAGGTAGTAGAACAGAGGGAGTCTGTTCTCCCTTTCAAAGTTCCTTCTTTGCCAGTGGCTAGGTACAGTATTGTAATGAATACCAAATCAGTGTCATATTTCACAGCATAGTTCCCAAATTCATGTCACAGGGGAAAGGTGAGATGGTGTTATTTATTCCAATGTCATTGACTAAAAATACCATTCGAAATTATAAGAGATGAATAAAGTGATCTTGCAAAACACTGTGGTATATATGTTATCTTATTGATATTTTATTTTCAGCCTAAATGTACTTAGAAAGGATTCTGGCAGCTGCTTAAGACACAACTGAAATTTCTATTAAAAAGGCATGGAATTAGTCCATACTTTTTTGGCACTGTCTGCCTCACCAGGTTATAAAGCCAGGTTACTTAACTTTTTCTGCTTCAGACATCTTGGGTTTTTTACATGCTTTTCTTCAATGGCATAGATGGAGGACACTCCTGCCACCCTTTTACTCAGTTACCAAGTAGTCAGGGTTTTTTTTGGAAATGAGGATTGTGGTATTCGATAGTTTTGAATGAACAGAGAGAATATCTAAATCTGCTGTTCTGGGACAGATTTCCTTTAGACTTGTTCTTGTCAACTGTTGTTTAAGGGGGAGGTAAGAGTGGCAGATTAGACTGTTTAGCCTAAATTTAGACTGTTTAGCCTAAATTTTTGCAGCGAAAGAAGTGTGAACGGAGCACTTCTTGGCTCCCTTTCTTTGTATTGCTGTTACAACTATAATATTTTACTTGTATTTTTTTCTAAGCATCCTTTTCCCTGGTTTAATGTATAGTTTGTGGCAGATTTGGCTTGAGAGGGGGAAGCAAAACCTGCCTTCCCTGAAATAACCCGGATAAAATATTGCCTTAAACATTTGTGTTAAAGGATGTGGAGACATTCCAAGAGTATTATAGCCAAAAAGGAATGTCAGACCTGTTTCACTAGGTGAAATTGGTGAACTGTAAATAATAACTGGTCAGTGGGTATAGCCAAATATCTTGTAAAAACAAGCTGCACACTAGCAACATGGTATTTGCTATCAGCTTGACCTCACCTGTCCTAGAACTGGGAGATGGGAAGTCTTGTGGTTCCTCCCCACCACCTTCTAAGGCAATTGTACCATACTGCATCTGAAGCATCTGCTGGCTTCTTCTCCTGGGTGGTTTTTTTTGGCACATCCTACAAACTGTTGTCTACGGTACGGACACATCTGGCAGTACTGCTGGTGAGCCACTCTGGCTTGTGGGATGATACTTGGGAGAGCTCTGCATTAATTTGTTGTGCAAAAGACGATGTTCTATTGCAGTTTTTCCATGACTCAGAAAAACAAAGAAACCTAAAAGGTCATAGGGTGGTGTGTGATTTGTTTTATGGGTTCATTCAATATTGCTATTGTGCATTTGGCCCCACCACAGTGAGTCAACTGGGTTGGATTGACTCAGACAAAGTAGAAGACTTGCACAACAGTAGGATCTCAGTCATTCAAAATTCCCTTGCTAGTACACATCAAAGAGATGAAATTAGGTACGGAGTGCACATTTTTTTTAGGGGTAAGTGTTGTAATACTTGTACATCTAAAATCAGTTTGAAGTGGAAATTGGGCATCTCGGTATTTTTATGGAACTTGCCTAAGTGTTTTACCACCTCAAACTTCCATTAGTTAGGCAAATAAACCTTCTGTCAGGAAAGGATACAGAAAATGGCTTGAACATTTACGCTTTTCTTGTATTGGCTGGATCTACTTGGATCCAACAAATCCAAGTACACGAGCAGCAGAAAGAAGTTGTAAGGCGGTGAAATTGAAGGTAACTGTCACAGGGTGCTCTGTGGCCTAAAATGTGCTTCTTGAATAACGACGTGACAGCTTCCCCTGGCCTTGCAGGGTAACTCGTGTGCTTTGGCACCACACGCTCAAGCGCGAAGCGGCAGCACTTGTCACCTCGGACCTCTCCCGTGCCACGCGAGCGGGGGCTGCTCCCCCGTCCTGCCGTCACTTCAGGCTTCCCCTTCGCAAGCTCTGGAGCCAGCTGCTCACGAAGAAATCACCTTACAGCGGAGGGGCTGGCGCAGGTGCTCGCCCCGCGCCCACGGGCGGGTGAGAGGCGCGGCCGCCCGGCAGCGTTGCCCCGAGGCCACGCGGGTGTCCGCGGGGGAAGAGCCGCCCTCAGGCGGCGGCGCTGCCCCAGGCTGCCCTTCCCGGAGGCGCAGCTCCCAGTCCAGGGGATGCGGTGCGTGGGCGGGACAGCGCCGCGGGGCTCCCGCTCGGCGCGGCCCAACCCCGCAGGGCCCCCCGCGGGTGGGGCGGCTGGCCCCCGAGGACTACACCTCCCGGCATGCCCTGCGGGCCGCCGCGCGGGGTGTGCCGGGAGCTCAGGCGCACCCCCGCCTCCATGTTCTCCCCGCCCGCTCCGCCCGGGGGGCGGGGTCGCGTCCTCGCTGCCGCTCTGAGCGACGTCGACGCTCCCCTATCAGCGCCGGCGCCGGCGCGGCGGTAGCCAATGGGCGGCGCGGGGGGCGGGCCCCCGCCGCGGCCGGAGGTGGCGGTGGTGGCGGGGCGGGAGCGCGGCAGGCGGAGGGCGCGGGCCCGGGTGAGAGAGCGGTGAGTCCGCTCCGAGCTGCGCGGGGTCCGACGGGCCCGGGGGCTCGGCCGGCAGCCCCGAGGGGCGGCAGCGCCGGCGGCATGGAGCAAGCAGCGCCTAAGAGGTAACGACCCTCCCCGGCGGCCCCTTCCCCGCCAGGGAGCGGGGTGAGGCCTCGGTGCAGGGGGCTGTGAAGGGGTGGCAGGACAGGGACGGTGCTGAGCCCGGCCCGGCGGCCGGGGGGTTGTGTCGCATTGGGGAGGGTCTACGGTACGGGAGTGTCCCGAAGTGCTCGCCCCGGTCAATGCCCCGGTGAAGGCGAACCCTCGGGGACTGGTTGAGTTACGAGAGGAACGTTCTTAACGTGAAATGAGGCAGACTTGGTCGCCAGGCAGAGCCCTCCGTGGGCTGAGAGTCTGTGCACTCGGTACTTCAGGTCTATGGCAGGAGCCAGCACGAGTGGTTTCTCTTTCCTTGCTGGAAAGCGCCCTTGTGTCCTGCTGCTGGAGGGATGGATGCTTGTGGGAGTGGGCAGGGCATACTTGCAATTGCAAATCAGGGAGTGGGAAGACGCAAAAATCAGGAGTATTCTCACTGTAGATGTATTTTCTGAAATATGTAGGCTATCAGGTCATATTAGCTACTATGCGTGGTGGTTTTGTTTTCTTTTTTTGATGATTTACCATACGACTTCTTAGTACACAAAATAATTTTGCTTTAATCGTATTGAATTTAAATGTAATCACATATTTGAATTGGAACAATCCTTTCTTGGGTATAGTTGTAGACTACGCAGGATATAATTGTGTGGTATACAGAATGTAGGTACACATTTTACATATATACTTACTGTTTTAGAGCTCTAATTTTACTTTAGCTTCCTGATAATGTAATGAAAAATCTAGGGACTACAGAATATAAATTTGTGGTAGTAGATAATAAATTAATTTTTATGTTCTGCTTTAAAACATTTGCATTCTACATTTAGAGCCTTTAAGATTCTTTAAAAGCAGCTTCCTGCAGGATGCCAGGACTGGAGAACTTCCGATAATTTCTCCTCTAATAGTACATTAAGTGGCAGTATCTACTATAGAAAATTTTGGCCAAGATTTGGTTTGTAGTTGCTGTGTAAGGGTGGTTTTAGCAGGCCGTGGGGTGAGGAGTGACAGGCCTACACTGTAGGTTCAGGCTGACAGTCCTGTATGTCTCAAATAAAGGAAGTAGGACAGGCACCAGCAAGGGTTTAGGAAAAGAAACAGAAATGTCTGAGTAATAGTCAGTGTCACAAGCACCAGTGCAAAACTTGGGATCTCAAAGGACTGAAAATCAAACTGCAAAGTTAGCATAACCTACAAGATGGTTTTGGGAAGATCTGGGATTTACTTATTGCCTAGCTGAAGGTGTTGTGTCTGGCCTAATTGAAAGTGAGAAACTTTAAATCCTTAGATTCAGTCAGGAAGAATTAGAAAACTGATGAGGGAATGTCCAAACTCTGGCAAATTTTTATACTTCACATGTTTTTTGAAGCTTATTTTTGGAAGTTTGAATGTGATGAGAACTCAGTGGGTTTGTTTCTTTAGTGGAAGAAAAGATTTGAACTCAGTTTTTCGTAAGAACTGAGATTTGCGTAAGATTTGAACCAAGTTTTTCATAAATGTGCAAATATATCCCCTTTATCTTTTGTTTTTTACAATTTTCTGATTGTTGGCATTCCCAGCTATTCTAGGCCACCCCCTTCTTCTGCAAGTCCAGAAGGAGTGCAGATTATTTTTTATGGGCTGACTTTTTGATGCTGTCCTTGGATGCAGGAGTGGCTTGAAATGGACACATCATGTTTACTTGGGAAAACAGATGAGAGCACTAAAATTCTTTACTTTGATGCCCCTTGTCCACAGGAGCAGTTACTGAAGGGATCTACTGGCATCATACCTGTGGTGCAAGAGATCCATTTAGAGGTAGCAAGAATCTCAGCACTTCAAAGCTGCATGGATGTCCTGGAATCTCAGTGTTTCCTTAGAGGTACAGGGCACTTTTATCCCCTCTTCCCTATAAGGGGATAAAGTCTGCTTGCGTATTGTGTAAATCTTTAAAACAGCCCTTCAGAAAGTAGCAGTGATGATGCCCAAGTGACAGTCTAGGCCGTTGTGACTTTTCAGGGGGGACGCTGTCAAAACAACTAGCTTTTCTTCTTTGACCAGTGTACTGCAACAGTAACAAAAGACTTCTAAGGAAGAGTCCTTTTCAGAATAATTTTTTTTTGCTCTAAATAATAGTTTAGAGTAGGTGTTCTGATTTTATGCTGAAGAGAATTTGTGCAGTAGTTGACACTGTTTCCTTGCATCTGAATTTCTAACTGTACTTTGGATGTGTTTTATACTTTTTTATACTAAAAAGGACATTCTCTCTTGAAATAGTTACAAATTTTGTCTTGTAACTTTCCTCTCTTATTATTGTTTTATTTTTCTGTATATGTTGGCATACTCATGTATGAGGAGATAGGTTGCATACAAAGCGAAAGCAAAGTAGTTAGAGACAATTCTCTCAAATACATAGTTCTTAATCTTGTCCATTTCTTGCACACTGCTGCCAAATAAAAAGCTGCTTAACAAGCATGGGGAGTGTTAATTAAGGTTCTCCAGCTCTTACTTTAAACTTGGGCAGTTTAATTTTCACTGAAGTATAACTTCTCTGGTTTTGTGGGAAGAGGAAAAACTTGTTCTTAGAATATAAACTGTGTGTGAAAAATACATAGTTTTTAATGCTTGTGGCAATGGACACATTGACAATTGTCAAGTTCCTTCTGAAAATGGTGGGACAAAAATGTAAATTTGTTTGGGTTTTATTGGTAGAAAACTAAATGTAAGTACACTATGCAATGCTGTAAGCTGTGTTAATCTTGCTTCTGCTTGTGTGAACAGTGTAAAGCAATGTTGCAAGGCTTTCACATGGCACCTCTACTTTTGATGACTACAGTGATTTCTCTTACTACCTTCTCTTTTAATATATCAGTATAATTGATCCCTGCCATTCTTTTTAAATGTTTCAGTGTACTAGTTCTTCTGCAAAACCACATATATTCACATTTGATGGAGCAGCTGTCCAGTTTTCCGTAACTCATGACAGTAATTGATGGTGTTCTATTCTTTATTCCTGCTTTATTTTTCTTTTGAACCTTCTGTTTTTTTTTAATGCCTACTTCCGTAGCATATCACCAATTTGTTGTGTGAAATCTATATATAATGACTGTAGGACACTAAACTCATACTTTATTTTTTTCATGTTAGGGTGGGAAATCTCTTGCTCTTTCAGGTCCCAGTTCAGATTTTTCTGATTTTTATGCTGAGATTGGTAGTCTGATCTTTTTGCTATATGGCAGTTCTGATCTTTATACTGGGATTGGGTGCCTCTTACTATTTCTAGGTTTTTCTGCATTTAGTTTTGTGAAGTTTTGCTGATGTACTCAATGACACGTAAGATTCTGGTCAGGCTAAGTATTAATGTTTACTCCTATCAACTGGACTTATAAAAGTAAAATTATTTGCTAGGATGTATTTTTCTCGTTGAGGGACTAGTTGTTACAGAGAAAGTCAAACTTCCTTGGAACAAGAAAATATTTTTGACAGCTCTTGTCCCAGAATTGCAGTTTAGTTTGTCCTGATTTCAGGAACAGCTTTCCTTCTGGAAGACCTCTAAAATAACTCATACTCACTACCTAATGATTGTCTAGAGAAAATGCAACAAGAATGTCTTTCTGCTCATTCTACTTCTGAACTTCTCTGCATCTCCTTTAGACTTTTTCATATATACATGTGTGTATATATATATATATGTATATAAATATATGGCATTTGTGTCCTGTTACCAGAAGAAAACAGTGCTTGAATGTTCTGATTTATTTGTTCTGTTTTAAATGTTTGTGTTATGAAAACAGGGGATGAATGAGGGAGAGGGAGAGAGGAATAAGACACTCTTTCTTTCTCTCTGATCGTTCTTGAGCCCTTTGTCTCTTCATTTTGCCTCCTGACCACTCCTCCCATACCCCCAGTTATGAAGCTAATTCTGAAGTCTTAGCTGTGTTTCTCTATCCCTAGTTTTAGTTGCTTGTTTTTAACCAACAACATATTTTTAGTCTCTTCTTTTTGTATTCTGCTTGGTGCTTTGCGGCCAGTTACACTGGTTGCCACCTTCTTCCTTGTTTCTCATGAAGTTTTCATAAACGCTTTCTTTATTGCAACCCTTCAGGGTATATCGTGTGCTGCTCTGTAGTTCAAGAGCTGAATATTCTATTAAACATCTAGAAACAGAAATCATTAAACACTCTGAGTCATTAGGATATTTCTATGGCTCAAGGAACTGCGGTGTTAATACTATCACTTGAACATGACACAGTGTTTGTGAAGGAGTGTGAGGTGCTTTGAGCAGTGTGTTTGGTGATGATATTCCTGAGGTGGACATACATTTCTTCCTGGAAATAGGTTTTGTATTTAGCTGCTATAGTGTTAAGCACATTTTGGTTTCATAAAATGTTTGTCAGAGTTGAGTATTACAAAAATAATTTTAAAACTACTTCTTTGCTCTCCTGGTTGCCTCTTAATTACTCCAGATAATCTGTTATTTGACAGTGACATAGGTTTTGATGAGTTTATGGCTGTTTGTGATTGTTTCCATAACTTTTGTCAAGCACTCCCAATGCCTTGGGATTAATGGTGCTGTTGAAGACATTTTGGTATGGATTTTTTATTTTTCTTTCTCATTTTAGCTCATTTTGGTGAGTAGGTGGAAGTGTACTCTTTGTAGGCATCTCTGTGCAGTGTTACTGTATGTTTTCCCTTTTCTTGCTGTTACTAAAAAGTTCAGTCCCTCTACTGTTCTGTTGCACACATCTTCTCTTACGCAGCTCTTCAGTGAAGCGAGAGACTCAGCTAAAGGTCGTGCTTTTTATTTTTTGGGGATCTGCTTGTATCATAAACATACTGCGTGTGCTTTTTGTTGGTGGCAAGCAGAGGATGATTGCAGCAACTTATTCTTGAATACTGCCTTTAAAGCTGCATATAGGCTCTTCAGAGAGGAACAAATTTTAAACAAAGAGGCAAAGTTAATTACTTGTTACTTTAATACTTATCTGCAAAATATTTTTTCTTCTTTTCTTTGTCTCCACTGACACTTGTTCAGTAATGAAATATGTGCTTCCCTGCAAGATTTAAATTCCATCTTTCTGTTTTCTATTGTCAAACCAGCAGAGTGAGAGACTGAAAAAAAACCCAGAGTTATGTTCTTGTGTTTGATTTCTTGGCCACTTTTGCAGACTTTATTTAACTGTTCTCATTTGAATTTTCAGCTGTTTTTTCTTCTAATGAGTTGTGCCTTTCCTTTGCTGTGAAGATTTTTATTTTCCCTAAACAGACATGCTTTCAAGCTTCCTGCCTGTTTGCTGTAGCAAACTACATGGTCTTTGCTTATGCACCTTTCCTTACTGATTGTGGATGTTTTTTGTAAATGTGTGCACCTTTGTGCCTCCTCCTTGCCATTGCTTCCCTTGTTTAACACCAATCCATATGACCTGTGTGCTTTTACAATTACTTTAAAATTTTGTCTTTACTTACGTGGTTGGCAATTAGAAATCTTTTCTGACTCAGGGATTCCCTCACTGGTCATGTCACTTTAATTTTTAATAATTCTGTATATCAAAAAATTGCATCTCCTCATATGAAGGAGTTTCTCTTTGATCACTGTTCTTTCCATATTATGATTGGTCAGTCTTTTCTGTCCATGCCCTCCTCCCTTCTTCTATTTTGAATTAATTTCCAGGAAAGTGTTGTGGGATGATATTTTCCATAAGTTCTCAATGATCTGCTGTGTTTCAAAGTTGTTTTTTTTTCTTTTCCTCCTCCTGCATATGGAATGCATTGTCTATATCTAACACTACGGCACCAGCTATTCTTCAACTCATCTTCTGTTTTAATAGTACCCTTGGCTATCATGTAGAGTTAACTTGTTATTTCAGTCTTGCACCAAAATTCCCTATAACTTTTAGGGTGAAAGATTTGCATGTTGCAACCACCCTGCCTTGCTGCAATGTTATATTTGTGGTTATATAATTTTGTGGTTATATTTTTCTGTGCTACCTTCAGTGTGTTGGCTCCATTGCAAGTTTGCAGCCAAGTTGTGTTCTGAGATCTGCCAGAAGTCTAGGGGGCTGGACAGATGGGAATGCTGGAGACTGGCAAGGCTAGGACTGCTTGTAAAGGACAATGAATAGTGGTGAGAGAGGGTTGAAGATACTGGAAGAAATCATTGGGTGTTGCTGAGTGATTTGAGACTGCGTGGAGAGAACTAAGGGCAAAATATGGTGGTGTTATGTAATGAGAGATTTTGTTGCACCTGTCCCTCTGTGCATTCACAGAGATGCAAGAGGGGCTGCCCCAACAGCCATTACAGTGCTCAGCTGTTGGAATTTTGGTGTTCTGCTGCCACCTGTGAAGGGGAAGTCCTACCGTGTGCTCCCAAAATCATCTTGACTCAGAGTTCTGCTTTTAGCCATGTCATTCACTTGCTTATGAGTGGTACAGTTTAAAAAAGTGAATACTTCATGTGGGTGAAGGGTTGCTTTATACTTCCTTAGATAACAACATGGCATTCTCTAGGCAGTAATGAGCATGTTGCTTGCTGGCTGCTTTTTGATGGAAGGTGAACTTTACTGTATTTTTTGTCTGTTTCTACTTTAGGAAAGGAAGTGGTTTGGGCAGTGAACTCATCCCATGCTGCTTTGAATAGAGCAAACATTAGTGGGAAAATAATAATGACAAAAATTGTCATAACTTTATCCATCTTATATTATGGTTGATTAAAATTTTATTGCTACACATCAATTAAGTATTTTATTTTCATTGAAATATATTTTTCTTGATAATCTTTTTTTTCTGTCTGCTCACTTGTGTGAAAATTTGCTTGAGTTTTGTCCTCCTTCTCCAAACAAATAAATAATTTTTGTCTTTCTTTTAGCAAACTGAAAAAGCTAAGTGAAGACAGTTTAACTAAGCAGCCTGAAGAAGTCTTTGATGTTCTGGAGAAACTTGGTGAAGGGTAAGTTCAACTATTTATAAGGGGGTGGGATTGGAGCAAAACAGTACATAAAGCATATGTTGGAATATTAAGTTACAGAGAGAGTGACTGTAAATGTCCTAAGGACTACTTCTAAAGACAAGTTTTAATAATAGAGCAAATGCATGCATCAGGAGATTTCCACAGTCCTCAAATATTTTATGCATTTTTGATGTCTGTTGTTTGTTAACACAGCAAAGGTGCTTGCATCTGTACTGGAATTAGATACTCTAAATCTTGGCAAAGATGCATTCTTCAGAGGCACATCTTTCCTGACGTCCCAGCAGAACTGATCTTTTTGCATCCTGAAAAAACCTTTAAACTTCTGCATGAACATATGGCTTCTGTGACTTTTCGTGCATAATGGAAATGAGAAGCAGTTCGCCTTGTTTTTAAATAATTTTTCCTCTCTTATTTCTAGGTCTTATGGTAGCGTGTTTAAAGCAATACACAAAGAGTCTGGACAAGTTGTAGCAATCAAACAGGTCCCTGTGGAGTCAGATCTTCAAGAAATAATTAAAGAAATCTCTATAATGCAACAATGTGACAGGTAGGTATGACATTTCTGTTCCCTTTCGAAGAGTCTATGTGAAAATGTATTTGTACTTGTGCATATAGCTGAACTATATGCAACTGCAAACTTTTTTTCATGAAAAAGTAAATTGTGCAACACAGACTTTTAATTAAAGGAACCACTTTGCAGACTTCCTCCTATCCTTAGTTTGGATTGAAGGAAGTACAAATAGTGTACATAACGGAAACTGTGGAAAGAATAAATACTCAGCTCTGCTTGGAATTCTCCATGCTTGCTTCCCTTTACTTGCACTCTCAAGCCCAAAGGTTACTGTTTCCTTTAAGTATCTTTGTGAATTCTGAGTTAATCTGTTTCAGAAGATGAATAAAGATGTTTCTAACACAAAATTAATGTCTAGCAGTTACCTTTTCTTGGTTGCCTTTTTTTGTGCAGGAACATACATTTTAAAAGGTGAACAGTCTTGTAGTAGTTCTGGTGGACTGTTACCTTACACTTGTTCATAAATGACATATCTTATGATGGCTGGTCTTGTAGAATTGGAAGCTTGACATCAAGCATCTTCAAGGTTGCAGAAGTTACTTTGCATTCCCTGTCATCTATGGAGTTTTGGGCTGTAACTTCAAAATCAGATTTGCTAGTGCCAGTTTTAACTGATGTCTGATCAGTGGTATGAGAGTCTGTTTTTGTGACTTGAAGTGCAACCAGGAAAGTTTTGCACTCTAGTTAGGCAAAACTTTCATTAAAACATTGATTACTTTAGTCATTAACGTAGTGAGTTGTATTATAGCAAGTGGTCTGTTACTTCTCAGTTGTGTTTGTGCTTTTGTGATGTGTCTGTGTGAAGTCCTGTCTTTAACTGAAAAATCTATTCTTGTTTCACAGTGATCAGCACTCGTCTCAAATTTAAAGATAATCCTTTTAATACAGTCTGAATTAATTCAGATTTGCTTCTGAGAGTTATGCTGAGGTGTTACATGAAGCTTGATTGTACTGCTCCACAGCATCTTGATTTTACTGCTCTACGGGGTCATGAAGGAGGAGAGAAGTTTCAAATATTTATCCTTAAATATAGGGATAGAGACCTCAGAGTACATTGTATCTAGCACATGAGAATGCAGTTGTTCTTCAAACATTTTTAGAACTTCTGCCTGCAAGCCTGACCTGAGCATTTGTGACGGATGAAAGCAGTGGACTTTGTAATTCATTCCCGTCTGTCACTGACTGCTCTGAATGCTGGAAACTTGTTAAATATGTAGGCAGGAGAATGAGAGGAAAAGGAAGAATTTGTGGCTTTTTTTTTTCCCCTCACACATTCTACAAAGATGTCTAGTCAGGTTATTTCAGGTGATCGTAAAAGAATTTGGGACCCTTGAGCTTTTTGGGGGGCTCCTCTTAATCCTTTGCATCCCAATGAGACTATTTTTTTGTCTGGCCGGCCAGTTGAGTTTTGTAATGGGTACAGATGAAAAAGGAAGCAGCAATATTGTTTGTCTGCTTAACTGTGGAACTAGATTTGATACCCAGAGTAGGTCCTCAACTCTTCCTGTACACTGAAGAAAAGTTAAAATATGTTTGTTTTGGTTCTTCTTGTTGCTGTGCTCTTAAATGAAGCATGGGGGATAAAAAATAACTATTTTCACTTAGATGAAGGAAGACATAGGGTATTGGAAAATGGCCTTATAAATTCTCATAAAGACTTCTATCACTGACCCCATAGCTGCCCTTAGTCACTGCACAGGCTTGAG
The DNA here is from genome assembly GCF_003984885.1 of Neopelma chrysocephalum. Lineage (NCBI taxonomy): Eukaryota > Metazoa > Chordata > Aves > Passeriformes > Pipridae > Neopelma > Neopelma chrysocephalum. The sequence goes on from NW_020897748.1 coordinate 4,346,476, forward strand.
CCATGTGAACTGCCTGGAAGCAGTTGTGAAGGTTGTAGTTTGTGTATATCTGCAAGTACTAGACCAGGATTGAAATAAATGCTTAAAACAAATGTCTGTAAAATATACTGACAGAGAAAAGAAGTGGTGACGCTAGAGAATTTTCTATAAGTTTTATTTTTTTTTTCTGTGCTATGCTTTTTGTGACACTTTCATTCTTGTCTTTGATAGGCCTACTCAGCCTTATTTTTGTGTCCTCTGTCCTGTCCCTCTTTTCTCTGCCCTTGTTCTTTGTTTCCTGGTTTGCTTTGAACAACATACTTCATTTGGTATCTCTTGGACATGTACTATTGTGTACGTGTTCAGAATTTTAGAACACAAACTCTTCCTTCACCAGACAAGATGGAGCAATTCTCTGGTTGAAAAGAAAGTTTGGGCTGCAGCTCTGCCCCATGTTTTTGTATATATTTCATGTGCCTTCCTGCAAATACAGTGCTGTGCGGTACTGATGAGAGGGATGACGCACTTTTTAGTACTTGATTTTCACCTGGGATGATTCCACAGATATTACAGGAAGGTACTGAGTTGTTGCAGCATCTCAAATAAAAGATGATTAAATCTTAACACTTTACTCTTTCTTTCTGCTCCATGCCCATTTCTAGCACTAGCTGTGCTGTATGTGTAAGGGGAGAAACATGTATTCTAAGACGGGCAGTTGGTCTGGGAAGGTCTGGTCTGTGTAGTTAACTGGGACAAGGTTTTAAGCAAATGTGAACAGTGTTTTGAGGTTGCAAACTTGATGTTTTGGAAAGATCACCTTGTCCTGATCGATAATACCCATTTTTTGCTAGGAATACTAACGCAGTGTAAATCTGGCAAGAGACTGTCACAAGAATTCAGAAGTAATAGTAGCCTTCCTCACTTAATGAATTTATAAGAAGAAGAATCAGTATGTCGTACTTGTAAGTGGTAGGCAGTCTTTTTAAGAAGGGAAACATTCAGTAGCTTTGTTAGCTATTGAATAGACTTAAAAATTGAGAGGCCTTAGAGGAGGGAAAACCAAAGCTTTTTATCAGAAGACTAATGTTTGGAAAAACTGTATTTGAAGATTGCTGGAAACTTGTTATATATATATATATATGTATATATATATATAATATGTAGTAGTGCCTTTGTAATTTTATTAAGTAGTCAGATTGTGCTCTAGCAAGGCATTGGTTAAGCTAATTACAATTTTAAAATGTATGTGATTGCACTTGCTCTTTAGCTTGTTAATGTGTGGCAAACTGTAATTTGTAACAACAGTTGTGCTAATGAATTTTTTACTACCACTAAATTAATCTATTTATGTAACTTTTTTTCATCTAGTCCCTATGTTGTCAAGTACTATGGCAGCTACTTTAAGAACACAGATCTATGGATTGTTATGGAATATTGTGGAGCTGGCTCTGTTTCGGACATAATTAGACTGCGTAATAAAACGGTGAGTTTGGGTTTTTTTAATTACTTAATTTTTTAAATTACTTACTTACTAAAATTAAACTGTGAATTAAGACTAGAGGCCACAATAGAAGTTGGAGTTATGAGACAAGATCTTGACTGATGCCAAGGGGCCAAGCTGTGCCTTGCTTCCCCAGGAAACAAGCTCAGGCAGTTGCTGACTATCTTTGTGCATTCCTCTGTGGAGTGATCATCGACAGAAGCAAATGCATTTTGAAGTATGACGATCTTGTGAGTTTTTTGAAAATTACTGCTTTGTTTAAGGCAGAACTGTGGCTTCTTCCCCTTACTCCTTCTACCTCGCAGTCTTTCAGCAGGCCACTTAGTGCATGTGTGGTTTTGAAACAGGCATAAAATTGTCTTACTCTCACTCAGCAATAAGGGAGCATGAGAAGTAACTGGCATTACTTAAGGAATGAGAAGGGGAAGTGATTTTCATTAAGGAATGTGAGAAGGAACCAAAATGAGGGTTATATGGAAGTTTCTTAATGGACTTACAACAGCAGTAATGTAGAGGAGGCCTGTAGGAAGCAGGCTTTGTTATTTCTAATTAAGAAACTGCTTCTCTGACAAATGTTCTATTGTAGGTGTCAAACAATCTTTAGTTTCTTTGAGTCCTTTGTTTTCAGTAGTGGGCTGTAACATGAGGTATTCCTTTTACCAACAAGTACTCCGAGGTAACACTCTACTTGCTGAGCTTCATATTTTGAAAACGCACCCTGAAATGTCCTTTGCACCATACTTGGGAGCAGAGTGGAAAAACAGAGGAGAAAAAACCAATGTTTAGGCTTAGAAAATAAAACAAAAAGGAAAATGGAATTAGTTTTGTTAGGAAGTGGACGTGATGTCCAGCCCCTTTGGAAAAGGTGGCTTGTGTTGGCCCTGCTGTAATTTTTAAGTGATGACAGGGGAAAAGCCAAAACTGATGGGAGATTTCTGGAGTTCTGCAGCCTTTAAAATTGATGTTCTTGCAGTTGTACATTATCCAAGGATCAGTAGCTCCAATAAGAAATGATACAAGCTAGTGCAGAATTAAAATAAAAGAAACAAAAAGCCTCCAATAAATGAAAACCATTTAAAACAGGATTTAGGAAAAAAGGAGGAAACTTCTGTGTGCATTGATAGAAAATGCTTGAATTTTTATTTAAGAAAAGGTGTGCATATGTATATCTGTATATTAATTAAATCAGGCTATCTAGTTTCTCTTATATGTATTTTAGGATATTGGCATAGCAGATATATTAAAGATTTGAGGGGAAGAGATATTTTAGTCTTGGAACAAATGCATACTGATGAGCGGACAAACTACGTCTTCTACTGCTGTTTGTGGTTAAAGTCAATATGATAAAATAACATTAATTCTTTTTTAAGAAACAGAATAATCAGTAAATACATAGATACATTTGATAAAGCTGACATATCTTTTATAAAGGCAAGTCATGCAGTGTGTGGCTAGTAGAGTTCTATAAAGTTGGTGAGGACGCAATTAGTGCTGGTTGGTGTAAAGTTGGTCTGGATGTGCTATGTACTGAAGGGTTTTTGGACAGGCTGCCACACCAGAGGCTCTTCAAAAAATACACCTGCAATGGAGTAAATGGAGAGTTCTGCCACAGATGGGTAATTATTTTAAATTTAAAAAAGAGAGTGTAAGTGGTCATTTTGGACCTACTACATGGGTCTGTGCTATGCTTTTCCAGAAAAAGGGTAGAAATACTGATGAGAGAGGTTATATTCCTAGTGGAATATAACTGGGAAAACTGGGAAAGACTTGAAAGGCTTTTTGGTACTGAGAAAATAAGCACGAGTAAATGTGAAGAAATACATTTGGCTTGGTGAGGGGGGCAAATTCTTTATATTCAGGTTTATGAGCACTTCAGCTTAATGTTTGGAAATAGTTGAATAAGTAAAGTGGTTGTCAAAGATTACAATAGTACCAAGGACTTAGAACTGTGGAAGTTAGAGGAAGCTGACCAGGGTGATCAGAAATAAAGACTTCTTTTCTAGAAGGACATACCAAATGAATTAGATACTTCTGTGCTGAGAAGAGGTACCTGGAGGGAAAAATATGGTGAAAGGCTTTGAAAATGGTGATTAGCTCAAAGAAAGTAAAGTATGGGTATCTTACTGTTATTACAAACCAAGAGATCACTTGTGATAGTAGATGCAAAGCAAAAATTTTTTCTTTGCACATGATGATGAGGTCCACTGTATAGTTATAGAAGTTCTTGTAGATGCTAGGAGTTGGTTTTTAAAAGGCAGCTAAATAAGACCAGGAAAAAATGACTGTGACTGCATGCAAATATTTAATGGCCGGGACAGGAAACCCATGTGCTTCAGATCTCTGAGAAGGTGAAACAGGCAACTGTCACAGTTTGACATGTGCTTACATTCAGACAGGCTAGCAGGCTAGACAGAATTTTTATTCTGGCTTAGGATATGGGGTGTTCTGGTGCCTATAACAAAAAAAAGCAAAGCAAACTTCTCCATTTCTCACTTGCAGTGCCTATGTCTTGCAAGTTTTGGAAGATTTAGGCAGTGCCTTTGGAGTTGTTTGTGTTCTCTTGCTCTTTGTGGAACAGTGGGCTGATCACCCAGATTGCTGTGATGGGAAGCTTCCGTGCGACTGGAATGAGGCTGCTTAGAGTACTTGAGCATTCTGTCAGCGACCTTGCATTTTAGATATTTATTTATTTTTAGAATGGAAACAAGAAGTGGTTTCATAAGAAAAAAGTGTCTTCACTTGCAAGCGAGAATTGATTCTTATTTTGTCAGAATGTTTACTGAATATGGTCAGACACATGGGGTTATGTATTCTGTAACTTCCCTAAGTTGTCAGATGAAGGCTGTGGCTGGGACAAGGAAAAGTTTATTTCCTGCTTCTTCATATGTAAGGAAAAGAAACAAGGTCATTAGGATTATCATTTGGACTTGATGATCTTGATCTTAAAAGCCTCTTCCAACCTAAATGATTCTATGATCATATCAAATTAAGTCATAGGAAAAGGTAGATATCTCCTCATATATGGGGAGGACACATTAATATGTATTTGCCCTTGTTGCTTGTCTCTAAAACTAAGAATTTATTCACCTTCTTTTTCTGTAGCTGTGGTTCCCATACTTTCTCAAAAGTTATTTGTCTAGAAAGTGAACACTGGGCTTTGGACCAAAGCCAAGGGAAGCAGAATTCAAAGCTGGGGAAATTTTTGGTGACTGTTGGGAGCCTATTTATACAGAGAAGTTTTCAGCTTGACAGGAGCAGGGTCTTGTCCAAGAGGCCCAAGCCACTACTTTGAAGTTAAATGGACTCCTGGAATTCTGCCTGGAGTCTTCTAGTGTGCCAGGCAGATCAGCAGTGCTTTAGCAAGTTTATGATACCTGTTAGCTCATCTGAGGTGTGGTGTTTATCAGTCCAAGGCAACGAAGCTTAGATCTAGTTTTGTCTGCTTTTCTCAGAGACTGGTTTGGGAGGTACATGTGTTCTTATACAGTCAAACACTGCTGCCAGAACGGGCAGTTCTGCTGTTATCCTCCAACCTGACTGATGTGTTCCTGCCTATTCCATGCTTCAGATGCAGTGCTTGTGTGTGGCTGCAGGGTGATCTTGGATAAGCTTGATGATATGACTGGGGGAACTTTTTCCTCTCTACTCCATCTTCCCCACTCCCTCACATGAGCTAACTCAGCATGGTAGCACAGTGGCTTGATCTGATGTAAGAGAGACGTTAGAAAATAGCAGTGGGGAAAGGGAAGGAAAAGAAGGTATGAGACTGACTTTTCCAGTGGCAGCTTGCAATAGAATGAGGTAATTACTATGTGAAGCAACACTTTAAGTCCTGCTGGCATATGGGGGAATATTTACACACCACCAACCATGCCTCTCTAATGATAATTTAGGGTGCACTTGATCATCTACTGATGGTGATATTTTCATGAAAGAAGAGGAAGTTGGAGCTATACTGTTGTTCATCTGTTTGCAAAATAACTGTGTATATATTACATGCACATAGAGTTGACCAAAAGAGTACTCAGAAGTTGGGAAGTTTCAGAATGAAGATTGACTGTGCAGCATCATCTGGTACATGTGCAGTGGGAAACACTAGTTGTCTACTCTTCCCCCTTTTTCTACAGGACTCTGTTAGCAGACCATGCTCACTCAGTGAGGAATAGTGTAGTAGTAAAATAATACATACTCTCAAGTCTGGTGTTTATTTGCGAAATACTATAACAGTTGCTCTGAAGACATAATTATCTTTCCCCAAACTTCGCTTGACCTTCATCTTTTCATTAAAATAAATACTATTGTTAAGTAGTGCTATGAGCATCTACAGGTCAGTTCTAAGGAGAATTGGCTTCCTGGATGATTTTGGTAGTTTCCTACCTATAATACCCAAGGTAGGTGCATAAAATGTTGGAGTTCATTTTGTGAGCAGTCTTAAAACTGTTGATAGCCACATAATAATAATTCACTGCAGCATCATATAATTCACTGACTTTCTGTTTTTAAAGTGTGTTTCTTGGAAGAAAGCTTACAAAATAGTTCTTCATTTCTAATGGCTGTATTTGCTGGGTTTCACAATCGCAGAACCACAGAATATTCTGAGTTGGAATGTTTATATTTGCTACTGATCTCTCAGTAGCAGCTGGGTCACTGATAAAAGCTGAGAGAAGCTATAATATGTTGAGAGGGAGATAGAATTTTCACTTTTTTTTCTGAATATGCAACTCGACAGTCTGTACAGATCAAAAGGTCTCCGTTCTCTCCCCACCTTCCCCCAAGTTTCAGAAGACAAATTCATGGAACTTCTTAGGAGAATGGCAGAAGTTGCATCTGTGGTTCAAAGTCAGTTACTCTTTTTCAATCTGAGCTGCTAAAGATTTTTCAAATAAAATGTTTTTAGAATTGCTTAATCTGAGCAGCAGCTTATTTTCTCCTCTTGTAAATAAGTCTTGGTATTGCCAGTTTTAAATTGCTGAAACAATAAAATGACCATGTAAACACAGACTACAAGGAAACGTATACTAAAGTCTTCCAGTAAGAGGTAGCTGTGTATATGAATGTTTAATCAGGTCAGTCATCTGTTGGTATCCTATATACAGCTCTCATCACAAAACACACAAAGTTTTATTCCTGTTATAATGAAGGGTGGAAGTTAAACCTTATTGCCTCCCCCCACTGCTCTTTCCCCTCAAAGAACCTCATCACTGTTTGCATCGGAGAGCCAGAACTATCAGCTGAATTTTTAACGTATTCCCATTTGAGTCAACCTCTCTGCATATAAAGTTATAATCTGGGCAATAAAATGTGTTTCAATTACAGGAATTAAGCCAAGTTTCATTACAGTCTTTCATATGTATTTTATTTTACAGTAAAAAATCTGTGTTTAAAGTTGGGATGGGTTTATTGCTGTATATTATTGTGTGAGGAAGTGGAGGAAATGTAGAAAAACTGCACGTAAAAGAAAGGTTACTCTTTTGAAATTGGATGTTTATTTTAGAGGTGCTGAAGAAGGGGATGAACACTGTGCCAGGGGTTTGGAACAAGTGATAATTTTACTTTGGAAGGGACCTTTGGAAGTCATCTAGTTGAATGTACTGTTCCAAGGAAGGGTAATTTTGACGTCCACTTAGTGTTCAGGATCTTGTTCAGATCAGTTTTAACAATCTGAAAAGGGGGAGATAGAACAGTCTTTCTCCCCAGCTCTATGAACTTCTTTCTTCTTGTATTCTCTATGAGGATATTTTTGCTTTATCGCCCTTTAAATTGTTTAAAATTGCATTGAAATGTCTGCTCTTCTTCAAACAAGACAAACCATGCTCTATCATCTTGGTACATCACATGTTCTAGCCCCCAGTGCTGCACTCTCCAGGCAGTTCTTCTGATTCCTCAGATTTAGCTAAAAACGTATTATTGGAGTCTGCCAACAGCCTTTGTAAAGCCAAACTAAATGCCATCTTCATCCTCATAGGAACGTGACCAGGTTAATTTGGCACGATTTCCTCCTGGTCAGCTTGTGCTGGCTGTTTCCAATCACCTTTTTACCCTTTGTGTCTCTAAAAATTAGCTTCTGTGAGGATTTGTCCAGTAATATCCTGGGGACTGAGGATGAGCTGACCAGCCTCAGATCATTCTTCCTGCCCTTTTTGTAGATGATGATATCATCAGGGACAGCCTGATTGCTGTAACTTATTGAAGAAGTAACCTTGAGTTGGCATTAACCAACTTCTTGACACCTTTGAATGTATCTCATTTGCTCCTATGGACTTGTATTTGTCCAATTTAATAGAGTAATTCCTAACTTGTTTCACTTTGCTAGTAGGCAGAGACAACTGAGAGCCAGAAAAACCCTACTAAAAACTGATGCAAAGATGTTTAAGAGATTTCTGCATAGTTTGTCAACAGATTGACCACTCCATTTAGCAGCAGAGCATATTTTTTTCGTGTTTTTTCTTTCTTTTTTTCCCCTGCATATAGATCAATACAAGCTCTTTGTGTTATTTGTTTTACAGCCCAGTTTCAAGTTCACCTTAGCCTTGGCTTTCTTAATTCTGCTCCTTAGTATCCAGGCAGTGCTTCTTTATTTGGCTTTAGTTATCTGTTCCTGCTTTTCATATACTTTCCTTTGTGCACTTCAGCTCAGTCAGGAGTTCTTAGTCCATTCAAGATGGCCTCTTGCTATGTTTACTTGTTATCTTGCATGGCAGGAAGGACTTCTTTCATACTTGGAGGAGGTTGTCCTTTATGCTGAACTAGCTCTGCAAGGTCCCATTGCTCTTTAGGGCAGCTTACCCTGGCATCCCACTTACTAGTTCCTTTAACAAGCTGAGGTTTGCTATCTGGAAATCTGGTTCTGCTATTTTCTTATCACTTCCCTCCATAACTTAAACTCCACCATCTCATAGTTGCTTGCTGAGGCTACCTCTGCCTGTTTGGTTTTTTTTTTTGTAGCTTGTCATGTTGCTCTCCCAACAGCTGTTGAGGTGGTTGACACAATGGGCTGTGATCAGAGGTCTCTCCCGGTTCTGAGGATGACTTCATCTACTTTATCTCTTTGAGTGGTTTGCAGCAGATGTCATGATGGCATCCCCCATCTGGATGGCACCCACATCACCATTTGGTCCAGTCTTCTGATTTTAGCATACAAACTCTCAACAAGTTTAAATATTCTATAGCAGAGCTGCATGTTTGTAGTGTTCAAGCCTGCTCATCCTTCCCACTTGTTGCTTGTGAAGAGCCTGCATCCATCTCTCACAGCATGCTAGTTGTGTGATCCCTCCCTTTGTGTCTCTAATTCCAGTGACATGGCAGCTGTGCACAGGCTGGCAGTTCTTCCTGTTTGCATCACAGACTGTATACTTTTGTACACAGGGTCTCAGTTGTACCCTCTACCCTACTTCCTCTTAAAGGGAGTGAGAAAACCTTTGGAATACCATGTGATATGTGCTTCCTCATTCTCTGTTCCTACACTTGCCTGAAGGCTTTGCTTTCTGTTCCCTGGTGAACCTTGTTTAAAGCTCTTCCCACTAGGTTAGCAAAGATACTCTTGACCTCCTTTGTCAGGTAGATCCTGTTTCTCCCCAGTAGTCCTCGTTCCTCTGAGGATCCTGTGTTAATAAAAACACTAATGCTTTCTGGCTATTAGCAGGCCTGCTGGAAGGTGGTGATCTGCAGATGCTTCTGCTTGAGGCTTTACCCTTGTCTAGTAGGATCAAGAAGACTACCATGCTGATCCTTGTTCACTTATACAGGTTGTCCAAGGTTTCTCTTGGTGATGCTATCAGGACCAGGGGGACAGTATGAGCAGGTGTGTAGTTTGTGAGCCAAGTGATCAGTTTGCAAATGTGTTTTATATAATGATAAAGTTGATTTTAAACAGTGACAACAGATAAGTGCTTCATGTTGGAAAGGTGGTATTGTTTTAGCAGACGTGTGGTAAGGACTTCCAGTGAAGTTCTTGACCTTATTCACAGTGCTTTGTCAGAAAAGGTCTTTAAACAACCAAACTATCTAAATTGGTGCTGATCACAACTGTGTGTAGACATGACAAATGCATGTTGTTGTGCTACTGAATCATAGTTAAAATCTGTTTCTCATGTTAGCTGTGCTTAGTACAGTGCTGAAAAGGCTCTCTACTTCTCTGCATTACTTCTAAGGTTCTGCTTAACATCTGGTTCAGTACTTCATAGATGTCTTAGAGCAAGCTGGAACTTGGTAGTGAAGAATAAGGGCTGAGGAGTCTGACTTTCATATTCTCATCAGTTCTTGATCCCCCTATGTCTTTGTTTAATGTTAGCTAATGTTAAGCATTGACCATGAGAGGTGCTTGATATTTCCTGAAACAGTTTTCTGTATGAGCCACTGGATATGTTTTAGATAGTTTTACATTGCTTCTAGGCTATAGTAATTTTCAAATTTCAGATAGAAGACTGATGTATTAGCACTGTCTTTAATTATCTAGTATAAAAATGCTGATTTAATGAGAAGATGGGGTGTGTTGCATATTATATTCAAGAAAAATTACAAAAGTTATGTTACTGGGATTACATAGTGAAAAACAAATCTGAAAAATACCAACACTGGTCATCACCTGTGCAGTGAATGTTTGTTGTTAGGTTTATTACAGCGTATTTTCTGTAAGATTTTACATGCAGCTTGACTTGGGCTCAGTAAGAAGAATAACTCTTGCTGCCTCCCTTCATATGATCCTGTGCCTAAGTTGTTATTCTCGAGTAAAACTGGTAATTTTCTTATGATAGTGAGTTTTTATTCTGCCCATTACAGTAATACTGAGGTGTCTCCATGTTATAATATAGGAGTAGGTAGAGATTATCTGAAAATCTTGAAGCAAACCTTGTTATCATAAGTAATTTAGATGACATGGTTTGGTATCTCACTCAAAGACAGGCTGTGATTTTGTTTGAAGAGCACTGTCTTTACACAGTACATGCAGATCTGCTTATAAAACAGAGCTGAAATGTAATTGCTCTGAAAGGGAAGCTCAAAGAAAGTGATTTCAGGAGAGTGTAGTCTTACTGAAGTTTGTAGCAGGCAGTGGAAACTAGAATCTACCACTGACTTTGGGCTAGAGCCACAACCCTAACAGCTCTTTCTCTTTGAAGCTTTCTGCATTAATTCCTAAGTTACATGTCGAATATTACAAGTGGGAACGGTATCGTTGTAACTGTTATCTCTTCTCCTGTGCTTATTTGCTCGCCTTCCTGCATCTCAGATTTTTAGTTAGTCCAGCTTCTTCACGTAAATGAATAATAGGAGAGTTGTGTGATTAGGATAAGATGGGTGATGTCCAAGCTTCACAGCTTCTGGTGGAAGAATTCCTCCTTTATTTGCCATGAGAGTGGACCTACCCAGTGTGCTCAACCTACTCAGACTGTTTAGATGCAGTAAGCTGATACTTCCTGGAAGCATCAGGCTTAATGTGCATGTATTAGTGTAAAAAGAGCAGCTGGGAATGGACTTAGGCAGTTAAAGCAATTCAGCTGACCCAGACCCCTTTAGAGGGGCCCTCAGGAAGGAGAATGACTGTGAGCAGAGAATCTATAGATGAGTTGTCCCAACAGCTGCGTGGATTAGGTGGTGTGTGATAGACCGTATAAACGCACCCTTAAGTCTCCCTTGTGCGTGGCTTCCATAGCCAGTTATACATAAATATGTGGATTAGCTGGTCTCTTACTAGATGTGGAACACCTGAATTTGCTGCCATCTGTTTTGCTCCAAATTTTGATTTTAAAATGCCTAATGTTTTTATGTAGGCTGTAGAGTTGTTCACCTTTATCATTCACATTCCTTTTAATACATAACCTGCATGTGGTTTTGATGATGAAGAAGTTGCTCCATGGCTGACTCATATTTAGACGGTAGCACCAACCGATCAAAGAGACAGAGCATACAGAATTAGAACAGCCAGCAATTAGAACAAGCAGATAAATGTTCCACAAGATTTTAAGTGAGGATCTTAACACAAATAGAAATCAGAAATAAAGCAGAAAGATTATGACTGTGAAATTTTATAAAGGTGCAAGGTATAGAGCATGCTGTGCTGATGAAAGAATGATGCTGTGTGTTTCAAAGCTCAGAATAAAATAAACCAACTCTTTTAGAGGAAACGTATTGCCCACAAAATTTGATCAGGAATAGTATGGTATAAGCATGATACATCCAGATCAGGATAACAACACTGACTGGAACATATTTCTAGTATTAAAGTAATAAAAAGTTGTGTTTCTTCTATTTGTTCTCTCTGGTGGTTATAAATGGCATTATTTGTATGTCAATGTCTAACTACTGCTAGAACTAGAGAGTACTGGGTATTGAGTAGATGGCAAGTTGTGTGGTCCGGCAAAGCATGTTATGGGCTGGTTCTGTACTTAGTTGTTTGTAAGTTGAAAGTCACTTGAAGGGACACAGACACTCCACTACCTATGTGACGACTTTTAACCATGCTTATGAAGAGAGCCTCTGATTTAGGGTACAGAAGGTAGAAGACATAATTAGGAAGTATTTTGATGTGGATTTTAAGAGCTTATTTGTGGTTTTTAAAGATTTTTTGAATAAATGAGTAGTTGGAGGAGCTTTGGATCTGGTTTTATGTACTTTGGTTCCTAGTTGCTTCCAACAGTTGGTAGGCTCAAAAAGCGTGTCTGCCTGCTTTTATTCTACCAAATTCCGTCAGGTTTGCATTACTTTATGTATCAGCTAGTCTCTATATGATGTAAAGAAGAACTATATGTTATATTTTGTTGTATTTAAAAAAAAAAGAGAAAAGTATTCTTGTCTATTTCCCAAAACCCCATTTTTTTCCTATCTTGTAAATGTGAAGACATAAGCCATTGATGCATTTAGGTAATCTGTCTTCAGGGATATATCCTTTTCATACAAGTTTAGAATGATGGAATGCATTGTAAAATCCAAATGGTGTTAACTTTTATGCTCATCACAGGGAAAAAATAGAAAAGAGTAGAATAGAATACAATATTTCAGTTAGAAGGGTCCTAAAACGATCATCTTGTCCCGCTTCCTGTCCAGTTCAGGGCCAACCAAACACATGTTGTTAAGGGCATGGTCCAAATGCTTCTTATACTCTGACAAACTTGGGGTATCCACCTCCTCTAGAAAGCCTGTTCCACTGTTTGACCACCCTCTCAGTAAAGAAATGCTTCCTAATGTCCAGTCTAAGCCTCCCCTCATGCAGCTTTGAACCATTCCCCCATATCCTGTCCCTGCATACCAGGGAGAAGAGCTTAGCACCTCCCTCTCCATGTTCAGTTCTCAGGAAGCTCTAGAGAGCAGTGAGGTTGCCCCTCAGGCTCGTTTTGTCCAAACCAGATAAGCCCGAAGTCCTCAGTCCCTTCTCACAGGACATTGCCTCCAGCTCTTTCACCAGCTTTGTTACCCTCCTCTGGACACATCCTTGTTAAATTTTGGGGCCCAGAACAGCACACAGTGCTCAAAGTGAGGCCACACCAACACTGTTACAGCAGGACAGTCACCTCTGTTGACCAGCTGGTGATGCTGAGTTTGATGCACCCCAGGAGGGGGTTTGCCCTCTGGGCTGCCCGGGCACACTGCTGACTCCTACTGAGTCTGTTGCTGACCAGCACCTCCAGATCCCTTCCTGCAGGCTGCTCTCCAGTCAATCCTCTACCAGTTTATATTTGTGCCAAGCATTACTCCATCCCAAGTGCAGAATACAGCATTCAGACTTGTTAAGTTTTATGTCATTAATCATTGCCCAGTGCTCCAATCTATCTAGATCCCTCTGCAAGGCTTTTGTCCAAACAGCATCTCCCACTTTTAGCTAATAGTGCATTCAACTCCTGCATCCATATCATTGATAAAAATACTAAACAGAGCTGGCCCTAGAATTGAGCCCTGAGGTACATCACTGGTGACAGGTTGCCAGCCAGATGTAGCCCCATTCACTATAACCCTTTGAGCGCTGTCCCTCGGCCTCCAGCTCGCTGTGTACCTCCTCATCTTAGAGAAGGATGCTATGAGGGACAGTATCAAAAGCCTGTGTATTTTGATGTTTAAATACTTTCTTTTGTAACACTTAGTCATGCTAGAGTGTTCCTTTGCTGATGGTCCCCAGATGATGCATCACGTTGAAGTACTCTAGAACTCTCTTCTGGTTTGCTAGATTCTCACTCCATAGATTCTTTCTCAGCCTCTTGATTCCGGTGTTCTGTTAGCCTCTCCTTTTGAAAGTTAGATTTTGCCATGTGGCTACAGAAGCCCTTTTCCGTCTAGAGATGATCCAAAGATCTCTGTGTGGTTTAAGCACTAATTTTTCAAGAATTAAATCTAGGGATTTACCGCCTTTGGAACACAACATGTTGAAGAAAGATCTTGGCAGTGTCCTCTAGGCACAATTTCTTGTAATACTTGTTTCTAGACGAAAGTGGGAAGTGAGTTGTATGCCTGTGTGGCTAGACATTTGTCAGTGCTCAGGATAATTTTTTGTTGCATGTTCAGGATTAACTGCATGGAAGTATTTGGAGATTCAGGACATTTTATTGTTTCTGAACTTGGGTGGATTTGGCAAAGCTCTGGCAGAAAGTGTTACACTCAGCATGTCTAAACCATTTGTGTTATGGTGTTTGTTAATAGCCAGAGTATAAATTGCCTGTGGTATGAGTCTGCAGATGATCACAGTTTTAGTGATTCATCATGGAATTATTAGCTCATGTAATGAGAATTGTCTCTTTCTGCAAATATCCTTTTGACCATGCTTCAGTTTATCTTACAGTTGATTTAAAGTCCCTTCTTGCTTGACTCAAGAACTGGTATATGGTTTTACGCCCATGGCATAATACCAGGAAAAGCATCTTATTTGAGCTGTGTATAACAGTTCTCCTGACATAGAGTCCTTTGAAGCAGCATAGCAGTCAGCATAAAGTAGCACAAATAAAGGCTTTGAGCAGTGTGCTGCTGAATAGAAACACTGAAAGATCTCAGAGATAAATGGCAGGCAAGGAATGCACAATGTGCAGCAGAGTCGATAACTGCTTGGCTTGGAGCTAACGCCGCCATCAGTTTCATCCTCTTGCATAGGACAAGGTTTATAAAAGTCACTGAGACTCTTTGAGTATAACAACACATGTACTTACTTGGAGAGCAGTGCCAGTTTGAGCAGGTCCTGCTCTGCTCTGTCCTTGTTGACTATCATAGAATCATAGAATCAGCTGGGTTGGAAAAAGACCACTGAGATCATCAAGTCCAACCCTTGATCCAAAACTACTGTGCTTACTAGACCATGGCACTAAGTGCCATGAATTAAATCTGGGAACTGATTTGTTGGAAAAATAATTTGACAGACAAGTTTGTTTTTAACTAGGGTCTGCTACAGTTGTTCAGTGGAGGGACTGACACACAGTGGGAATTACTGCTGAAGGTTGCAGTGAAAGGAGGAACTGGAGCTTGGCACTGCTGTTTAAATAAATGTATGTGTAACTGTGCCCTTGGGCTCCACACCCAGGTTTTATGACACTGGATAAAACCTGGAGTAGGGAAGCAGTTCTGTTTGTTAAATAATTAAAACTGCTCAAGTGCAGATAATCTTGCTGACTAATATTTTTTTCTTTCTGTTGAGTCATTCTGTTGGTTTGGAGTGATCACGAGTGGGTTTTTTGTTTCTTATGGGCTTTTGGTGGTGGTGGTTTTTTGGAGGGAGGTGTGGATGTGTACCAATGCTTTTAAAACTGAAACTGGAAGGAGTTGCTATTGCTTAATTTAATTCCTGTGTAGGATTGGAAAATTAGAGAAAGGGAAAAAATGCAACCCAGCATTGCAGTCAAATTAGAGTATTTATCTTCAGTTTTGCAGTTTCTTGCATTTCTAAGAATGTGTCAAGTTCATTTCCTTAGTTCTTATATTAAAGCATCAATGTACTGTAATTAAATAGCATTTCAGTTATATGAATAGGTTCTTTGTATTTCCTTGAGAAATTGCATCACGTGGAATTAATTATGTTTGCGTGGTTTTGCTTTTAATCTAGAATAAATGTTGATGAAAATCTGAGGGGAATTCTCAGGGGAGTCTGGTACCTGAAAAAGAGGCTCTTACTGTTTCTTTGATAACACTTGTTCAGGATCTTATGTGTCTCTATTATGTTGATCTAAAGCAATGAGGATAAACAATTGCTAACTGATGACTTTGTAGTGGTGTGTGGTGTGTTGTTTATAAAACAAGCAAATAAAAATATATCTCAATTTTATTTCACTGTGTTGTGTTTTCTATGGTAATGAAATGTCTTCAGCTTGTTGCCACTTGATTTGCAGCTTATTCTATCATTTGTGGTGGCATATGATTCTGTAAGATATTGAAGTTGAGAGAAACATTTTGGACTGTCAAGTCTACACATTTTTTTATAGTATGTGTTTAATAATTGATTTTTTAATGATTTTGTTTTGTGCTTTAAAACTGAAGTTTTTCTGGTCTGCTAAAAAAAAAGTCAAGCATTGTATTTTTTATCATAATCACTATGAAATGATCATGTTTTAAATAGTTCAAATATATACACCTTATGTGTATATCTGAAAATGGTTTTGTGTTTTCTTGCAGCTAACAGAAGATGAAATTGCAACTATTCTGAAATCTACTCTTAAAGGACTTGAATATTTGCACTTTATGAGAAAAATACATAGAGATATAAAAGCTGGAAACATCCTTCTTAACACCGAGGGACATGCAAAATTAGCTGATTTTGGTGTGGCTGGCCAGTTAACAGTAAGTACTTGTACAAAGATATTTTAAAAATGCTTTAGTGCTTCTAACCATGTTCTTTTACCTTTGTCTTCCGCCTTGAATTTTGTGTCTGAGAAGTGACTAGTGGTAGTGGCAGACCTAACATTCTTTATCATGATGAATATTTAGTGTATTGCAGGGCTATAGTTGCTTTTGTAACCCAGTGTACGTCAAGTGCCTGATGATCTCACTTTAAATTTTAGTTTGAGGTTTATGATTATTACCACCTATCTGGCGTCTGTAGAATGATGGGCTGAATCTGTTTGGTCTTAATTGGAAGTCACTACCATTTGACCTTTAGGTGGCTAATTTAACTTTTAAATATAGAATTGAAATCAAAATAATCTGAAAATAAGCATCTCTGTTTTAATTGCATAAATAATATAATTACAGGATACCATGGCAAAACGTAATACTGTTATAGGAACTCCATTTTGGATGGCTCCTGAAGTAATACAAGAGATTGGCTATAACTGTGTGGCAGACATCTGGTCCCTTGGTATCACTTCAATAGAAATGGCTGAAGGAAAGCCTCCATATGCTGATATTCACCCAATGAGGGTAAGTGTGTGTGGTGGTGGTTTTTATTTGTTGTATTTTAAAAAAACCCTGCAAACGCACAAAACATTCAAAAAAACCGAATAGTGGAACCATAAAACTGTATGCTTATGAATGGACATTTTAAGACTGACAGTTTTTACTTTCTGTGTTGCTTCCTATTTACTCACTTGCCTGTGTTTTAACATGTTTCTGTAAGGTTTCAGAATGCCTTTATCTCTACTTGAGAGGGAGTTAAAGCAGTAAGCATTTAATTGGCTTGAAGGCAAAATATAGAGCCTTGTGCATACTGTACCTGCACTTGGAGAGTTCCATCACGAAGAGTCCATTCTCCTTTGAAAGGCAGTGTTGAAGTAAAGGTGACCTAAAGAAGGTTTCAGAATTGTCCTATGTGAGCAGTGCTAATATTAGTAACACCTGACAACTTTTATTTATTAGTGGCTCTTAAAGTCTCTTACTGAATTAGTTTACTTTTTGTAAAATAAAATGTAAATAGAATTAATCACTTCACTTGGAGAAGTTCATGGGAGTCAATGTTTATCTAGGAATAACTTGCCACTGTTAGTCATGCTTTTATTATTTTTGTAATGAGCTATAGAATAGCTATGATGATTGCACTGAGCATCAATAAACACTCCGTTCTTAAATTTTTTACATCTAAAGGCCATTTGATATTAATAAGGCACTTTATATTGCCTAAAGCATATATTTTTTCAAAAAACTCTTTGTAATTGGCTGCAAAAATGGCATGCATACTATATTTTTTTTATTGAGTTTCCTTTTGCCTCATATAGCAGGATCTTAATATAAGGAAACCACCATTATCAAAAGAAAAGGTACTGTTCATACGTGATTACGTTAGGGTGTTGCTTATGTGAGTTGAAGTGTATTTAGTGCTGTTGGGTTCTTGATTTTTGTTTGTGGGTTCTTGGCTTTTGGTTGTGTGTGCTTTTGGAGCAGGGATGTTTCCTGAAATTTCATGGCAATGTGCAGCTCTGTTAAAACTAGCGAGTGTTTTGCAATTTAGAAACATAACATAATTTTGTAAGCAAATTTTAGTAGTTTTCCTGCACCATATTTTTTTCTGTGTAATTAACTGTTTTTAAATTACAATTCAAACTGAAAATACTTGGATGAAATCTGTGAAGAAAATAAGTATCTCTGAAGCTTGTTTTTGATGGGAATTTAAGATGAAATAACATCTAAATAATATTTTGAAGAATGATTGATGAAAAATTAAATTTATCATCAAGTGGCTGTGATTTTTGGTTATACTTCTAATGAAAATGTCTTAATCACATCTCAGTAACATCACTGTATGTAGTTGCACTAACTGTTGAAAGGTGAGGACTGCATTATCAGTGAGGATTTTTATGTGCATGACAATAGCTGCTTATAAATCAAAGGTCACTGAGTTTGAATGCTTGTGGATCTGTTCAGTTCTTGCAATCAAGTGAATGCTATCAAAGGCCAAAGCAATTTAACACGACAATTCTGGATTACATAGAACATGCGTTTTTGTTAATAAATTACGTTACGGTTTTTAAGGGCTTGTATGCAGTTAGTGCTCTTTTGTATATTTGATACCTACAGTTTTTCTTAATTTTTATTAGTGAGTTGTTACAGTGGTTAACAAGAAATACACAGATTTAAGTTGCAATAGGTTTCCTGGTGTCATATGATACAACTTCACAGGACTTTTGGACATATGTAGATGCTTTCCTACTTTGTTTTAGTTATGACATAGAATTGATACAGGCAAGCATGAAAGCTTGGGCAAATTTTCATTGCTTTTTCTAGATGTTGCTTGAGTTCTGTGGTATTTATGTAAGGCACAATTTTGTTGCCTGGGAATGCACAGTGAAATTGCCGTGTGCACTATTTTGCTATAGGCTGGTTGGCACTACCACAAAGGTAATGCATTGCCAGTAGGCCATTTCCTTGTCAACTGCATTTACAGCTTAATAGAAATATTACATGACTTCTTTAAACAAGTGTTTTGGCAGAGAGGAAATAGCAGATTCCATGCAAACAAGCATAGCTTCCTCTGCTTAACCACACTCTAACTACTCCAAAGAATTGTACTCTTTTCAGCTGGGAAAGAAGAAGCGGGGGGTGCAAAATGGAATTTTGGGGGTGGGGGGAAGAAAAAGCAGGTTTTTTTCTGTTTAGGTGTTACTGTAGTAGTATATTTGACTGCATAAGTGTCATCAATGCTATTTCACTTGTTTCTTCTGCAAACCTGAGTTCAGCAGGACTTGTAGTTATCATACTTGGTTTGAGACTCAAAGGTCAAGACCACTTGCCAGCTCAGTAGTTCTAATGCTTTATTCATCTAAGAATTATGAAATGCCTCACAGATTCTATGAGTCTGTTTCTGCTTTTGCTAATGATGAAAAGTGAAACTTCTTTATTTTCTACTTTTGGGGTTTTTTTCCAAAGAAGGAGTGTTTTCAAGTAGTTTTAAAGGAGGGAAAAATACAGATGTCCTTAAGGTTACCCTAAAACATGGTGATACAGCCACTAGAAATAGCAAAGAATTTGCTGATAAGTCAAAAAATCACTCAAACCTAGATAATTTAACCCATTTAACAGGGCTAAAAGCATGTTGATTGCAGTAAACTGTGCAGCAACCAGGGTTAATGTGTCTGACAGTGTTTGCATCTGCCTTTGATTGCTCTGGTGGGATGAGCACTTAGGAATTTATAGTGGAGCTAATTAAAGGGGACTTCAGTGTGGTTCTAGAGCAAGACAGTCTCCTACTCTGAAGCTGCAGTGATGTTTTAACAGCTATGCTCCTGTGTTCCCCATTGACTGCAGCATGTATGCTGTCCTGTAGTGATAAAGTATTTGTTTTAACAGTGTCAAAATTTAATTCAAACCATTAAATGTTTTGTTCAGTCACTCCTCATCATGTGCTATCTGTCCTTTTTAATTTCTAAATTCCTTTTTTTTAGTCTGTAGCGAAAGCATAGAGACTGGCACTGTTTTGCTGTAGTAGTTGTGATGTTGCTTTTTTGCTGAAAATTGCTAACATCCTTTTGAAATATTCTCAGTCTTTGCTAATCAAGCCATGATCTCAAAATGTCACATAAGATTGTTCCTGGTGGAAGATAGTTTAAGCTGCAGAGGTTTTATTTGATCCATCTACTGCTGATATTTGGCTTTATTAACAAGTAGCTTAATAACACTGCTATAAAGCTAATCCTAAACCTTAAAAATGGCTGTTTTTTGAGGTCCTTTCTATAGACCACCCTTACCTTCTTACCCAAATTTTTCCTTATGTTCATGCAATGACATGATTAGTTATTCCTTTGATGCTGAGGATCAAGTGTGGTCTGCTGGTGTTAGAGACAGCCTGTCCTTAGCCAGGAGTTCCTGAGCTTTCTGTTAAGCAAGCACTAATGTTTTTGTGGTCTCACATGGAGTTGGCTAAAGGAATTTATGTTCTGAAAAGTTAACCTGGTAGAGACCTACTAGAACTGAGCCAGTGAAGTTGTAGGAGCCTGTAGGTGGACAGGAAAAATGAGTTGAGTGGAGTTACTGCTTTTGAGACCTTTAGACCAACTATAGTACTGCAATGTGTGTTTTATAAATTTGCTCTTCTTTGCAAGATCAACAGTTAATGACAGGTTGGTGTGCTTCAAATAAATGCTGGTAGCTCGCTTAAAAAGGAGAAGAGAAAAAAGCCAAAAAAACCCCAAACTCTTTTCTTTCATGCTTATCAAGCATCTGCAATAATTCACGTTGTTGTGGTGTGGAAGAAGCTGGTGGTAGATGTGTTTTTCAACACTTCACTGTATTGATTTTTGTTTCTTTATGTTGAAGTTTGTTGGAAATGGACATGTGGGCATCACATGTTCTTAAGTGAATTGGAAAAAGCCAATTTGAACTGCTTCCATTTGCCCTAAGTCCAATCATGATATTTATTTTTCCATGGCACTTACCCAGTTTATCCATGCCTCCTGCTTAGCCCATGTCATTTCCACCCTGGACTAATCTGTTTGTAATAACCTTTTATTCCTGATGTATCTTGTAACAATCTACCATTTCCCAGTTTTTTATTCTCGATATATTGTATTAAAACTGGAGATTGAAGTGAGAATTATTGCTCTGTAAAGCTGTAAGAAAAAAGGAGGTGTCAGTTGGAGCATATCAGTCAGATTGGGACCAGTTTTTCAGCTGTTGAGAAAATGGTTTCTTCCATGCCTTTTGTGCCAGAAGTTGAGGAGAGGAAAAAAGAAAAAACATCTCTGGGGATGTCAGTTGTCTTTCTGTGTAGTCACTCCTGCATTTCTTCTCTTCAACAGGTGGTGTTATCTCATCGGTTTATTATTTTCTCTGAGAATTCACCTATCTTATCTCAGCATTACTGCTTTTAAATTCATGTAGGTTTGTAAAAGTATATTATATGGTTTTCTTATTTTAGTGCCTTTGCTTATCTTTAGAAAAGACTTTGAATTAACTTTTAAAAGTCCTTTGCCTTTTAAGAACTTTCTATGAGATACTTTGTTAATTTATAACTTAAGATCTTGCCTGCTGTATCAAGATAGAGTAGGCTAATATTTAAAGAGTTTAAAATATGGATATTTAATTGTACATTACTGCTCATTGTTTTACTACTCTTCTAAATCTTGTGGAAGAATGACAGTGAGCTACAATGATACCAGGGGCATGTAATGTGTGTTTGCAGTGGGGACCTAAGACACTGATGTGATACAGTTGAGGCAGCTTGGAGAAGCATGTGTTTTGGCTGCAGGTTTTTCAAAGAGCTGTTGGAAGACCTTCGGACCTCTCTAGGCCTTTAAATGGAATTTTTCCATTTGCTTTAAACAGATCTAAATGCAGGCGATGGCTGCAAAGGGGTGGTATTCCTACCTTTTCTGTACATTTTCAACACCCATTTCTGCTGAAACCAGCATTTAGCTGGCCACATGATGAGCTGGATCAGAAAATGAATCCATCTGAAAACTAACCGAGTAACAAGAAGTAGCTTTCACTAATATTGTTAATGTGGTACTTGAACTAGGTGGGGACAAAAATGTGTGGCTGTTACTGGTAGGAGAATTGGGTCATCTGTTTTTGGCCATCAGCCAAATTGACTGAAGATAATTGCAAAACCAGAGTCTCAGCTGGCCATTTGTAAATTTATTATGATTAAAACTTAATACTTATTTAGAGAAACTCCTGTATACATAAGCTATAGCTGTAGGTGCAGTGCTGCCATGCTGGTTTTGCTGCTCTGGATTGCTTTAACATTTGAATGCAGAGTCTGAGGGAAAGGGAAGAGAATCCTCTTCCTTTTTCTGATAGACTGGTGCCTGTGGACTGCGGAGCTTCTCTGAAGATAAGTAAGGCCTTTAAAAATGCTTGTTTTAAGGGACAGACTGACAGCTGTTCTAGCTGTCCTTTTGGACTTTTCTGGTTGGGCATATCAATAAAATTAGACAGGACGCAGCAGAACTTCATGGGGGAAACTTCCAGTGACCCTTAGTTTGCATGCAGCTGAAGGCAGGTGTTGCTTCATAATATACTTGCCTCTGTGGTACTATTTATAGCCAAAATTTCAAATAGGTGTTATAACTTTATTCAAGGAAAAAAAGTGAGCACAATTAATTCCAGACAGTATCTGTCTAATAGAAAATAAAGTATGTTCTCTATATAGATTGGGGAAAAAAAAGTGAAGAAAAAAAAAAAAGCCCGTGTCAACTCTAAGGAAGTGTGACTTAGTTTATTTAAGGGTTCTTAAAAAAGGAAAACTTTAAATTTTCATTTAAATATGCTGCTACTTCAAATCAGTAAATAACCTGTCCACTGAATTTGATCAAAATGTGAATAATCGTATGACATTTTTTGTATGAATGAAACACCAAACCAGATGAGACAATACTGTCAGCAGTACATTAAAAAATAAAAAAGGTGGCAAATGCTTTTTCATTCAAGATTTATTTCACTTGTCAAAAGAAATTTGACAAGTATTTATTTATTTGTTTTAAACAAATGATCAATGTTTATAGTGCTTAAACAGACCTCCTCCTTACCTCAACTGCTTCTGGTGTGGTAAGTTATTGCTGAGATGCAGACCAGTTCCCAAAACCCTGTTCATGATTTGACTCCTTTCAACAAGGCTTCTGGAATGGAGAGATGATAAATGTTGGGCAAATTAAAATAAGTAATTGCATACATTTGAATTTGGATGTCTGTGCATGTTCCATTTTTTGTGAGCAATTACCTGATGTGATACCTAAATGAAATATTTTCATTGAATTTGTTCGAACCTTAATATCTGGATAATAGATCTATTGATCACCACGGGAAATTGCTCTTTCTGTGAGTTAAGATGACAGTTAGTGCTTGCTGTAATTTTAATGAGAATTGGACTTGCTTGTTTTTATTTTGTCGGCGTTCTTTAATTGGTATGTAAAAGCATGTTTTCTGTGGGTTGTTTTATGTTAACTTGAGGAAATCCATTTCTAAATTTTCTGGAATACAATTAAGGTAATTTAACTATTGCAATAATGTCATTTTTACCAGGTGAAAAGAGACAATTTTTAGGTACTTGGTAATAGTGTCAGTTTGACATTACTTTTCCTTGTGGTTGAGTTATTTTTAGCAGTGGAAAGTAAATAAAGGACGAACTATGGTCCTGCAGATAAATCGTGATTTGTCAAAGTTGCACTTGTGGCTCCTGGGTAAGGAACTCATAGAGGTGCAGAGATCCTGCTCTGTAAATTAGTCTTTTTCATTTCAAGATATATGCGGTTCTCCAAACTGAAAGTTATGATTTATGATTTTAGTTAAAATATACTTGGTGTTCACTTACATATATTTGCTGATTTCAAATGCTTTCTTCCTTTAGCTCCTATTCTTTGTGAAAATGCTGGGTATAGATACAGACAAAGTACCCTTTGAATGTAACTTCTTTTTTAGTATTTAATTCCTGCAGGATTAATGGAGGCAGTGAATTTCAAAATTCATTTTTAATTTATTTATTTGTTTGTGGTCAGCCCATCTATGGACTTATTGTAGAGGAGACAAGAATATTCTGATGAGTGAGGAAGTCAACCCAGGCAAGTGCCCCCAGGGTATAATCTTGTTTCTTGTGACACAGAAATATAATTTAGTCCAGTTTTTCAGCATGCCTAGCATAGAATTTTAAAGAAAATTTCTATATACCGAGCACAACTTAGCCAAGAAAGAGAAATAGCATAAAAGAAATAGTATGTGAGTTGTGAATTGTCCTCGGATGCTGCAGTCAAGTTTAGAGGTATCTGGTTGCAAAAAATATGAAAAGTATCCTGTGATATTTTACTTATTTTCTTAAATTGCAATTGATAGTTCATTGCTTGACTTTATTAGATTAAGTTACATGTATTGAACCTCCAAGAGAATGATGCTCAAGCTTGGCAACATCCGGTTTCCAAGACTTGACAGCTTGCTATGCCAAGGGATAGTATGCTTAACATCAACCCATTTCATGTGAAAGGAAGGTTGTTGTAATACTGTTTTGAAAGCAAGATAGGAAAAATACCATTTGTTCTCTGGTGAAGCTTGCTGATGATAAAAATTTTCTCCCTAATACCCCAAGGAACTTTTTGAAGAGATTTTGCCACATGGCTTCCCACAGAAAAGATTGAGGGATCTCCCTGGTTTACTGGACTCCTGAATGATACAACACTAGCATTGATACATGCACTATGAAAACATTAGAGTACTTAAGGTGTGTTTGGTGATTAAATAGGATGACAAGACCTATTCTTGTCCACATTAAAGCTTTCCAAAAAGTCTACAGTCTAATGTGTGTATTTATTGCCTTCCTATAGATACTGCTTTTTTTACCTACTGTTCTTTTTTCTTGCATCTCCCTATCTTTTTTTTCCCTTCAGTAAAGAGGTGTCGTGAAAGTTCACGCAGTAGAAGTGTTGCAATATAAATAAAGTGCAGTTACAAGTATTTGTAGTTACAGAATCTGGCATAAATGTTTTGTCATTGTTTAGTGAATACATCTTCACTCCTTCACATCACTAGAATTTTCTTCATATCACTAGAAGTTTTGGAAAGAGAATAAATGTTTATTACTGCTAAAAGTATGAATTCTTTACATTTTTAATGATATCAGGTTTGCTGGTTGCATATATATGCAAAAAGGAAATGTTAATCTGTCATGTGTAATAAAGTAGCAGAAGCAGAGAATATTTGAAATTTGTACTGGAACTGGAGTTTAATTTGAATTAAATGGAAAACATTTATTTCATGCTTCTAAATGAGGATTTAATTAAAATTAAATTAGTTCATCTTTTTAGACTTACCCCTGAATAGGAAATTTGAAACGTGCTTCAGTTGATGGTTGTTTTTCTCTGACTTTGATTAATTGCTTTCAAAGTAAGTGGAGAATCAGTACAGTAATTTCATAATTACACACAAGTGAGTTAACTTGAAACTTTAACTAAAATAACTGTAAAGGAAGTTTGATCTTGGTTAGTGTCATGTAATGCCGTGCATCTTCTGTGAATGATTCACATTTGTAGAAGTGCTAATTTGAAAAAAGGACCATACTATTGATACTACCCATTTATTTATGAGACACTTCAGTAGGGAAATGTTTGACCAGGAAATATTATTTTTCAAAGATGTTGGAACAGTAAACAGAGGTTGAATTAAACCATGAAATTAATGGAAATATTCTTGATGACTGGAGGGAGCATTGCATCAAGCCCTACATCTGTAAGCATTGTTAAAGATTGCTTGATAGAACTGTTAATGTGGGTAAAGCCTGGAATGTATTCGCCAGACCTGGCATGGCACATGTTAAAAGCACCCTCTGCGACTGAGCTGGCTGCTTTCTCCCTGGACAAATGTTAAAAACAAATAAGCAAACAAACCCCCACCAAAAAGCTTATTCAGAAGTTTTAAATTACTGTAGATTTGCTTATTTGTGATGTTAGTAACATCACTGTAAACATAGCTGAGGCTGCGAAGCAAAATGATTTTGCAATTTGAAGATCTCAAGAAAATTTTATTTGAATTAGGCAATTCATAGTAAGTCATTGAGATGCATTAAAACTAGAATCACAATTTTAACAAAAGACTTTTAAAATAAACTTTACAGTCACTGTTATTTGAAAAAAAAGTGCCTTTCCATCATTTGGGCATGTCATTGTATGCTGAATTTATTCAGTTTCTTTTTAACTTGCACTATGGACTTGGAAAATTATTTAGCAAGATGTTTATGCACAAATTTAGGAGAATTAATTTTACTAAAAATTCTACAATACCTTGCAGAATATCGTAAAATATACCACAGATTTATAAACTTTTAAATGAAGAGCTATATATATTTACTAGAGATGCTTCTATTTCTTTTTCTTTTCTGTATCTTTCAAGTTCCAGGGTTAGCACAGAATATTCAAAGTTAATTTTTATTCAAGGGTCTGGCAGCTAGCTTCATTGAAAAGGAGGGAATTTGTGTATTGCTTTTAACTGAGATAGGTCTATTTGGATTGTTTTATGTGACTAATGTCTTGTTAAGCCATAGAAGAACTTGGTTAATAATTTTAAGGCATTCTTGGAAGCTTGAATTAATGTTTATTTATTGAAAGGAATTGTATGTTCATTTTTTCTTAAACAGCTTTTCTGTCAGTATGGCTAGTTGACCTGGAGGAAGTGCTTTAGAAACTTGACTGCTATATTGCCAAATTCTAACGTATTACCATTTTTAAAACCAAAAATGTATTTACTTGGGTTTTAGTTAAAGGGATATTTGATTTTTTTAATTGCATGGGAGAAAACTGCAATCAGATTGGGAGGAAGATATTAAGCTTCTGTTGCTACTTACCATAAGATTTTTATATGCTTTAAGTCTATACTGGTTGTTTACTTTGTAAAAAAATCTAAAAAATTGCTTAGATTGAAAGGAAGGTAAAATTTGGAATGGAGACTATATGTAGCCTGTTTCTGTTATGGTATTATATTGCCTTAAAATGTACACTAGGTAATTTTTATAAAGGATGATGCATATTTAATGAAGAAATTTATTTATTTAAAAGGAAGGGTTGCCAATCAGTCTAAATTTGTTTCAGTTAAAACTTGATGGTCTAAAGACAACTTATAATCCTTTTCTTGTTATAAAGTATTGTCAAATTTGTAGTAGTATCAGTTAAGTTTATGGAAACTTTGTTTTAAGGTGGTTTAAAATAGAACTAAATCTTTAATTTATATTTGATGGCACCTGTTTTCATTTTGTTTCCCCGGCAACACCAGTGGTATCAAAAATTGCCCGTAGACCACCCTGGTGTTAGAGAAGAATGAAACCAGCCTGGCTTTTCCATTTCAGCCTTTTATTTTACTGACTAAATACTTAGACACACAGCTTTAACACACATTCAGTACTTTGTGAACTAACTCAAATGATTTGGGTATGCAATTTGGGATTTTTTTTTTAATTAGAATTTTCTGTACTAGTGCCAGGTTGTGTTGTTCTGCTATTTTGAAAATGCATTGAGATATAGGAAGTATTTTTGATACCCTATGCCAGAAAAAGCTGTGTTTGAAAGCTGTATTGTTCACAGTTTTTAGATAACATGGTCTGTTTTTAAAGCTTTGTGGATCCAAATTTTTATTCCAGATGTAAGTTCTCATTATTTGGGAACATGGGAAAGAAATAAAACCAACATGAGTGTTACCTCCCGATTCTGCTTTCTTCTGTGCCTCTTTACCATATCTGAAATTTCATATTGATTATGAAAATTACCTATACAGCATTCCAAACACCACAAATCTTAATGCATTATCAGTTTTCGTTTCAGAAAGCGGACATGGACATAATTCTTGCAAATACTCTTTATCGTTACCTGCTTGCCTGAAAAATTCTGTTTTACTGAAAAAAGTCTCCTCTGCAATGTATATTCCTGAATTCCATGCTATACTGTTGATGTTTAAAAAAAAAAAAGTTGATGTTCTGCTGGAGCAAATCAGATTTATGGTGAGAACTACAGAAACACTGGAGAGTCTGGGAAGTTTCAGTTGTCTTACATTTTCCATTCTCCCCCAGAAATTTATAATAATTTTGCAAGATAATGAAGTAATCTGTTCTTAGAAAAGAGAGAACCTCTGATGGAATTCAAGGGAATGATGGCCTCTGTGGTACTTCCCAGTGTCCTGATGCTGTGACTGAAGGCTTGGCAATGGAGATGGCAGCCCAGTATTCTCTCTGCTGCTGCTGCTGCTCCTGTTTTCATGCTATGAAAATGTAAAACAGGTAGCATCAGCAAGCACAGGATTTATGGGCAAACTGATATGCATGTGTTGAAAAAGTCATCTGTTTCAAGCAGGATGTTCCTTGTGAAATATAGTAATCGTGAACTCTAACAGTGGGACAGAGAGCATGTCTACATTGGGCAGGTACATAAGACACAAGTGAGCTTTGCCTGTACCGTCCTCTTTTTACTTTTCTCCAAGAGTTTCTCCAGAGCAACTGTGTGTGCACTCTAAATGTCTTGCTTTCTTTTGTTTCTCTGAATAATAATACGACTAATTTGTATAAACTGTGGTTTTGCAATTCAGAAGTGGTTAGCATTTGATTTTTGGGAATGAACATGAGCATGTGCGTGTTCATAACTTGTAAAACATGCTGTTGTCAAACAGATTAATTAAATTATTTAGAAAAATTGGGACAAAGTTTTAGAAGTTGATCCTTTTAACAGTCATGTGTATTGCCATGTATAAATTGTGACTCTGGAGCAACTGGTTGCATTGCCACTTGCTTGGTGTGAAAATATGTGAAGTAGCTGAAGGTTCTTTCTAGACTGGAAATATTACAGGTGCTAGAGAAAGGTCTTACTGCTGTCGCCCTGGAAGAACAGTAGGACACTAAAAGCCAAAGGGCATGTCTTTCTGGATGGGTGTTGGAAAGTTGCTGGGTGCTCAGGTGGCTGTGCTGTCAGAGGACATGACTTGGCTCCAGCTCAGGAGCAGTGCCCTGTGTTTACGTGCATCTGTATCCAAAGTAACATACCTGGCCTCTGAGCTCGTTTGCGTGTTTACATCTCTCTGGGGAAAAGATACCTTCTGTTTCAGGCTGTAATTCATAACCTTTAATACTGGATTCATTCAAAGTGCCTGGACTGAGTGTGGGCACAGAAGTGCATTTCTCTAAGTGGCTAAAGCATGTGCTGCAGTATTTCTGATGCTGTCTTGTTGACTTTATGCAAGTTGAGGTTTGATTAAGATTTGGTTCAGCATAAAGTTAGCTGATGCAAAGCTTAGCCTATTAAGTTTCTCTTTTAAATTAATTTACTGGAGGAGGAAGTGTATTCTTTTGCAGTGATTCTGGTCAGACATTATGATTCCTAAAGCTGCATTAGAGTTGTCTGAAAAGGGCTTTGATAAAAATCAACTGGATTAGCATGCTCATAATCTAAGAGTTTGTTCTCGATCCCTTAGTACTTTATCCTTTTCTTATAGATGAAGTCAGTGGGTATAACATTCATTTTCGTCAGCCGTTAAGGGTCATACATGTCCTCCAGGTGTTGTTTCATGCACTGAGTGCATTCTTTTCCCACAGCTGTTACTTTAATTACTCACCTATATTCAGGAAATAAAAACATGGTTAGCTCAGCTTTCTTTCACACCTCAAGGGAACTTATTTTCCATAAAATTTAGCTTTACTGTTACAGAAGAAGAAGGTCTACCGTGAACATCATAATTACATTTGTGACACAGTTAACTGACACGTGGTGACTAGAAGGAAACTGGCAACCCTGGCATTGATACAGGAACGGTTTTTTTGCTTTTTGTAACATTACTTAGATCAAAATATTCTCTTGATGAATGTTGCCAAAATAAGTAATTTCACACTCCAGAATTTCAGCAATTGACAAAAGTCTCCACGTTTTTTGGTTTCCTTTGACAGTTACATTTTTATAAATGGCCTCGCAACTGACTTTAAAGGCAGTAAACTAGATTACTAGGGACCAAGACTCCAAATCTGGAGCTAAAAACAACCACTGAAAATATCTTCCTTTCTATTTAAATTGGAGAATTGTTACCTAGGCTTTACTGCGGTAGTATACAAGAAAGATGATATGACTTCTTCATTATTCCCTTCTCTAGCTTTGTTGTGTTTTTGTGATATGAATCAAAAACTCTATCATTTTGTGATCGCTGTGCCCAAGACAGTCTTTAATAAATAAAATTTAATTTAATTATTTATTTGTAAACATCCAGAGAATTTTAATATTTTGTTTGTAAGAATTCTGCTAGGCTTTTGACATTGAAATGGTAGCTTTTGGTTGCTGTTGAGACTTCAGAATTTATTAACAAATAAAGATTATCATCTGTAAGAGAAATTTGTTCTACAGAGTAAAACATTATGTTTCTAATGCCTTTGCGTTTCAGATGGTGATGGTTTAAATTATGACACCAGTCCTGTGCCTTAGGGCTTGCAATTCTGTAACTTTTTTCAGATGCATCAACTAAGCATTGCCTAATTTGTTATGAAATTGAAAGAAAAGTTGTTCAATAATTCTGACTAAGTTGTGCTGCTAACATCTGTTTCATATAAAATACTGGTAATCTGATAAGAATTGAAAGAATTGTGTGATTACTAGTTTCAAATAACCATTCCAGTGATGGTCAACCAAAGATGGCTTTTCTTTCTTTGAGAGTCATTTATATTTGTGGGGTGTTAAGTCCAAGTGGCAGAGGAAGCTGATGCTTGGTGGCATGCAAAGGTATGTTGGTTTTGGATGTTCTTCTTTACAGAACCTCTGGCAAATTTATGAGCTATGTTTTCACTTAATAAATTTATCATTAAGTGTATTTATAATTCAACTAAGGAAATCGGTTCACTAAAAAAATGAAGATGACTACTTGTTACAGACAGTAAATATGTATGCTTGGGTTTTATATTTTCAATAAGCATTTTTAATACATAAACAATGGTTCTCAAAATGTCATTTGGCAGGTGCAGGATGTGTTCTGGAAGTGGAGAGTATTACATGGCTCTGTTTTGAGCCAGAGTAACGGTCGGATTATCCCTCACCATAAATTAAGGCCGAATTTTGATACTTGGTCTGTGTTGTTAAGGTCAGGCAAGATGTGCTCAGAAGTGTTGTCTTTTTTCCCTGATTTCCACATGAATTTTTGTCTCCTCCTTTCTTATCCTTAGTGCTTTGGCTAGGCAAAGGGGAGCTCTCCAGCAGGCAAGGATGAAAAAGTAAGTAAAGCCGAAGAGGTGAAGCTTGGCAAAGTCTTCATGAGAGACTGAAGTTCTGTTTCACACAGCTTCTCTTTCTTCACGTCTGTGGTAATTTTAAGTGTGAATTAATTTGATTTACATTTTTGGTCTTCCTGTATGTGAAGTTGTGCATATTAAAAGAATAGGACGTGCTACACTTGAATCTAATTCAGTATTTTTAAGGACTTACTTGGCTCCAGTGTGTTAGGAATGTTAGTGAAGATGAGAACCCAGTCATGGTGATCCTTTTGCTGGGGAAAGCTCTGCTTTCAGATTTTTCAGTAGTAGTTGTTTCATCTGTATTTTGTTCTCGCTACACACCAGCTTCTTAAAGGGAAGAAACAGTGGCTGTGAGCTCAGGGTGTGCGTGTGAGTGGCTAATGGGATTCACCATTTCTTAACTGCTGTACCTTGTGCTCCAGAACTTCAGAGTTATGCTTCATCTCCGATGCAGACAGTCTTACTAGGGGAATACATGCAAGTCTTGTTCAGAGGCAGAGCGATGAGTTTAAAAAACTTGCCCCAGAAGATAAATAGATGGGATTTTCAGACAAAAATGAGCGTTGTATTCTTCATGTATTTCCCATAGTTTTAAACTACTTCCAGACATATGGAAACCTGCCTCCATTGAGTGAAGCTGAAGAAAACAATGAATTTTTATTTTTACTGGTGAGTGGGTGTGTATGGAGTTAGTTTTTTAGAGGTGTATACATGTGTATATAAAATCCCTATACATATCTCAATATCTATAAGTCAACTTGTGTGTGTATATATATGGAGTTAGTTTTTTATATACAGGGATATATATTTATGGATATATCTTTCAAAAAATGTTATATATACACACACGTGAGTTCTTTGATTCTATATGCTTGCAAATAATGAATGCCCATGGATGTTTTCAGGCAGGCAAAAAAGTGAGTGTTTAACTATTTTTTTTTTTAAATTTCCGTGTTTACCGACACTCAGAAGGCATTGTTTGGTCAGTAACTTACATGATATCTTCTTGGTGACCACAGGAGCATGGACTGTTGGTTTCTGTGTAGCTCTTTGCAAAATGTTTATGCTACAATGAACTTAAATCTCCATGTGATACTAAACCGAGGTGCTTTCAGTTTTGTTGCTGAGAATGGATGCCTCAGGAATGCTAAACTTGTGTGTAGAAAGTGCTTGAAGTTTATATGGGTCTTATGCATTTTCAACACTAATTGAATGTCAGATATGTCCTTTGGAGTGGAATTAACCAGAGCATCTCATAAATCATTGTGTATTTGTCTGTATTGCTGGGCAGATTCACATGAAAACATTTTAACTTTTTTACTTTCAGTCATTAGATATTGTTATATGAAAAATGCAATTACAAGGATTGTATCTCTGAAGGATTTTATCCTGGGTTTATTCGATCTAAAACTTTTGCTGCTGTTTCTAAGGTCAACTTTTTAGTTTAGTGTGTGTTTGAATTTCAAGTCAAGCAATTGACATGCGTGTCTTTTCTCTTTACATGGTTCTCTTCTAAACCGTTGCCTGTGTCAGTCTGACATAGTAAAGCATTACAGCCCAGCAGTCTGTAACAGGCAAGTTCACACTCCCTCTCTTTAGTTTTCTGTGTAAAGGAAGGGTGGAAGAATCTTGCATCTCCCTTTCCTTTTGTATGTCAGCTGATTTAGGATTATCTATGGAGTTTGCTACTGCTTAAAATAAAGGGTTGCTTAAAATAACTGAATAATTTCTTCAAATGAGTGCTCTTTATTCTGGTTGGATAGTTTGTTTAATCATCTTTATGTCATTTCTAGTTATGTTTTTTGTTCCCTTTAACTTACTGAAGGCTTATTCCCTTCTTCAGTGGGCATATCCATTTATGGACAAAGAAGATAATTCACTGCACATGGGACTTGGTGGCCTTGGTTATGTAGTGCCTGGGGCTGTGCTGCAGGAAAATCCCTTTGGAGTGTGCTGTGCTGTTTTCGAATTACTGCTTGAAAGCAACACCCCACGTAACTCCTTGTAAGGAGCCAAGAGAAACTGCCAGAGCAGTAATCAAGATACTGCCCTGTGCACTTTCAGGTCTTGCTGTCTGTTCTAGGGAAATCTTTGCTTTACCACTTAGACTCAGTACTCTCAGGCTGAGTGCTGTGTCTTCAGGAAGCATGCCCAGCCTTTCTCTACCTGAAGTTTAAGCCAGTAGATTTCAGCAGCTTTCCAGTTCTTGCTGTCTTCCAATTCAGTTGTTCTCATTAATGATTTGAAATAGGTTTTGGTGCACTGTGCAGTCTGATGTTAAGCTACACGTGTAGGGTTGCAGAAGGAAGACATAAGCTCTGAATACAGTGATAGAGAAAAGAGGGTTCCAGAAAAACATGACACTCTTAATGCAGTCTTATAGTGGCCCAATTTTATATTAGCGTATTGCTTTGGCCTGGATGAGTGGCCTTTATGTCTGGAATTTGCATCCACACTCTTCTAGCTCGTAGCTAACCTTGACAATCTGAGACTCGGGTTGCCTGATGCAGCTTCAGTGTCTGCCTGTTATAACATCGCAATGACATCTGACTCTCATCATTCACATCAGAAACTTTAGACATTAGAGCACCTCTGTGGCCTGAGGACATTGTATGTACATATGACCAAGAGGAGTGATCTCATAAGAGGGATTGCTTTCTCCCAGTCTTTGTGCAGACGTTTATAGGAATTAGGTTATTATTTTCTTATTTTGGCAATCTAACCAGCTGATATTTTTTTCAAAATTGTATGCATTCCTCAGCTAACATAGATGTCATTTGTGCTTTATTTTTCTATTTGCTTATGAATATCTCTTGCCTCTGTTGTCTCTGCTGCAAGTGAGCTCTTCAGATGCTATTATCTCAGGCTGGATAGAGGAATTTCTATGAAGCTGCGTGAGTGGAATGAATACATACAGTTAGAGCAAGAGAGAGGTGAGATCTTAATTGTTTTCAAAGTGTGCCTTTCTCAGATCTGCAAAGCCTTCAACTTGGTAGTTCCATATATGTGCTGTAAATTATTGTGCCATTCAAAGGCTGTTTAAGCAAGATGAGTCTTGAAGATGCTTTTTGAGATGCTTTTCATGTGAACTATGCCGTTTACTTAGTAAATAGTTATCATATTGCTGGAGGAGCCAGCAGTATAAATGCTAACATATCATTTGAAGGAGAGGAAAGGCCATTTACATGTAACTGTATATGACTGCCGTGTCTTGAAGAACTTTTGCATTCAGAAATCCTTTCCCCCTTCTGCCCTGTGGTATTTTTTGTATAAACTGGGGACAAGCTGCTAGGAATTAAGGGTATGATATGGCCCATTTATATGATATCAGCATTTCTAGTCACTGCTTCAGCTATTGCTATATTGTTTGCATACTTGAGTGATTGCAACAGCCACATTGCTAAACTGTAATTTTTTCTGTAATATAGGCTGTAAGTTTTTGTCCCCTAAACTGTATGTGAAGGAATGTTATTTCTGTGTGTACTTATAGTAACAGGACTCTGCTTTCACTTGACTTTTTTTCTCTGCAGTGTCAGTCATTGTAGGGAAGCTGAGATACATGCCTTTGACTGGAACAAAAGACAATAGGTAAACCAGATCCTACCAAAAATTTAGAAAATATGATTAATAAGTAAGTGTTTGGACAGGGCAGTACAACAGGACCCCACAACCAAAACCTATGAAATTTTGTAAGATATGCCAGGTCAAATAATTTGGGAGTCTTGGTAGATGTTTGTTATTTTTTTAATCTTCTCCCTTCAGGTTTGTTTAAAATTTGATTTAAGCAAAGGAATATAGATGCAAGGCCAATTCACACCATTGTGGATCTTTTCTCTCAGTGTCTTTGTATCTTTCTGGCATCCAAATGTTACATCCTATGCTATGAACTTTTTTCTTAATTATGAAGACTTTTACTTTTCGATGTCCTTGATCCTGTGATGTCATGTGCATGCAACTAAGCAGCTTATCTGCATGATTTCTGTGTATTTCCTGTAGGATGTGCAGTATTTTGAAGATGATGGCCAAGACTGAAGGACATCTAATTAGCATTGGATGCCATTAGCATAATGCATTTTAATTAGCCTGTGTTGCATTATACTCTTGTTTCCTGTGTCGGGTGAAATTTGTTAAAAGCTGAGCAGATCATGTTGGGAGGAATTAGAGATGGGTAAAAAACCTCAAGATGATACAAGTAATAACTAACTTATATAATTCTATGTGTCATAAAATAAACAACTAATGGGGCTACTATTTTATAATATGTATTACATTTTACTTTAGCAGTTGATAATACTGTTTGAGAGGTGGATAACTTGTGAGGAAAAAAAATATGCCAAGTCCAGACATAATTAGAAAGAATATAGTTGACAAATTTGCAGTCAGTTGCACTAAGTCTAAACGGATGTTTTATTTAGTAGCATAGGTCTTAATTACCATTTATAGCTAGTGTTTTTGTCAGAAGAGAATCAGTTCTTGATCACAACTAAGACATTAACAAAGACATACTCTTTACTTGTTTCTTGGAGATAGGTTTAAGGGTTTTTCTGCCCCTCTGGAACTAGTTTCTCTGCATTATCAGTACAGGTTATTGTATGGCTAATTACATGGAAGTTTGGGTTGATTTAAGAATATAAATGTTATTACAGAAATAGAAGAGGCTTAGACCATTATTGTTTTTAGTGCTCACTAGATCTAAAGTGCTATGTTTTTCTTTTTTACTGTGATATGTTCAAATGAGCAGGCTTGAAAAGGTTGGTTAGCCACTGGGGATATTAAAAATAAAGTGGAAACTAAATTGTTTATACTTCTTAGAATATTAAAAATGTGGTTTTTTTAAATTGGGTGGAGAAAGAGGAAACAACAAAAACTTCTGGTGAATCTGTTCATATCTATCACCTCAGGGTGGGAAAGAGGTGGCTTTTAAATTAGTACATTTCAATATGAGAAATCTAGAAGGCATACAGGAAAAAAGTTAGTGTTTAGCTTCAATTCTGTGTTTGATGTTAGTCAAAATGTAATTCAAGCAATTGTGTTCTGTAGCCACTGTATGACCTACCCAGCAGCAATCAGCCCCCCTCTCTTTTTTTTGGAGAGGGGGGAAGCCAACAGGCCCATGTTTAGCTTACTAAATGTCATCTGGATTCAGTAAAAAACAAGTGACCTGCATTGAATTAGCGTAATTGTAATACAAACAGAACATCTCATAGTTTTGGTCTTATACAGGAAAAGAGAAAGTTGGAGAGATTTTTCAGTCTGATAAATAAAACTGAAGATACAGAGAGTCAACTTTGGCTTACAGTTCATTTTACCTTTTTATTGTCTCTTTTTAAAAAAATTATTGGCATTTGAATTTTCTGTGTACATTCTCTCTTTGGAACATTTTCCCTTTTGGAATATTCTTCCTTAGAATGTATGTTGTGTCAGTTATTAAATCATGAGCAGTCATTACCAGTTGCAGTTTCCTCAGATGCAATGCCATTTAAGAGAGATATTTTTTGTTGATCTACCTGGCTGTCCAGAGTTTGGTATATTGTTTTACCTCTGTCATTTGGTCGGATTGCTTTTGAATTCCATTATGTAGTTCATATTTTTCACTTACTGTTCCAGAGAGCAATGGTTATACCTACAAAGCTAACAAAGTGCCATGAAGAACTTAAGTGTTGGTTCCAGTAATATATTTGAATTTTAACTCTTAACTATGATCTTGTAGTTCTATAATTTAGTTTGGTTTGAAAGGGATATTAGTTTTTCAAAATGTAAGATTAGTGTCATTGTGTAAGTAATACTGTGCCTTGGTTATACTTCTCTTTCCATTTGGTTATTCAAATGTCCAGATTTTACTTTGTGGTGCCTCCCACTGCATGTGTCTGCATCATGGCCTATGGAGTAGAAAAAATTAGTTTTGCTCTAGCAACTACATTTCCTTACAGGGAAGGATGTGGCCAATTATTACAGTAATCTAACAATGGAATTCAAGGGACTAGAGTGTTAATAGTATTTATTCGAAGCTGTTGGGTAGAACATTGGAAACACTAGCTAGACAAGAACAGTAACACTGTTCTCTGTACCTACCTGGTAGCTGGGAAAGCAACACCACTGAGCCTTGTATTCTCTTAAATATCCCAGAGTGTCAGTGGAGCAGAGACAGCAGAAGAAGTTTTCATTCTTCGCTTGAAGGTAGGCGGAGTTTTAAGATGTAAGAACTCAGTTACTCTTTCGTAGACTACAAAATCTTCTGTAATTAATTAGTTACTTCCATTATTTCAGTGGGACATTGGCATTTAGTATCTGGAATTTTGTGATCTATAACTTCAATTTTAGTTCTTCGTTTGAACACTATGAGTGGGTTGGTTTTCTTTGTGCTGGTGGCTTTTGCTGCCACCTGTTCATCTGCTGCCATTGTAAAAAGTGAAGTGGGAAGCAGCAACCATTGTTGTAAGCATTGTTCCTTTATGTTTCGTGTTTCTTGCTCATTCTGTTTCTGTACCTAGGTGACCCAACACCCAACATGATAATTTATTTCTTTTTTTTAAGCTTTATTTTTTTAATTAGTTTTTAATTCTGAAGTCACCTTTGGGTATCCCAGTGACTTGTCAGATACTAGATTTTTAAATTCAGTGTGCAGATTATTTTTCTGGCAAGACTCTACTACAGTTGTGACATGTCTAGATGAAATTCCCACTTTCTTTTGTGCAAACTGTAATGTCTCGAAGTATTACTCTTTAAATATAAGACCTTACATAATCCATGTAAAATCAGAGGTGGGAGAGTTGTTGCAAGGGAGAGAGAGAGCAACCTGGGAAGAGGACGCACCTGGAGTTTGATTTTAATTTCATTTCATCTTTGTGTAATGCACTCATCCATTGAATTTTCAGGTTAAACACGGGGAAAATACTATGTCTTCTGAAACTGCGTGATTTGTATGAGCACAAGGCAAATGAGTATGTGGCAGTGGTGGAAAAGACCTTTGAAACACATGCCCAGATTTTGATCATAAAATTCTGAAGCGGTGTTTGTCTATATTTTTTGGTATAATAAAATGACAAGTTCCGGAACTTCTCAGGTAGTTTATGGGCAGCTTTCCTACTATGTGACCTGAATATTCATTGTTAAAATTTAAACTCACTAGCTTTTCTTTATAGACTTTGTCCCTCTTTGAAGTGTCAGTTAACATGTTGGAGACTTACCATGCTTCTCACTGTAGTTACCTCCTCTTTAGACTAAGCAATCCTAATTCATTCAATCTTTTCTGCAGAGTGTGTTTTTTAAATATCTAGAGCATTATAATTGCTCTGTTTTGAACTGGCTTCAGTTGGTTCACATCTCTGAAAGTGAACACAATATTGCTGCTGGAGGACTAACATACCCTGAATGAAGAACTACCACATATTTCTTGGATGCCTTCTATCCTTACTACTGTGATTATGTCACAGGTTTCACATTTAATATCCAGTATGTTTACTGCAGCTTTTTCTCACAAATATAAGTTACTCACTCCTTGACTTTTCTACTAGTAAATATAATTGCGAATGCAGTTTTTCCAGTTCATGTCTCATTAAATGTTTCTGGATGTACTCACTGCCTCATTTTCTCAGAAAATACTGTGAGAAGAAGAAAAAATATTCTGTTAATAAAGTAAGCTCTATTATTGGAGTTTTTTGGAGGGACAGTAAGTTTCATATTCTGGGTAAAAACTTGGAACCCTGTAGGCATTATGTCTATGAACTTTCAAGATAGTACTGAATCAGGAGTAAACAAATGATGGTGAAAGAAGACTAAATTAATCTTAAGAGTATTCCCTGGATTTGGTTATACAATGTGCAGTTTTTTAACCATTTACTTGTTTTGTAACTGATAAGAAACTAGTTGTTAAAGTTCAGTGCTGGAAAAAAAGAAAAAGTTGTTCAGGTTCAAGATTGTGTTATTGATCTCTTGGATTCTGTGAAAGGGGTGATAACGCAGTGATTAAGTGATAGCAGGATACTTCTGTCTGAGAGAGGTATCAGCATTCACGAAGACATATGTTTTGATACCTGGACAACTGTGTGACTGGGAAATATCCCTTAGTCAGTGAATTGCCTGGTTCTTGAGCAAGGATCTATCGTAATGTATAATTTGGTCTGAGAGACTCCTAAATGTTGACATTCTCTGAGAGTTACGACAGAGTTGGCTAATGGCCTGAAGTGGCTCCAACTCTCTGTTATGGTGGTTTCCTCACAAAGAGGAGGTGTTGCTCATCACTATCAAAAGGAATTTTTCTCCTATACCACAAAGTTTAAAATACTTTTTTTTTCCAAATCTGTGTCAAGAAGTTTACACCACTACAAATTCTTTCAGTCTAAAGACAGTTTAATATCCATTTATTTTTTTCTACCTTAACTCCTCTCCTCACAAACATTTCTTTCCCTCAAAAAAATTTTAAAAGCCCACATACACACACTGTGCACACTCTTCTTTCTCCTCCTGATTAAATGTATCTTGCTCATCCAATGCTGAAATTGAGGTACTTTTCAGAATAATAATAATGAATTAATTTGCAGCTCATTTAGGTTTTCCTTTTGGTGAGTGAAATTATTGGAAATACTGTCCTAGATGTTGTCTGAATGCTGCAGTTCCTTTCAGCTGTTTGAAACTCTTTTACATTTTTGTAAGACTTATTGACTTCCATTGTCTTGTTTTCTGGTAGCATTTGGATTTTTTTAGCTGTCAGGATTTTTTGTTTTAATTTTTTTTCTATGTCCCAGGACACTAAAAATGTGTAGACTTGTAATTATTGTGGATGTGAACTTTCAATAAAATGTTAAGTACTTATACTGTTTAGTACCTATATGGGATTATTTACAAGTTAGGTATTTTCCTCTAAAAATTCCTGTATATGTCAGTTAAAAAAAATACCAAAACTTTAGCTGCCTGGGTAGTTTAAGTACAAAATCTTGAGTACCCTGAAATTATTTTTGTTTACAGTGAATGCCTTTCCTTGAAAAATGGTGTAATTTCACTTACCCAAAACACTCTCCCCTCCCACTCCAAGAAAACCCCCAAGGAAATAACAGAAAATCCCAGTGAAGCTGAAGAACAATTAAAAAACTTTCATGAGATTGTAGCAATGAAAAATAAAACATGGAAGTAACTTCAGACTTTAGAAAGGCATTTGTTGCCCTCCTGTATAGGCTTGTGATCCAAGTTGAAGAAAGGCAAAACTTTGCGGATCAGGTTTCTGTCTTCCGTTGAAACGTCACTGACATCAATGACTTCACAACCTTGCAGATGAAATGAAACTTGAATGTTGCATCTCTAAACTAAAAGGAAATGAGAGGACAGTGTTCAGTTGAATGGCAGAATTCAGGAATATTTTGTGTTGAAGAGCTGGGTTCAGGAAATCAAAATAGCCCTACTGGATAGAAACATTTGAACTATTCCATATCAAAGTAGAAGATGGAAAATTGGGACAAGATAATAGTAGAAAACTACAGGCAAAAGTAATGAAGACTTCCCAAAATCATAGGGAGTTTTTTTAATGTTTTAGAAGAAAACCTGGAGAAACATTGATAGGTCTGCTGGACTCTAAGGGAGAGGAAGAGAAAGAAGCCAACACAAGAAGGTCACTGCAGATAACAAAGTTGTTTCTTTGCATACAACTCCATCAAATCAGTTGTTGGGTAGCTTCCAGATATCTTTGGATAATACAAGTGATGGCTTATGAGAGGTCAAGAAACTTTAGAAAATGAAGCAAAGCAATGGATAAATTGGTAAGAGCAGCATGCTGAGGTGATATTTCTGGGAAAGATTGGTGGTAATAAATGTTTTTATTACTTATCTGACAAAAGGGCCTGATAATGAACAGGCATATATGCAGATGACATGATCCTTTTAGCTGAGTTAGCAGGAGGAACTTGTTCTTTTTCTTGATAATGTGATAGCAGCCAGTGCAATAAATTCTGCCTTTTAAATATACCAATGCAGGATGTGGTAGAAGTTTAAAGTTATTAAATGTGGTGGGATTGAAAAATCAGTTGTATAAATAAGCTTGTTTAAAACCAGTTTTAAAAAAACCAAACTGAATGGCCTTAGAATGCCAACTTCTTCAAGCTGTTGTCACAGAACAAATTACCTTTAATATTCTTTTGAAATGTAACACAATTTTTTAGAATCAAAGAATATACCAGGTTGGAAGGGACCCATAGGAATCATTGAGTCCAACCTTTAGTCGAAAGACTAATTCAGAGGTGAATCTCGAGGCACCATTCTGTTGCATGATGGTATTAACAAGACAAGGGTTGATTCTTTTCAATAGATTTACGGTTGTACTTAGTATTGCAAAATGTTTGAGATTGGTATCTTTACATTTTTGACCTGTCCTAACACTGTCAAAATATTATGAGCTTACCAGCAATAATAAATATACGGGTCAATGTAAATGGCTTATCTTTCAGTAACCCATCTTTGCTGTTAATCATGTGATTATTCTTTCCATTATGTATCTTTTCTTTGTGTTTATTACTTTATTACTTTACATCTTAAGTGAATCATACTTTGCTTTAATCAGCAAAGGTCATTATTCCAGGTGGAAGCTTATGACAATGAATGGCTGTTAAGCCACTGGTAACAGTTATGGTTTGTTTTATTTGGGTTTTTTTCCCTCTATGATGTTTTATTTTATTTTTTAAATGCTCATCGTGTTAATATGTGTCATTTCATAATAAAATAACTGAAGTGTACTACTACTTATGTAGTATTGTGTACAT
The DNA here is from genome assembly GCF_003984885.1 of Neopelma chrysocephalum. Taxonomy (NCBI): domain Eukaryota; kingdom Metazoa; phylum Chordata; class Aves; order Passeriformes; family Pipridae; genus Neopelma; species Neopelma chrysocephalum. The sequence continues at coordinate 4,388,255 of NW_020897748.1, forward strand.
GATTTAGTGAGTGGTCACCACTAAAAACTATCAAGGTGAGCACAGTAGGATTGCGTGTTAAATTTCACATACATTTCCCTCATTAGGATTAAAAATTCTGTATCAGTTATTGTTTGTCCAGAAGTTCTCTGAACTAAATCTCCACTTATCCCTTCCTGCATTTAGTCCTGTGTTGATAATGCTAGCGAGAATCAGCTTGGATCAGGCCTGGATAGATATCTGATGGAAGCAGACCTGTTTGTAGTTCTGCACAAAAGGTATGAGTACACTAGATGATCTTCATCAACGTCTGTTTGCAGATGGGAGGAGGAAGCTGGTGATTTTTAGGGTGCTTTTAACAATGAAATTTATCATCTGCTCTGAAGCAGATAGTAAACTGACTTCCTTGACTTTAAGCAAAGTTCAGTAACTCTGTTTTTCACTTTTGTTGTTGCACTATTGTAGTTCTGAATTAAAAAACCCAAACCAAACAAATAAAAAAACCTCAAAAAGCCACACCAAGAAAAAATCCTCAACAAAGCAAACACAATGTAGAACCTGCTAGTATCTGACCCTTCTCCATGCTGATGTTTAATTTTTAGGCAGCTGCTGAATTGTGTAACTGAATAATTAGGGATGTTTCAGCCTTTTTGATGGCTGTTCATGGAGGGAATTTCTATGGCATGTATCACAAAGAAGAGAAAAACGTCTTGTAGCTGATTCTTTATTTCTAAGTCAATAAAATGTTACAGTATTCAACCTTAAATAGGTTTTCATACTATGAAGTGCATTACTGAGTTTAAATGTATTTTGATGTTTGTTTCCTACAGTATATTGATAAACTAAGTAGTATAATTGTGGTGCCAAAAACTGTGGAGTTACAAACTGGTGTTGTGTATCCTTACCCTGTTTATAAAAATAAAGTTTCTGTCTGTAGATTCCAGCAATGGAGCTTGAAAATTATAAAAATGCCACAATATAAAAATCTTTGCTATCTCCTTCAGTGACATTCATGATACTGGGCAAATAATAACAGTAGAAGTTATACTTCTGATTTTCTGCTTTTTATTATGAGTAATTAATTTCAGCTAAGCAATAGAGGTAAGTTATTCAGGAGCTAAAACCCAAAAAACGTAGTACCTCTACTAAATTACTGTTGATCACTTAATGTGTTTGTGGGCTGTGCAGAATACAAATGTATTACCCTGACTGACAGGAAGAATGAGCTGCAAGGATTTTCTGATTAGGAATTTCCAAGTGTGGTGTATGAGCGTCTCATTTTTCTTTTGGCGTTTCCTAATTCATCATCATCACCATAATTACATTTTCACGCCAATAAAACTGTCAGTAAAAGAACCTTCATGGAAAAAGTCCCCTGTTTTTAGCCTGGGCTTAATTTAAAATACTAGGCCCTTTAAGAATAATAAAAAGAACATTGTGCTGACTTGTGCAGTTCTGCTCTCATTTAAGACTTGGTCCTCAGTCTGGTATTCAGCTTAACTGTAACTGCTGTGATTGGGCAGGTGGGTGCTACCAGGCAACAGGTATGGTAGAAACTGTGATGGATTATCTAATGTCCAACTCAGAAGTTGCCCTAAAAGCTGCCTTGGATGATCTTCCCCCCACCTTTTGTCACGCGTAAATTATAATCTGCCTTGCATTCTGGTTTCACTGCTGAGTGTAGGATTCACCTTGGACCAATGTGTGAAAGATCATTCAAAGTAGAATTGGGCTCATTGTTCAGAGGTGGAAGGGCCAGTTCAGCACAAATTTGGAATGGGCTATTTTATTATAGGCAGGTGAAGACAAACACAGATTAAGTTACCATGATCCCTCAGGCCCGAGTTCTGGCATCTTGCAGCTTAGAGATTTTTTTTTTATTTTATTTTTAAATATGATTGAATGGTTAAAACTGAAGACTGAGTCATAGAATCTAATGCCTTGGATGTATATTTGATGTGTTACTCATGTAAGATTTGTCAATCTGTCTTAGAAGTGTAAGGTAGTGTGGAAGGTGGTGTTGAAGGTGGGAGAGAGAAAAGAATTAGCCCCAGTTCTTTCATAGTATGTCAGAACCTGCCCCCTCTGTTTAATAATTTCATCCTTATATTTCTTGCAGTTGTTACTGCCAGTTTAGCCCATGTAATTGGGTGGATGGTAGCTTGTATTTGGTTTTTCTTTTAAGCAACAGTTGCCTAACACTGGCTCTATGAGCACTGTCATCAGCCCTACTGTGAGAGCTAAACTAATACCAATAGCTGTGGGAAACTTCTGAAAAAATTACAAGTGGAGTGGAGGCAAAAAAATACTACAAGTAATAGTTTGGGAAAACACAGGGACTGGAAAAATCTAGGGTGAGATGAAAAGAGGCATGAAAAAGCCCAAGCCTCTTAAGTTTCCCACTTACATTGGCACCCATGCAACAGTGACTCAAATAGTTTTGTTTTAAAAGAGTAAAATTGTTTTAGGATAGAAAGGATCTATTTGACAAGAAATGGAAGCAAAAATGAGGAAGAAGTTCCTGTCAGATAAGTGTTTTGTTTTTATTCCTGGAGATTTGGGACTATCTTTATAATTCTGCAGTGATTGCTTTGCAAGCTTCTTGGAAGGAAACAAAGTAGTTGAAAGCTGAATCATAGACTGTTTTGAAAGAGGGAGGGAGCTTAATTTTTATGCAGAGAAATATGGAAGCCAAAATGATTTAGTTAGAGAGGGAAGATGGAACTGAAACCAGCATTTTAGGCTGTTTAACGAAATGCAGCATTGAGAGCTGGAGGGAGAGGTACACATTAGCAAGCGCATGACATAACTACCAAGTTTGACTAAACATTTGGAATAAATAGTTTCTATGTGTTTTCTTGTATTACAAAACTGCATTTAATTTTTTTTTCAGCTAAAGCAACTCATGTGACATAGCAAGATTTAAAAACCTTCCGTTTAAGCATTTCATAAATATACATGTTCCTGAATTAGGTATTTCCAATGAATGTACGAAGTATAAATGTGGATTTAGGACCCTAACTAAGACTTGAGTATCTCCTTTTGTGAATTTCATTGTCTGCCATAGAAGAATGATTCATGAATTCCCTCTTTTTTCTCATTGTCCTTTGTGAATTACAAAGTCACTTCTTTGCTGTGGTTCTTAACTGCTGTGTAGTTCATGAAAATAATTGGTGAAGGCAAACATTTTTCCTAGAACTGTGGAGCTGAGTAGGACTCTGTAACTGAGCTTTCCTTACCTGTGGAAGATAGGTCAGTGTTTTTTATCAAATAGTAGGTACACATTTTGACACCAGATAAACAGAAGTTCCTAGTCTTCTGTTACAGCTGTGTGTTTTCAATAGCTACTGCAGAGTGAGCTGTTAAGAGTAGCTGAAGATAAGATCAAAAGTCATCAGTTCAAAGTTCAGAAGAAATCATTAATTTCAAGGACAGAAACAGCTGAGTTTGTTAGCCACAGCTTTACACCAGAAGCACTTTACTTGTACTGACAATCTTGCATCATAAGTGAGGTAGATAAGGCCAATTACCGAGAACCACATTTCCTCTCTGAGTCTATATAGTAGTTTGGCATGACTGCCACTGAAAATATAAAGCTATTGTAGCATACATCTTAATTAAACCAAATGGCCAGGTCTTTTCCTGTGATTTTTGTGTTAGGCAGATAATGAAATGAGTTTTGTAAACGTCTAAGTGTTTGAATTATAGAAACTATTCAGTAATGAATTAATTTTTCATTAAAATTATGGAAAAGAGTTTTTGCATCATTTTGCATGGATTCTACTTTCCTCTGGAATATGAGAAGAATTTTTGAATGAGGGTTTGAATGAGTTCAGCCAGTTTTCAAGGCCAGTCAAACTTCTTAAGAAGTTATAGATACAATCTCATGAAGTTCTCTCTGCCTTTTCCCTGTGTTTCAAACACAGGCTGAAGCTTCTGTCGCCTCTACTATGTTAAAAGCGTGCATAATCTCCCATTTCAATTTTTTCCTCTTTTCTGAGTATGTATTTCTGCATATGCTTATAGAAAAACAAATGAAGAACTTTTACTCCCTGTGACTTTGGAAAATGTGGTTGAATGGAACCTGGGTTTAGAAAAAAATAATAGCTTATTGTTTGTGTCAGTAGACCTAGCTCTGAATAGTGTGTTGCTGTTATGTGTAAGTCTGAAGTGATGATACTGAATGCATTTGAGGTATTACAGACAGAGGTTCAAAATTTTTTCTTTTTTTACAGTAGTCTGTCAGAGTTGTATGGCTTTTTTTTCACTTACAAGTGTAAATTTATAATTAGAGGAAAATATGGAAAGAATCATATAGAAAATGGAACAATATATATATAATCTTAAGTAGGACAAACATTTTTTTTATATAGCATGAATGTTTTTTCCTAGTTGAAAAATGTGTGTGCATATGGTTCTCGACAGAAGAAATTTCTGTTATGTAGGTAAAATGTTTCCTTTTCAATTTCATGTAAATTCCTAGTGCTAGCAGACAAGTTACTTCATTATTTATGTCATTTTTAGTGTTGTTTTAGATATTTTAGCATATGTTTCTAAATGTTACTTGGAAAGCAAGTTTTAAAACTTCATCTGATGAATTATGAATGCAAAAGGAAGTAATAATCTTCCCAAATTTTCTAAGCAATTCTCATATAAAACTAGTTGCAGTTAAGAGAGGAGAAGGTGAGCTTGGCTTTTCACAGCAACTTCATATGAGTTTGTTTAAACAAGCAGTGCTGTCATTTCTACTAAGAATTTCTGAAAGAATATAATAATCTCTTGAGATTGATGAATAGCAATAGATTAAATAATGAGTCTTGTGCTCGATGGGGTACCGTTTAAATAGGTAAAATCTAATGGGAAGTAGCTACATTAGTAGCAGATGGATTTACTTCCTGAATCTTGATCTGAGTGGAAATCCTCGCTTACTTAAAATTTGTCTTCCAGATTCTTAGCCTGATAAGAAAGGTGGATAAAGCAGGGGTTTTTTTCTTGGCTTCAATGCTGTGATGATGTGTTCTGTTTAAACTTGCTATTGTGTGATTTTTATCTAGGCTATTTTTATGATTCCTACAAATCCCCCTCCAACCTTCCGGAAGCCAGAACTCTGGTCTGATGAATTCACTGATTTTGTGAAGAAATGCTTAGTGAAAAATCCTGAACAAAGGGCTACAGCAACCCAGCTGCTACAGGTCAGTATTTAAGTTACTGAGGTAAAGCAGATTTTATGGCTTTTTTTTCCCTCAAAGCAGAACTGTTCTGAAAATTTCTAAGGGCAAATTTTATTTTAACTATTATCATACCTTATTTCATTTACACTTTGTGGTCTTTTCACTGTCAGCTCCTGTATCTCTACCCCCATGTTATTTCTTCTTTGCTGCTTCTAAAAATTCATCGCTCTTCATACAGTTTAGGGCTGATCCTTGCTATTAAAATTGGACCCTTGCTTTGTGGTTAGAGGCCCTCAATAGATCTCAGAATTTAGACAAGTGTTAAGTAAAAGAATTGAGCCCAAGTTACCCTCTGTGTGGACCACCCATGGAGTATATTTAATCTTTCTTTCTGGTCATGTCAAATCAAGCAGACAGGTTGCTCTGTGTCCTAGAAGGGTCTGATGCAAATGGACAGTATAATGAGTTTGGTTTTGAGCTGAGTTATACCAGGTGGGCACTTTTAAATGTGAGACACAGTTGGCAGTGTGGACCTTTGGAACCAAGGCACAGTATGCCAGGCTTTGTCTTGCTGTAAGGCTCTCATGCTAGATTTATTCTGTGTTGACCTAGCAATAGCAGCTTTTAAAATTTAAATTCCAGTGAACTCCACTAACAAAGATGAACATAAAAATTTTGCAAAGTATTTTTTTGTAATAAACCGTCAAATTCATAAGTCATGTTATGAATATTTAATTTTATACACTGCAAAACACCAAAAGGTAGACTACAGGTGAGGAAAAATGATAGGTTTCTGTGTGATGTATGAATCAGTACTTGAGACCTTCAAGATTTGAAGTTCATATAGTTAGCTTAATACCAGCAACTGGATAGAAGAGATTTGCATTAATGTGTGCAAGTAAGGAGGAACAAACGAAAAAAAACTTCAGTGTGCAGTTTCTTTCCACATACTTACTGACTAGAAAACCGAATGTTATGTTCATCACAAGTACATGTTGCCTTTTTCCACAGCTGGAATTTGGAGCATGTGTGATGGAGCTGGAGGTGCTGTATGTGTGAGTGGGAATGGAAGTACTGTTCGTGGGGAAAGGTCATGGAAGAAAAGGAGAATAATTGAATTAATAAATCAAGGGAGATGATAGATAATAGGTACAGGATACAAGGCTTCATCAATTCTGTTCTTCATGGAACAATTTTTTGATACTTAATGATATATTTCTGAGGTGCTTAGTTATGTTTTGCCTAAATTGTATTTGCATATAATGATATAAAATCAGATTTTTTTCTAACAGCAGGTGTTTATTAGACAGCAAAATGAATGTTAATGGCATCATGCACATGTTGTCTTAAAGGAAGAAGTGATTGTTTTAAATGGCTTTGAATTAAAAATTAATCTTCCTACTAAAAGTAAGGTTCCACATTTCAGCGTTGTAGATCAAGAAATATTTTATGACATATAAAGTGTAGGTTTATTTAAGTGAGCAGCCATAGTTGCTCTGCTTAGAGCCACTAATTTATGCTCTCAGTTTGTTAAGATTAATTAAATTCTGTAACAGAATATCTGAAAAACTTTCTGTGTGAGATCATCACCATTCTATTTACTATTTACCACACATTTCCTTTAAAAAATTATATCCTTAATTATAAAGCATTTGTTAAATTATTGTATTTCCTGTCTTGCAGTAATTAAAAATAGTTAAAGTAAAATTTTAGTTATGAAATAGCTAAAATATGTCATATGTTGTGTTCATATAGATTTTAGTTATCGTGTAAAGTATGTTACTGTTTATCACTGAAGTCTGTGGTGTTGAATAGTACTCACGACTACCGTAATCATATTACGTATTTTAATGATTTTTTTTTCTCTAGCATACATTTATTAAGAATGCTAAGCCAGTTTCAATTTTAAGGGACCTGATAACTGAAGCTATGGAGATAAAGGCAAAGCGACATGAGGAACAGCAGAGAGAACTGGAAGAGGAGGAAGAAAATTCGGTGGGTACCTGTTTTCCTGTAACTATCTGTACTTTACAGATTAGTTGCTGTTTTTCCTCTACTTCCTGTAGTTGTGTTCAAATACTTTTCTTTACCAGTTTTCTGTGTGGTTTTAAGCCTACAAATTCTGAGTATTCCACTCTTAATTATAAGTAATGCTTCTGCTGTGAGTAATGCCATATGAGCCAGCTTTCAGCACTATTCCATTAGATGTCCAAGTAAAAAGGTTTTTTTAGGGAGTGAGAAAAGAAACCATGGCAAACTTCAACTGTTCAAGCTAACATTAAAAACACCCCAAAAACTCTTAAGGTTCCACTTTCACAGGTGGACTAAACAAGTGGTTTAGTTTTTAGTTCAGGGCACATGTGGTTTTTTTTCTTTGTTTGTGTGTTCTTTTGGGGTTTTGGGGGTTGTTTTTGTTTGTTTTGGGTTTTTGTTTGTTTTTTTATCAAGTCTAATGCACAGACTAGTTAGTCACAACACACAGTAAGTAGCAAGTGCAATGTAGTTTGAATCAAATTGCGCCTGTGGTGTGAAAATGGTGAGAGAATTTCATTCTTCAGATGATGTTGTCAGCATATGTTTGAGGAGAGAAGCAGGTCATGTGATATGTAGGTTGCATTTAGAATTGTTTGGCAATGTTAGGAATAAGTCCATGTTCCTGGCATTATTACTCTTCCTACATGGTTTATTTCAGGGCAGCCTTGTGCAATGCAGCAGTATGTGCTTCAAAGAAGTGTATTACCACACATACAACGAGAACCAAGGTCATTCAGGAAATAGCACACAGAGAAGATGGAGACTGGAATGTTAGTAGAAAACTTACAGCTTTGAGCAAACAGAAAAGAGCAGTGCAGTAATGCAGTTTGCCCTATAGCAAATTGTAGAATCCTTTTTACAGAGTGGTATGTGATGATCTATATATAGAAATACTTTTCGAGCAGATTCTGTGGAGTGTTTTATATCTCCAGCAGTCAGTGCGGTCTTTTGTTTGCTGCATGTTTCTCTCTAAAAGTTTCGTTTGCTCTTAAAAATAAGAGCAGTTGTAGTATATGGAAATACTTAGTTTTAATACAAAAGGTGAGGGTACAAGTGAATGAAACGAAGAATACTAATGATGAGGTGAGGAGGAGGGATTTCCTAGTTGACAAATACAGTTTGTCAAAACTCCATGTTTGGGAGTGACCTGTGAATAGCTTTTGTGTGTCACAATGCAGAACAAATCTTGTTTTGGACTGGTTTTAGTAATTGTTTGGTTGTAATACAGACTTCCTGTGTCTTGCAACTGAGTTACAATGCAGTACACTGTTGTAAGAAATTGCAGATTCAATTGAGAGATGACACCAGAATCTTGTCCAGCTGCTGTCACTGAAGGTTCTGATCAGCTAAATGTGCAAAAGCAGCCAAACTAGGAAACAGCAGCATAAACTTGTACCCGTACCCATGGGGGGCCTACAAGAGTGGTAGGCCAGGTTGGATGGGGCTTTGAGCAGCCTGGTCTAGTGGAATATGTCCCTGCCCATGGCAGGGGGCTTGGAACTACATGATCTTTAAGATCCCTTCCAATCCAAACCATTCTATGATTTCTTGAAACTGTTACCATTTTCTTTTTAACCAGAGAAGTTTTCTGTAGCGTGTTTCTTGAATGCACATTGATCATGTACTGCATAGTAGAAAACTCCTGAGCAACATTTAGGTGGAGTGAAGCCTGAAGTAACTGGAATCTGATCTCAGTTTGTAATTTTAGAAAAACAAAACATCAATTCCCTCAGGGCCTCCCCTTCAATTTGAAATAATACATGATTTGAAAATAAGTACGAAGATTTTGTCTTTCATTTAATTTGGAACTTGTTTGTGGAACTGACAGAAAAAGAGCAAACCAGTTCTTTCTGTACTTTTGAGTGTTTATTCTTTCCTTTCTGGAAAGGTAAGGCAGATAATATGAGTGCCAGCTTGGTATATTTGGTGTACAGTTTGGTAGTGGATCAAGTCAGCAGTCCAGCATTCAAGTATAAAGATAAATAACCACTGCACATTCGTCCTTTTTATGAATCAGTTTCACAGAACCCTGAAGAAATACAGGGCTGCTTGTGTGTAGTTTGCATGACTACACAATCATGCAGTTCAAACGATAATACGGGTTTTGATAAGCCTGTAGTGATGGCAGCAGTCCTAGAAAGAGCTAATGACAGTCCCTAAGTTACCTTGTGTAGTAGTATTTTCAGATTGTATATGGAATTGGAGTCACTGTTCAGTTGGAAAGAATTAGCCACCCAGCACATAAATTTTGGAAAATAACACCTCAAAAATGGATTCTTTTCCCACTGATATCTCTGTGAAGTCCTCGCCATAGAATTGCAAAGGCAGACTCAAACTTGGAGAAATGCATATTTAACACCTAAAAGCAAGAGCAAATATTGATGGTAGTGTTAAGTAGAGTCTGTTAAAGATCTCTCATCAGCAGTGAATTGAGTTAATATACTATTGAAAAAAAATGGCTTCAGCTAACCTGTCAGGGGCTTGAATTTATTGAATTTATTGATCTAACCCCCCGAAGAATTTCCTATGGTAAAGCGTGAACAGTTCTGCTCATTGCTCACTGGTACATGATTTGGGACCCGTTAAAAAGAAAGGTATAAAATGTTATAACTATGAAGTTTCTTACGTTAGGAAACCAGATTTAACCTTAACAGTTACATTTGAATAAGATTTTTTAGCTTTAATTACTTCCTAAAGCCATATGTTGTATAGTAATGGGCACTCAAGTTTAAAGTAACTTGCGTAACTCCAAGAGGAGTTGGATGGTTTTGGAGAATTAATCAGATGCAAAAATTTCACAATTATATACTTAATTTTCAGGGTTGATTCAGGTTATTTTCTTTCAAGTGAGGAAGAGTCACATCCCCAAAACTGATTCTTATTTTTCTTTTTTACCACTGTCTGTGAACATTTTATAGCATGTGAAGTTGCCAATTGTAAGTATTTTTTGCTGTTCAAAACTTCATACTGTATGGCTGTAAATAAATGGACAGGTTGAATACAGTCTTCATGTCTGCATCCTTCCAGAGAGATACAATATCATTACAAATAGTGTACTCAGAATTGATTTTATGCTTGCTATGAGAGCTGCTCGTGTGATGAGAATGCCTTCTGACAAACTGACATGTTTTGATAACTGCTGAGGTAGTTGTACAGATTTTTTTAATTAAGCAAGAATTGCAATTGGTGTGTTCTACAGAAGGTTAATCCCAATATCAAAGTTTAAATGTTAGTTTAGGCATTACTAAACATGACCAATCTCTTCTCTCCTGCATTTTTTGAAGTGTGATGTGAGTTGGATGCTGAGGCTGGGCAGCTGTATTATGGGAATGTAAAGTAACTCGTTGCCTGGCAGCTCACAGAAAACATATCTAAATATTTGTTTCTGTGGATCTTTAAAGGAATGAGCTAACAAGCAGCTCTCTGTATATTTTCTTTTACATTTTAATGTCTCTATTATGTGAGAAATGCTTAATTCTTTTAGAATATTAAAACAAGGACTTACTACTTTAGACTCCTTTGTTTTTTCTTGGACACTAAGTGGTTGACAACTATCAACACCAAGCCAGCCATTGATAATCACTTGTTCCTATATGTAGGATTATTTATTCATTCATACAAAAGTTTATTTGGTTAATCCAATATTAATTATGAAAAGTTGGCATCTGTATTTTGAGACCTTAAGAAATAATTACTGTAATTATTCCTTTATATTTTTACAATATTTATGTAGCTGTATTAAAGGAATCAGGAGTTATTCCATATCTTAAAGCTTATACACCATGCCGTATTTTTTGAAGGTTTTTATATTTGCTTTCATGCTTCCTTCATGTGTTTGAATGTGTATACGATATAGCTGTGTATCTGTCTGTATATATGTGTAACTTTGCATGGCAGTGTTAAAACTCTGGGTTTGTAGCATTTTTCCTTTAAGCCAAAGAACACTTGACATATGTGTTAATTAAATTTGATTGTAGTCCTTTAAGTGTCCTGAAGTTAGAAATATGTAAAGATGGCTTTGTTGAGTAAAATAAAGCATATTATTAAAATCCATGGCAGTGTAGAGCGAGAAACCTGTTATAGGAAGAGTAGACAGAGAGAGGTAGGAATCCATGGCAAGTCATTGATACTCAGTGTATCAGTTAGATGGAGGTATAAAAAAAGCTTAAGTCCTGTTTTGTGTCATATGTCTATTGAATTTGATGGGATTTGACTGTGGGCTGAAAGTTAAGTTTTTACCTGTTTTACTGATGTGTCTAAGCTTTGTGTGCTCAGTATTAACCATATGCTCAGGTTGGAGTTTGGCTTTGTATGTGTCAGGAGCTTTACAAAATCCTTGTGCTTGACCAAATTATATTATGTGTTTATGTAGCTACTACAGTGCTTTAAAAAAAGATAGCTGTGACTACAGCCACGTTTTTCAAAGGTGATGATGAGGTGTTAATAGTAAATGAAATTATTTTACAGGATACTAAATTTTGCCAGTGTGTAAATCTTCCTTTAATGCCTTGCAGCCGAGTTGGCCGTCTTTGCTGCCCTCTAGTGTTCTTTTTACATGCCAAACTTAGGGTGAGAGATTTTAAAGGCAAATTACTGCCGTATTTCCTTCTCTTGTTTAGTTTTTTCTTTATCCATCTTTATCCCTTTTTTCCTATCAATGTTCAAAATACAACAGAAAAATCCAATAATCTTTATCACCTTGGCTCATTCACTTTTATCATGATGTAGACTTGGGTATGATGTGCAAGGCCAGTTTCTCTGAGAAAACTTCTTGTGTGATGATGAGATCTTTCATTTTACAAACATATTGTGAAGTCTTGAGTGTGGTTTCTGCTGAAGTCTTTCTGAATTTTATATTCTGATAATCAAATCTCTATGACTGCATTTTTGTGCTTCAAAGGTTGGTTTTGTTAATTATAACATTTTTGGTAAATAGGAATATCCAGAGGGTTAGTCCTAGAGAGTTGCAGGATACTAAGAGTGTTTTACTTGTGCTTTACATTATGATATTGTTCAGAGTTTCTGTAGTTTCTTGTAATTTTTGTAGCATTTCAAGAGATTTTAGAGTTCTTGCTCATGTGCGCCTTCTGTTGCTGTATAGTGGTGTAATGTAAACCCTCCCAAATACAAGCTTGGTGCTTCTTACTTGTACACAGGAGAACAACAGGCAGTTTAATTCCAGAGTTAGCTGTTTTTATTGTTTGATTCTTGGATCTGTTTTCATAAACAGTGTGAGAACATGACATTTCATCTCTTTTACCTTATTTTTTTTTCCTGGTTAAAATTGAGATTGTTTGTTTTTATTTAATCAGGGAGTTTACCTTTCTTTAACAACAGATCAGAAGTTCTACTTCAATATTTATGAACTGTAAAGCATGAGTCAGAATTTGTATGAAGGAATCACTTTCATCTCTCATATAAATATGCACTTCCATAAATTGGATCCACTGGATATTTTTATAAAGTTACTTTTTCAGATCCAGTATAATCTATTGCCATATTAGCTAAATGTCATATTTGTGAGAAATACTGGAAGGACATTTATGGGAAAACTCTGTGCTAACCCACAAAATTAATTATTCTGGAACATGCCCAGGACACAAAAAAGTTTTATATTGTTCTGTTTCGGTACATCGTTCCTGAACTAGGGAAAACACCGTTCATCAAAATTGTTGTGTTCTTCCCTTCTTGGAACAACTGTTCTGTTAGTACTGAGGAAGCCTTTTGTGATCCTTAGTCTTCTAGGTACTAAGAGATAACTGTTCTCTATGCTGAGAGACAAGAGTAAGGTGAAGGCTTTTTGACGCTCTTAGACTGGAAAATAAATGCTATTCTTTGGAACAAGTCCCGATACTTGATTTGACTGAAGAAATAAAAGGTCAATTTTTTTAAATGAAGCAGAAGTTATGAAAATGGTCACTTAGGACTGCATTTCATACTTGTTCATATTGTTAGCCATTGCTTTTTCCCCACTAACTTCTAAATAAAACTTCTGAGCTTCAGGAAAATGTTTGCTTAATTTCTGATTTCAGTTTAGATACGTTTAGGACCATATGCACTGCAAATGGATATTAATTTTAGCCAAGCAAATCTGCAAATCAAGTGCCACTATGCCTTAAACTCAGAGATTTGCCTACCTGTATGTTAGAGATGCCGCATTTGTAGTGCTTAATAGGAGAAACAACAGTATGTAGTGAGTCAGTTTTGCACTGTATTGCACTACTGAAAGAAGCACTTGGAAACAGTAGCTTAACTGTTCCGGCACTTTTAAAATGCAACCCAAAACCACTTTATTTTCTGAGTACCCTTTTTAGATGGGGAAAAATATAATTCACAGAAAACACGGGTTAACAAGAACATTTGGTGCAGGGAAGTAAAGAAAATTAAAGTTACCACCAGGAGGAGCAGTACCAAAATATTCTCATTTTTTTAACTGGTACAGTTGGCAAGTGCTGCAGCTGTAAGCTAACTGTATCTTTGGGGATATCGTAATTTTTTTAAGGATAGGGTACTAAATAGAATGCAACTAAAAAAAACCCAGAAAGAATGCAAATTAAGAACTTCAAGATTTTAACAAATTATAGTCTGGAAAATTATGAGTCTTTTGACGTTTGGAATTTTAGTCACAGATGTAGGTCTGTATCCTGGTTTCATTATGGTATGCTGTTAACCAGATTTTCTGAATCAAAATTAAATCTATTTTTGTGTCTTCTAGTTGAGATGTAATAGAATAAATTTCAGGAGCTGGTGTGTTGGTATTACTGCTCACTACAATTCACTGTGTCTGCTTAGTTCAACCCTTAGTGAAACAGGTCGTCTGGCAATGGAGCTGCTTGTGTTTATGTGCCTATACGAGAGGCAAGTTGTCTGCCGTGTCAGGGAATAAGGAGAAAGGAAAAGAAGGAGTTCAGTGAGAAATAGAAAGTACCAGACCTTGCAGGCATTTGAGTCTTGGGTTTAATTTTTCTGTCTCCCCCAGCCCATGCCCTTATAAATCTCTTCATAGTTAAAAATTTAAAGTCTATAAAGCAACACAAAGATTTAGGAAAAAGGGGAATTTTTCTTTTCCAACATAAACAATTTTATAAATCTATGTTGCAACAAACATGTTGTTTGTAATGGACAAATTAAAAAACCCCACAGTGTTATCCAATAGTCTTTCAAGCTATGCAGCGAAAATATTTTACTAATCAGGGATAGAGTTCATTTGAAAAGGAACTCAAAGTTTTGACACAATAGAGGAAATGCATGCATATATGGTCATAAAACTGGTGAAAGTAACATTTGTATTTAAAATTTAACCATTTGACATAGAATAATTTTGACATAGAGTAACAGTGATGTGTGTTATTTCTTACATGTAATCAACAAAGAATGTCTAAATTTTTTTTTTCCTTGAATAGTAGATGTTACTCATATAGCAATAGTCACAGTCCATCACGTTACTCCTGAAATGCTGTGATGTGTGTATAAGCTAAATCTGATTTTGGAAAGCAGTGGGATTTTCCATTAGTGCTTTCAAAACACATGAATTTTATGTATCATTAACTGGCTTGTCATTAGTTTTGTTTCACGTGCCTGGCCCATTACTGTTACCAATTCAAGATGCTACCATGTATCTTCATGGTATTATCTACCCACCCACTTAGTGGGTAAGTATGTGCTGGATGGGTATTTTTATACATAGTATTAATAAGTTATTTACTCACTCTTGTAATAGAGGTTTTAAAAGGGAACTGAATACTTGAAGTAAGTCAAGTTGATTTTCTGTTTCTGAGGAGGACTTCAGAAACTCAGAGGATTGTTTAATTGCTAAATTGAACAAGATCCTGTCATCTGGCCACTGTGTGTAATGTCAGATGCTGGGCATGATACTTAGTTAGGGGTGGTCAGCACAAATCCTTATGACACTCCCTTGTAAAACAACCAAATCGCTTTCTGTAAGTTGTGGTACTGATTTTTGGAACCCAGAGAAGTAAAATGGGTCATGAAAATCACAGAGATACTTAGAACTGGATACTGATGCAAAGTGGGTGTGTGGGCCACGTTATACTCACCCTGCCATGCATCTGTGAGGAAGAAGAAAGTTTTTATTTTTCCTTTATGTGGAACTTTTTTTTTGTAATTTCCTTTAAAGCTTTAAACCTCAAAGTCTAGCAGTACAACTAGGTCATGTAAAGATATAAAACTAATCAATAAGGATCTAAGTGATTGCATGTTAACTTCTTTATTTTAAATGATCTTCTGCATTCTGGCAAATGTTTCTCCGTAGGATGAAGATGAGTTGGACTCTCACACTATGGTAAAGACCAACTCAGAGAGCGCTGGTACTATGAGAGCCACAAGTACGATGAGTGAAGGCGCCCAGACAATGATTGAACACAACAGCACTATGTTAGAATCAGACCTGGGGACCATGGTAATAAATAGCGATGATGATGAAGAGGAAGATGGGACCATGAAACGTATGTTGTCAATTTGCTTTCTTCTAATAATGTCATATGTTTTCTCATGCTGCACAACAATATTGTATCATCAGTGGCTTTTAAGTGTAAAGTTCTGTGGTTAAAACAGGGGGAGAGGGGTATTTGTGTTTCTAAGCACTCTCTTTGGTTTGTGGAGAGAAAGGTGATTGTAGTGGGAGATTCAAAGCAGAAGCCTGGTTTTGCTGCTTTGCCCCTTTCTCTGGAGGCCTATCAAATTTGCCTTCTGTGAATTGTCCCTTTTACTGTTTGTGTCTTGCTTTTTGTGTCTGGTCCCCCATTTGGACCAGTTCCTTGGAGCTAAACTGAAGTGATGTGATTGAGATGCTGCTGTTTCAATGCCAGTGGTCCCGGGAACACATCGTGACTCTCCATGGGGTCAGCAATCAGTAATATATCTTGCTGCAAAATGGTTTTGTAAGTCATGATCAATTAGCAAATTTGTATTTTATAAGGGAGTTATTATTCAGACATTTGTTGGAATGTAATTTAATAATCCTTGATTTTTTAAGTCGATGATCAAAAGATTGTTGAAACCTAGGTAAAAAGTTCTAGTTGGCTTGGTGGCCTGTGAGGGAGTACGTAACAGAATAAAAAAATTATGAATGTTTTTATGTATAAAATTATAACTTGTACTGAAATATTCATAAATACTTATGTACTGATGTGGTCATTATTTGGCTGAGGACTACTGCAGATTGAGGCCCACTGAATTTAATAGAATTATTTGCTTGAATGGGCAGCATCAATAGATGAATCTAACTCAGGCTGTAGCTGCCTGAATTTATGAGGCACAATGTAATGTTTAACTCCAGGCTATTGTCGGGAGGGGTGGGGAGTTTTGTTTGTGTGTGTAATATAGAAAGCTAATGTCTCAAGAGTGAAAATCAGTGCCAAATCAAGAACTTTGTAGAATGTCTTATAGCAAACATAAAACTGCATTTGTAGATTTATGATTTATGATAGACACCTGATGTGATTTGTGCAAGATTAGTGGGAAGTGCAAAGCAGGATTTTATTTTGTTTTAGTTTACAGCAAGTTTGAAAGAAAAAGGGGTTTTGTTGGTTTTGTTTGTTTAGCTTTTATGTGGTTTTGTTTTGCTTTTTCTTTTGTTTTTCCTTAGTGTTCTCAGCAATAAGATAGCACACATACCTCTTGATTAATACTTAGTTTAAGTATGATGATTCACCTCATGAAAAGACTCAGTATGTGCTTTAGTTTGTTTTCATGCTGAAACAGAATATTTACCTGTTAGACCGTGTGCCTGATGGAGGGTTAATACAAGTGATCTCAAACCCATCCGTTTCAACAAGCTGAGGGAAAGATGAGTGATTAAAAAAAAAAAGGGAAAGATAGTACCAATAAATTTGGAGTAAAGTAATTCTTAGGGTGGAAGTATCATGAATTAAGGTTTAGTACAGTTTCTGTGGTGCTTGATAAATCACTTCAGGCTTCATAAGTAAGTTCTATATAAGTAGTGTGCCAAATTGCACTACACTATTCATGTAGAATTTATATATGCTGAGAGAAAATACCTGTCACTGTGCCAAACAGATCAAAAAAGTGTCATTAGTTTTGCACTGCAGTCTCTTATCTGTGTCCTATTTGTCTGCTATGTTGCTGGAGACATTGCTTTTAAACTGCACTGTTATTTTCAACTCTGAATTGATTCCAGTAATAATCTGTAGCTAGAAAGGGAATTACCTTTTTACACCTTGACATTTGGCCAGTATATTTCTTAATCCCATTCTCCTTTCTTGTCCAACAAGAATATATAATTTTTGGGACAGCGGGTTTTTTTCCCCTCCCTCCTCTCCTATAGGTGACTGTCTAGAGCCCCATAACTCCAGCAGAGCAAAGCCAGCAAACTGGAAGTAGCCTAATGGGAAGCGATGGTTTCATCATTCAGCTGTCAGGCAGCAGGTTTGGTTTCAGCACTTACTTGCTAGAATTTCTTCTATTTTGCATTAGGCACTCCTTATTTGCATTTTTTACATTAAAAGCTAGAAATAATTCAGGAACAGGACCTCCACATCTCTCAGCTAAAAATAAATATAAATCATGTCCACCGTAGCAGGTCCTTTGGTTCTGTGATTGTCGTGCTGTTGTCTGAAACAGGAGGAATAGCAAGAATCCTAAATAAGTGTTAGTAGGAAGGGACATAAAAGTCCTTACTGTCCCTGAGAGGCAGGCTTTGTGCTTCTTTGTACTCAACAAAGACTTTGGAGATTGTTTGCTGTTTCCAGTGTACCTTTATAGGCAAAGTAGGCACTTTCTAGATATTTGTGTGATTTGATTATAATAAATCAGAACAAGTAGCTTGAAAGTGCTCTTTGATACTTCTGAATAATAGAACATTGCAAGCAACAAGCTTGGAGAAATAAACTTAGTAAACTAGGGAAGAGGGATTTCATTTCCTTCCTAGAGACACAAAATATTTGTGACAAACTTTTTCTTTAATTGCTGTTGTGTTTAGTTTCATGTTTTGTTTCCTTCTGCCTTTTGTTTCCCTGCTCAAGGACAAAATAAGAAACAATAATATGTTTTTATTTATAAGTACCCATGCTTAGAGGCCTCTGGGAGCCATGACAGAAAATAACTGAAACCATATTTTTTTCACAAACGGGGAATTGTGCCCAGATAAAATTGGAATTTGGAACAAAAAGAGGCCTATCATCCTACCCCAACATACATTATACAGTCTACCAATAAAAAACATTTATGCCATCTTGCTCAGTATGCCCTGTGCATGCTCTGAACAGAGACTATGGTGTGTACCTGGAAGGAGGGAAGAAAATGCAGAACACGGGGAGACGGAAGGATAGAACTTAACTTTAGGAGGTTTAATGTGGAGTAGAAGAAAGAGTGTAAATGATGGAAGTATTACTTCTTTTTTTCAGTTGCCTGGGTTGTACTTGTAGAAGCCTTTTCATATGTCAGTGCAGAGACCAGTGTTCAGACCAGCTTTCCCACATTCCCTTTGTGGTTTTTTGGCAAGGCTTAGTGTTAGAGCTTTCTGGTGCACCAAGAGTACTTCCGATTGTTCTTTTCTCCTTTTCAGTAACATTTCCCCTGCTTGTCTTTTTTTCCCTGTTAAATTTATATTTGCCATCTGCTTTGGGCTGGAAAGCAAGTTGTCTCTTAGTGCCATTTGGATTTATTCTGGGTTTCTGACTGTTGCTTCAGATTCAGTGAAGCTTCTAGATAGTTCATGGCTGGTAATGAACGTGTTAAAAGATGAGGACAGTGAACTAGATGGGGTGGCATTTGACAGCTAGAGTGTAGAAAAGTGCTCAGTTTTTTGTTTTGTTACTTTTTGCCCTGTAAGATGTGAATGTTTTAGGTTTAATCAGCATAATTCTCAAACACGTTTTCCTTTTTATCAAACACAAGAATATAATCTTTGGGACAGCAGGTTTCTGTCCTCTCCCTCATGCTCCATAGGTGACTGTCTTGAGCCCCATACCTCCAGCAAAGCAAAGCCAGCAAACTGGAGGTAGTCTGATGAGAAGTGATGGTTTCATCATTCAGCTGTCAGGCAACAGGTTTGGTTCCAGCACTTATTTGTTGAACTTTCTTGTCTTATTATATAATGATATTTTTGATTACAGTGGGATAGGCACCATACTGTAGAACCTACATGTTGATAAGAAAAATTAATGAGTTGGTTTATTCATTATTTTTTAGTGATTTCAGCATCCAGTGTAAGGGATTATGTGATGCTGCAAGTCCGTCTCCTCTGTGATGTGGATGCTTAGATAGCTCTGGAGTAATGCTTCAGAACTCTTAGAAAGGCCTAAGTCCTACAGCTCTTTTTACAACTGAAAAGCAAAAGCTAGTGATATGTGTTTTATGACAACCTAGGACCTAAGTCCAGTAGGAATTCAGCAAGGAAATTTAATTATGGGCTGTTTTTAATGTAGCCTGGACATTGATGTTTCACTGATGTAGTTTTGGGGACCCCTGGTGGTCTAGTGGTTAGGATGGGGCACTCTCACTGCCGCGGCCTGGGTTCGATTCCCAGTCAGGGAACTCCCCCGGGCAGATGGAGCTCATCAGCCCTTAAGGGCATCCATCTAAGAGAAGGTCACTCTAAACAAACCTACATCCTGAGGACCTCACTGCCATTGTCCAAGCTCGCTTGGCCCCGGCAGATGAACCTTAGGATTAAAGGGTGGGCTCAGTTCAGCGCATGCTGTGTCTCACCTAAAAAATCCATTGCGCAGGCTCGAAAGGTAAAAAACCTTTCCCAAAATCTTCGTTCGCGAAGACTGGCCATACTTATACTTTGTTCAAGCATTTTTACTGTGCCCACAGTAAGATGGTTTGCTTGATACCATGTGGAGTGGTACTAGTGCTTTACTCCTCTATATGTATATAGAGAGAGATGATAGATGTTTACAAGCCTATTTCACTCCTCAAGCCCTCTCCTGTGACGGTAATAAAGTTGTTCATTTATACTGCTACTACTAGTAATATATTTTAAAAATGGGATTTTTTTTTTAAAAATGATGTTAGCAGTTCTGCTTTAAGAGCTGTTGCAAAATGCTAGTTTAACATGGATTTTCTTTGTTTTGCTGAAAGCAGAAATAAAG
The DNA here is from genome assembly GCF_003984885.1 of Neopelma chrysocephalum. Lineage (NCBI taxonomy): Eukaryota > Metazoa > Chordata > Aves > Passeriformes > Pipridae > Neopelma > Neopelma chrysocephalum. The sequence goes on from NW_020897748.1 coordinate 4,408,518, forward strand.
TATAACTCATCTGGAATGGACTAATGGTTTTATAATAGTAATGTCATTGAACATTTTTTTCTTTTCTCCGGAAGTTGGAAAAATAGAACAAAAGTTATTAAACCACTTTTACAAGTCTTATTCTCAAGAAGCAAAGCAATGTTTTGTGCCTGAAACTTTTCCCATGAAAAATTGTTTAAACTTGAGTTCACAGTCCTTCAAAAAGTCTCTGAAGGCTTCAGCTGGTTGAGTGTGGATTTTCTGTTTAAATGGCAGTTGCAGTTATTTCTGATAAATATGTATATTATAAAACAAACAAACAAAAGACTGAATGAAGCCTGAAATTGAATGAAGACTTGGGTGTATAAGTCACTGTGATATGAAAACTGTGAACTCAGTAACCACTTTGTTACATAGCTCTCTGTAGTCAAACATTTCTTAGATCCATCCTTTGATAGATTCCCAACTGCTATGGCCTAAGGAATTGGGGATCCAGTTTCTGCTGATGCTTCCTTGCAGTTCTGAGTAGGCTGACCTCTAATTCTCTGAGGTTATTGTCTAACAGGCATGTATTAGCAGCAGAACTTGCCCGTTCACAAAATAGTCACAATTTTCTGCTTAAAATTTGGCTGAAGAAGGTGGCCGTGGCAGTTCTTACATGGTAATTCACTGTTGGGTGCATTTGACTGGAGATTGAGGTCAAAATTCTAGGCTCCCAGGAGAATTGCTGCTCTGTTGTAGGCCAACTTGTGTGGTGAGAGAGAAGTGGTAGGAATGTACAGAATATAAAGCCTGAGTAGTATATGGTGTTGTATAAGCCATGGTAGCCTTTGTAGTAGGGATGAGAGTAGGTAGGTAGGTAGTAGGTCAAAAAAGGCTAAAAGGTGATTGCTGTGCATCTTCTGACTCTAATAGTGACAAAGTAATATATTTTGAGGGAATAAAGATAGTGACAGAATGTTCACAGAAGCACTTCACATGGGAGAGTCTGATCCCTAACTTGACTGAAGAGGCAGCAGCTGGAAGTGTTCCTCAGTTGAGTGGTGGATGGAGATCCCCAGGATGTGGGAAGTTGTGGAAGCTCGTGGCTTTTGGCAAAGGGAAGAAAGCTTTCCTCTGTAGATATGCAGCTGCAAAAGAGGTCCAATGCCCTGGTAGTAACAGGATGAGAGAAAGATTTAGAGATTTTCTGTAGGAAGTTGTAAAGCCCCCACTCCAAAATGCCAAATAAACAAAATATCACCACCTGTGCCCTCCCAGGAAATTGTAGTAGGAGACTCCCATCTGTAGGAGATGGACACCCTAATCTGCTGACCTTACTTGCTAACTAGCAGCAGAACTTTTAAACTGGTTTAAAATCAATTTAATACTAATATAATACTTTCCTGTTGGAAATACATCACTAAAAAATAATTTTTCTTTATAGATGACATCAATTGAATTTTATTAAAACATGCATTAGAATGGCATGTATATTCCTCCTTATTTTGAAAGGTGTGTTTAGAATTATTTATTTTAGTTGTGATATGTTTTTGAAACAGTGTAGTAGAGTTGGTGTTGTGTTATGTTATGTTGTTGCCTCATTCATTTTATTGAGCGTACTTTTTGGAAGAAACTTGCTTGCGTAACTATTTGGGGACATCGCTATTGCCTATATTCCTATCGGGGCTATTGCTGTGGTACAGTGTGTATTTTCAGCATCCGTGGTGGTCTCTGTGTTCCGTGGCTTACTAGCAATTTCTGACTGCTGTTTTCTTATGGTTTTCTCCCCAAAACCGTCTTGAAGTCCTGTAGTAGGTGAGTGTAGGGATGATAAGAGACAGATATTCTTAAACATTGAAACTTTGACAAACATTTTTAAACATGATCTTCTACAACTTCGTCATGAGGGAAAGGCACTGATCTCTTCTCTGTGGTGACTAGTGATAGAACCGAAGGGAATGGCCTGAAGTTGTGTCAGGGGAGGTTTAGGTTCAGTATGAGGAAAAGGTTCTTCATCCAGAGGGCAGTTGGGCACTGGAACAGGCTCCCCAGGGAAGTGGTCACAGCACAAAGACTGACAGAGTACATGAAGCGTTTGGACAACACTCTCAGGCACATGGTGTGACTCTTGGGGATGGTCCTGTGCTGGGCCAGGAGTTGGACTTGATGATCCTTGTGGGTCCCTTCCAACTCAGCTTATTCTGTGATTCTATGATAACTTGTTGAAAGTAAAGAATAATTAGAAGAACGGAAAAATCCAAATCCTCCTAGAATGGAGCAGGCTATTGCACAATAAAACAATAGGTTTTTAGTGCAAGTGTGGAGTGATACTGGGTGTGCTGCAGATTTTTTGTGGCAAATAAGTAATTTTTTTATAAAAAGTAACTTACTGGATGGATGAGTGAATTAAGTGTCCTTAAAGGAATCTTTATGTATTGTACTTCTAATTTTAATGGCTCTTGAAAGACAGTTGAGAAAATGACATTACTCTGTTCATGAAAGTTAGAAAAAGTACTTTCAGACCAAAATGACCTTCTAATGACCTTATATTTTGCAAAGAGAAGTGCAACCTAGTTCAGTTTGCTCTGCCATAAAGAGCTTGAGTTTTTATAAAGTAAATATAAAAGAGATAGGAACCTTTACTCTTTAAAGTGGTGTCAACCTATCCCGTTTCCCATGAAATGCTAACTAAACTTGTTAATGTTAGGTTAGCTAGAGATCTAAAAAGTGTCTCTTTTTTCATTTAATTATTTATAAAAGTAAAATAAAACCATACAAATAAATCTTTAAATAAATCCTTTTTATTTTCTTTGAAATTGGAGAAAAATCCCCACACAAACCTTGAAATACTACTGGTCCCATTGTTTTGCAGTCATATTTCTGGTTTTGTGTGAGCATTTTTATATTTGCAGTGAAGGTAAGCTGCTCTTGTTCTTTCAAATGGGTTAACTAACTGTATGCTAAATAGAAATCAGAAGCAAATTCTGAATTCTTGTTTACCAAAGCAAATAAAACAAATCCTCAAAGCGTAAAATAAATCTGGTTTTCTTATTTTGGAGTCATTTTGGTCCTGTTGACCCACTTTCCATAATATGCATTTGATAGCAAGGAATTTGTAGGGGTTGGTTTGTTTTATGTATGTAGGCATTCTTGTATTACTTGTCTAAGGGAGATATTCATAAATAGTTTTAAATCGTAGGAGCAGTGCTTGGAAAATCTTTAGTATTTTCTGTTACAGGAGAGGAGGGAGACTGTCCTACCTGTAACGTGCCAACATTTTGGTACTTAGAGTTTTGAACTGAGACACTGGTAATCTTTTTGTTTATAAGTATGTCTCAGGGATGAAATGTAAGAACAGCCATCTCAGCAGGAGAAAAAAATTGATTGTGAAAGGCTAGCAATGTGGTGTCCTATCTTTTTGGTAAAAATAGTTTCAGGGGTTTTGGGCAGCGATCAAGTAATGAAAAGTTTGTACTAAGAAAATGCATTGTATTTCTGTTTTTAATTCCACCTCCTTCATACTACTGTTTTCTCTTGGATCTGTTTTCTAAATGTGTGCTTTTCTAAAATTTAGATTCTTCCATTTTTCTTACCGTCTACTGAGCTCTCAGGAGACCTCACCCATAATACTGTGTTCAACCTTGGGGCCCCCCAAAAAAGACGGACATGGACTTGTTGGAGCAAATCCAGGGGAGGACCATGAAAATGATTAGAGGGATAGAGCACCTCTGATATGAAAACTGGCTGAGAGAGTTGGGGTGGTTCAGCTTGGAGACGAGAACGCTCTGGGGAGATCTTACAGCATCGTGCAGTACCTAAAAGGAGCCTACAAGAGAGCTGGAGAGGAACATTTGATGATGGTCTCTAGTGAGAGTGATGGCTTTAAACTGAAAGAGGACAGGTTTAGATTAGATATTGGGAAAAAATTTTTTGTTATGGGGCTGGTGAGATGCTGGAACAGGTTGCCCAGAGAAGCTGTGGATGCCCCAGCACTGGAAGTGTTTAGGACCGGTTTGGATGGGACTTTGAGCACCTGGTCTAGTGGAAAGTGTCCCTGCCCATGACAGGGGGGTTGGAATTAGATGGTTTCTAAAGGCCCCCTTCAACCCAAACCATTCTATGACTCTGTGATTTTTGCCCTTTAGTGCTTATTTCTGTAGTTATTTGGCATTCCCACTGCTTACTTCTCATCCCTTTCTCAGTCCCAGACTCAAGAGGTGAAGAAACCTCCTTCAGGTCATCTTGCATTCAGTGGGGGCAAACTTGGGAGATTCTGAAGAAGAGGTATCTGCTATCTGGTCTGGTAAATTCAGCCTGGAGTTTAGTTCACTGAATTGTTATGGCCATGGTTGTTATTAATTAAAAGATGATGAGTAGTGATCACTGTGAACTGGGATTAGAAGCTATATTTGAAAAAAACATGGCAAAAACTGAGAGAAAAATTAGCTAAAAATGTGAGGAGGAGAAGATGTGTATGGAAACATGGCAGATTGAATGAGGAACTGTTGTGTAGTGGAAGAAAAGCAGCTGGAGTCAAATGCAGTAAAGCCTAAAGTGAGGCAGTAGAAGAGCACATTAAACAAGCCAGTAGAAATCCTACCAGAACAGAAAAATGTGGGGAAAGCTGAAAGAAAAGAAGCAGTAAAGATGAAATCTTTGCCTCTGTCAAGAATAGTGTGGCCAGCAGGACCAGGACAGTGATTGTCCCCCTGTTTCTGACACTGATGAGGCTGCACCTCAAGTCCTGTGTCCAGTTCTGGGACTGTCACTACAGGAAGGACACTGAGTTGCTGAAGTGAGTCCAGAGAAGGGCAACAGAGCTGGTGAAGGTTCTGGAGCACAGGTTCTATGGGGAGCAGCTGAGGGAGCTGGGAGTGTTTAGCCTGGAGAAAAGGAGGCTTGGGGGGGACCTTATCAGTCTCTACAACTACCTGAAAGGAGGTTTTAGCCAGGTGGACATCGGGCTCTTTTGCCACATCTCAAGTGAAGGGCTGAAAGGAAACGGCCTCAAATTGCACCAAGGCAGATTCAGATTAGATATTAGAATTTAAATTTTTTTTTTACTGAAAGAGCGATTAGGCATTGGAATAAGCTGCCCGGGGAGGAGGTGGAGTCAACGTCTCCGGGAGCGTTTAAGAGGAGTTTGTGTGTGGAGATATGGTTTTGTGGGGATTATGGTGGTACTAGGTCAACAACTGGACAAAATGATCTTGAAGGTGTATTGCAACCTTGATGATTCTGTGAAAAGACGGCAGTACAAAAATAAACATTAATGAAAAGAAAGCCATGCAGCAGAATTAGAATGAAAAAATCTTTGGACAAAGGGAATGGGAAGAGATGATGAAATAAGAGGTGGAAGGGGCAAAAAAGCCCACTTAGTGAATGAATAAAAACAAGTGCAAAGCCAGATAAGGAGATAAGCAAGTCCTAGTGATCATGTTAAACACAAACTCAAAAGATATTTCTAGTGGTTCACCTTTTCACTTGTTAAAATAAGTGATAAAAATAAGATAAAAAATCCTATTATTTTATTATGCTTCTAATTTAAAAGTATAGTTTTGTCTGGGTTTTGGTGTTAGATTCCCCCCCCGCCATAGTTTTTTATATCTTTCATCCTGTTCAATATTTTATTTGTGAAAATGTATTTCATATTTCTCTGTAGAATGTGTTATACTGCAAGCAAGTACACTTTTCATTTGTCAGTGCTATGCAAAATATGGTCTGTGAGGGGACAGTTATGTTTATTTATTGTGCTATTTAGTAATTAATTTGCTTTGAAATCTCACAAATGAAAACAAATTTCAGTCATTTAGGATTGAAGATAATTTTTTTTCTACTTTTAATTTCATAAAAAGAATAATAGAACAGGAGTTCATGCTGATCTTAGTCTGCTCTGTAAAGCCTTTGTGGCTATGTAGATAGTGATGAAAATCCCCCAGAGTTTCCACACCATGGAGACAGGGTGCTTTGCAACCATCTGTAGAGTATAACCCCATAATTTGCTGAGAACCTCCATTATCAATGAATTTAATTAAGCAGCATCTAGACATGATTTGTGTGGTTGTTTTTTGAAGTTCTTTTTCTAAATAATTTTTAAATCACACCTTTGGTGAAACTCTGTTCCTTTTCTTAAGTGCCTGTGGACTAGGCCTTGAAGATAGGGGCGTTCTGCACCCAAGGGGATGCTTAGCACCTTGTGTTATTCAGTCTCTATAACAACAAATAGATATTGCATGAAGTAACTTCTAATATTATTTGTGTGTGCAACTCTGAAATGTCTTGAACATTTCTCCACGTTGTATCTTGCTACAAAAATATCATTCTTCGGCTATGAGCTTTTATGCCAAAGATCCTCAGGGGACAAACAGAGGCTTGCATCACATACAGATGACTGTATTAGTTTCTACAAAATCCAAGAAAATTAATAAGTGAAGCTTATTTTATACTGCATTAAATCTTTAATCTTTAAATAGTTTTTACTTTTTTCTTTCAACTAAGGAAATGCTACTTCACCGCAAGTTCAAAGACCTTCTTTCATGGACTACTTTGATAAACAAGATTCCAAGAATAAAAGCCCTGAAAACTGTAATCAGAACATGCATGAACCTTACCACATATCCAAAAACGTTTTCCCTGATAACTGGAAGGTCCCTCAAGATGGAGACTTTGATTTTGTAAGTACATTTTTATTGTTTAATTTCTTGCATATGCTTTATTTTACTTATGTCAGAAATATTTAATCCCTTTCTGTTAACTATGTTAATACAAGTAACAATATAAGTAAACTTTCCAGAATACTGTCCAGTTGTCTAATCTTAATGCCTCATCGTGACTGTCGAAATAAGTACATATAATTAACACAGGACGTCTTTAATGGGGAATGGCATGTGACATTATACTACTTTGTAACTACTTTTTTTTGTTAAAATGTTTTTGGTTCCTTAAAATTTATGTGCTATAACAACTTTAAAAATTGACTTAGTTGTTTGAAAAAACCCAAAATTGCCACAGACATGGAATATTGCTGTCATGTTTGCTGCATAACTCAGTAAAATGATAAGCATTTTAAACTGGGTTGGAACCATTTAATCAATCTCCTTGGAGATGTTTAAGATCACCTACTGTTTTGCACAAGTCATCCTCTTGGTACTATTCCAATAGCACACGTATCTCTACACAGAATTATTCTATCTAACACCAGTCTGTCTATTTTAGAGTGGGGTTTTTCCCCCTCCAAAATATGTGTAGTTTATTTCTTTTTGTCTGTGTTGCACTTTATAACAGGGGCAAAACAAAAATGTTCCAGAGTTATAGGTTGCACTTAAAATGACATAGTTACTGATTAGAGACTTGTAGGTAATTATACCTGGTTTTCACCTTTGTTAATTTTTTAACATGTTTCAGTGAAAGAATTTAGTTTATCCGTTGTGGATGAAACGTTCTTAATTACAGTGCGGTAGCTAAATATGATCACATGACACCTTTTTGAAAGCACACTTGGGATTTGGAGAGAAATGTGTTTAATTTTAGGTGACAACTGTAGGTGTGGAATTTTTTTTCCCAGTTTTCACTTACTTCATTTCTACTTTAAGCTGACTCTTAAATTTAAACTACTGGAGTAAAGCCAGTTAAATAGCACAGTACAAGCTGTTGCTGCTGAAGAGTTTTTATTTAGTTGAATTTTGGTTTGGGTGGAGCTTTTTTAGGCTTTTCCTGGTAATTGACTAACAAAAGAGTTGCACTATTCATTGGAAAATAATGGGCCATTATTTCAGTGGGGTTATTACAGTGGCAAAAAAATTGCCTTTAGAATAATTTAGAATTCATCCTATCTTTTCCAGTACTTGTGAAGGAATGCAGGCAAAAATGATTCTTTTTGTAAATGCTAAGATGCTGATTCTGTAAGTGGTTGTTCATAAATATTTCACACGTGGATAATCATGTGGAACTTGCTGATGTTGCTTCTACATATGAAGTTGCCTTCTTGAAATACGAATTTGTCCTAGAACCAAACCCGAGGAGTTCTGATCTTCAGATACGTAACTGCTCTCTGTAGGCAAACATTACTAGTGATAGCCACTCAAAGACTTCAGAATCCTGGAATGGTTTGAGTTGTAAGGGTCTTTAGAGGTCATCTAGTCCAGCTTCCCTGCCATGGGCAGGCACATTTTGCACTAGTTGCTCAAAGCTGTAACCTTGAAAACTTCCAATGATGGGGCAGCCACAACTTGTCTGGGGAACCTATTGCAGTGTCTCATGGAGGTTATGTGATGTGCGGTTCATCCTTGGCCTCCTGAAAAGGCAGTGTTGTAATGCTTTTTGCTACAAGATTATTCTGATTGAAAACCAGATTGGATTTTTTAAAAAGTGAATTGCTGTTTGCATGGACAATGTATGTGTGTGTATGTGTGGGATGGTATTCTCTTTTAAATAAGATGAAAGCCAAATACTTCCATGGATAATCCAGCCTAAGAAAGAATCTAGGAAGACTCTTCAGTAGTAGATGTACTGCTTCAGAGCAGTCCACTCAAAAATACATTTCTCTGAAGCTATCTGGTACCAGCTGATATCACACAGGATGTGGGTTTTAACAGCCTGCTGATTTGAACTGTAGGCAATTATTATTTGTTTATATATATATATTCTAGAAGCACTTCTATTTATATTTTAGACAGCAAGTGACAGTATTGGCAAGTGGCCTGCAAGAAACTTTCTGAAAGGATAAATCAGTGGGCAGCATGCATAATATGTTGTCTGCTCTTTGTGAGATCAACATGAATATTTTCGGTTGCTGACATGAAGTCTTTAAATGATTCATGAAAGGGGTAAATAATGGAGACTTTTTGTACTAAATAGTTCCATTCTGTTTTGTTTGGAATTAGCCTTAATGGGATCTAAAAAGGGATCTTAGCAGTAAATGAAGACAGTCATAATTTTATTTAAAGAAGGGATTGGTATACTAGAACTAAAATATAAATGATCAAAATGCAACTTAATGCTAGTATATTCCAGTAGTACTCCACCTTTCTGTGTAGAAGAGGTGGGATGCTCTGTAAGTCAGAGGTTGCCAAACTCCTTTGTTGGATGATACTGATATTCTTTCATACCCTTGTAAGCCAAACACATCATAACAATGCTGGCAGCCAGTAAGCACTTCACTTGTGAGCCAGGGTGAGTGACAGTGCCATGCTAAGAAGAGATATTCGGGTGTGTTGATGGAAAGACTTAGAAGTGTATGTGTCTGTTAAAGCATGAACTATAGAAGCAGAAATGCCATTGAGGTGGGAGAGAGAAGGGAAAGGGAAGAAAACCCAAACTTTATAAATCCCTGCAAATAATCAGGTTGCTTTTTTCTGTGTGTTATGAAGTGAAACCTGCAGAATTGGGAGCTAATGCTTGTGTCCGGGTGGTATATTTGCTTTAGGTCACAGTGATATTTTATCCTATTCCTAATCTATCTTACTGTTTGATAAAACAGTTACTGTTTGATAAAATATAGCTATTTTATTTGTTTAAATGTACAAATACATGTAATGCAGATATAGCATTTAGTCTTACACACTTGCTGATGGTTTTAAATAATGTAAATAAATGATACAGGAAACTTTTCTCGTAATGTGGATAAATGAATATATAAAATAACGCAAATGAACTTAGTGCAAGGTCTGGTTTGAAAGTTGTTGTGTGAGCATAGTTTTCTGCCCTGACGTAAATGTTTTAAAAACTCCTTGCCAATGAAAATAGAACTAGAAGACTTTCCAAGAAAATAAGATACTTTAGTCATCAATCTGAGTCTTAAACAATAAACCTTAGCAGCATTTTTTGTTCTTTAAGTACATATTTATGCTTTATTTTTTCACTATTGAAGTACATCTGTTTTGAAATTCAAAAACTGATCTTATTTCTTTTTCACTGATACCATATGGGAATTTGAGATCCATCTTGGACTGTTGGTCCTGTGGGCCTTCAGTTCCGTGATCAGTCTGTGCTGGTTTTTGGAGGCATCTTCCATGAATCGATAAGAAAAATTGCTGCTGCAGATCTTCAAGTTTTGTATTGAATCAGGTATATTGCAAATAACTTTTAACTAGACTTAATTCTGATACTGTATACTCACCTTGAATATTACATTATTCCAACTTTACCCTGTTATGCATGCTTCAGGACTTACGGTGCTGTTTTTTGTGCATAAGAGGTGTTTGGGGTTTTTATACTACGTTTCTTCTTGCTTTCTAAAAAGAAACCACCACCAAACAAATAAAAGGATTCAACCCCAAACGCTTAGGAATGTTGTATTTTCTGTGACTATATGTAGAGTTACTGGTTTTAATCTTTGTTTTCAGTTATTCTGTTGTCTGGTTCTGACATCTCATGATAGATTCTCGAAACCATAAGTATGGATCTTTGATATCAGTGAATCTTAGGGAAATGTGTTTCTGGGGAAGTACTTGTAAATATTTTGGGGTTTTTTTTCCACGTCAGCCTCTGAAAAGGAGTGTTGAAGCTCTGATTTGATATATATCTCTTTCAAAAAATCCAAATTAGTGTTTATTCAAACTTCAACTTTTATATTAAATTGTTAAAGTGTATTTCACACTCAAGGATCATTGTGGATTTTTGTTTTCAATGAATTCTATCAATCTATAGGCAATTCTCTTACAGATTTTAATAATTTTTAACAGGCATGCAACAGATGGCAAAATTAAAGCAGTATTTTCAATCCTAATTCTGTCAGTTTTACTTGGGGTTAACTCGTGTTTCATTCACGGCAAACCTTGATGTCAGTAAGTGTAATGAACAAGATTCTACTCACTGTGAGTAAAAGTGGCACAATGTCATTGAATAAGTAAAAATTGAGTAAAGCTCTGTAGTGTATGGGTATGACATTCCTAGAAGTGTTAAAGATGTATGGTATAAACAGCTTTTCATAATGAGGCTTAACTCTTTAGTGGACCAACCTTTAGTCATAGCTCAGAGTCAGCAGTTTGTATCAGAGTGGTGAATTAGAACAAATGATGTGTTTGTTTTGCCCATCTGACTGACCAGTCCTTTTAAGAAGAGTTGTTTTTAATAGATATTATGTATTCATATGACTGTGTTACTGTTGTGATAGCTTTGTTCTTTCCATGGGGAATGTTTCACATTAGATAAGTAGGTACTGGAGAGAGCAAGGTGGTGTTGAAACAGTTTGCTCAAATTTTTTTATAGTCTTTCACAGTTGAAGATTTTGTGATACATTGTGATATATTTATCACAAATTTATGGGCATTATAAAAATTAATTTTCACAAAACAAGGTGCACTTTTAATAAGCAAGAAGTACTCAACATTTTTATGATATGGGTATACCCGGATAAATCTTAGCTTGCTAAATTGGTGTGTACATGCTGTTAAATAACCTGGTGCTTACATTTGTGCTGTACCGTGACATTTTAGATCTCATTAAGATGTAAAATTGCTCTGTAAGTCCTTCTGCCCCTTAGTAATGTATGTCAGTGTGGGACACGATGTTAATAAAGGATTTACATGAGCTGCAGTGAAGTGATACCTAATTGATGATAACCTGTGAATTAACATGAGTAGGAATGAGTTGCTAAACTTCATTTGCACTGATTGAATACATTATTTAATTTTAAATGACTCATGTACTTTTTGCTATGAAATGATAAAATGTAAAAAGGCAAATCTATTTATTATAGCAATGCTAGGGTAATGATTTCTGTCTCTAGGAGAATTATTGCCAAACAGGAATGGTATCCAGATTGTTAAATATTAAACAGTGAACACGTAGATCATGTTTTGCAATAACTGCAGTATCATGTTTAAGTAGATGCATTTTGGGTGACTTAAAGATTCTGGAATAGCAACAAAAAATTACAAAGCCATCTGTTACCCTAGGCAGAATATTTCCCTGGGTTTAAAAAGGAACAAATACATAAGAATATAATAATTGTGAAATAATAGTATTGCAGATATGCAACTCTTCAGTTAACATTTATAAATGTATAATGTGACAATTTGGTAAAAAAGTAAATACCATAAAATGACTGAAAACCATCTAGAATTTAATTAAAACTTCAGTAATAAAGCTAGGCTGAGTTAACTTCACTGAAAATATGTCTGGGTCCAAAACCTTGGCTGTGTTTATTAGAATTTTATTTAAGCGACGGGTGAGTTTGTTTGGAACAGTCTTCTTTTAATTAATGGAAATGAACATATTTCATCTATTTTCAATCGTTTCTGATTCTCTTCAAAGTAATTTAAATGAAGTATTAACATAGTTTCATTTTTCTTTGTTTTTAATTAGATACTTGAATATCATGAAGCATTTCCAGATGCTGCCAGGAAAACGTGTTCTTAACTAAGCAAATACAAAACTTAAGTTTCTGGGTTTGCGTAGGCCATATGCATATGAGATAAACACATATATTTATTGGTGTTGACAGTTTCCATGCTGAATTTCATTCATTTCAGTTCCAACACAGCTAAAAGGGGAGAGACTGTAAATTAATATAATGAGTATAATATGCTCTATCTAGGTCATTCTTTGAGGACAGCGTGAACCTCAGCAGTGGAGATTTTCTGTACCTTTCATAATAGGTGGCTGTTAACAAAACTTCTTGTGTGTTGAGTGATTTTTTTTTTTTAAAAAACGAAAGGTATGTGTGTTGGTAATGCAGTGGGAGAGATATTTGTATTAGGAGTCCACAGTGGATGGTTTACAGGTGGTGGCCGTGGTTTATTATCATGCAGGCCGTGGTTTATTATCATGCAGCGTGGTTTATTATTTATTATTATCGTGGTTCAGGCAGGCAGTAGGGAAGGTTGTTGTAGCCTGACATGTAAAGTAAAAATGTAGTGTTGGTTGCTGGGTTTTCATCCCCAGCTCCTCACTAGGCAGAGATAAAAGACCTATTGTGCTTTTTTTTTTAAGCTCTGTAAGTCAAATACTGACTGATTTAACTAAATCCTGCTTATACATTCTGATCACAAAAGGCAAATTATTTTTCATGCTGAGAGTGGGGGAATACAATACCTGAGCAGAGTATTTCTCCAACTGGTATTGAATATGTTCCTTTGAATATGTTCCTTCTTCTATTAGTGTATAAGTAAATAATTAAAAATCAAACCTAGTAATTTTTTAGGCTGTAAAGAGAATCAATACTTTCTGTTTATCTTAAACTGTAGTACTATTAATAAAGCTGTTACTCTGATCACTGAGTCCTTCATGCCGAAGTGCCACTGCTGTACTTGGGCAGTTTTGAAAGGTGAATCGTGCCGTCTGACAAAGATCACATGAATTTTTGTATCTTAAAAGAGCAGAGAAAATACCCTTCTAGAGCAAAAAGATTTTTGCATTTTTACATGTTAAAAACAGAATTAAAGGTTTTTACTTATTGACATATTCTGAAGACGAGGCAAGAACTCGGGCTTGAATTGCAACAATTTATTTGAAGTTAGATAGTAAGAGGAATGGATAACAACGTAAACAGCAGATTGCCTCTGAGGGTCACAGAAGTTGCCAGTACTGTAAGTGTTGAAGACCTGGTTAGATAAACACATCAGGAACTGTTTTGATGGATTTAATCCCACTTGGAGCAGAGGATTGTTGTAGGTGACCTTCTCCTGTAAATGTTTCCAATGGCCTTATTTTCTATGACTTTTTAAGCTACTGCTGATGCCTGATGTTTGTAATCATAAGAGATGTTGAGAACAGTTTGGTCTTAAAAATCATCAAGCTCTCAGAAATAGTGACATACTTAATTTGTTTATTAGGAGCATCAGTATTTTGGAGGAGCTAGACCTTGGGTAACCTTGACAGTTTTCACAATTAGCAGTCAACTATTATTTCCAAATATGAGTCTGCCTTTGGAAAATTCCAGCCAAGATGTGGTCAGTAGAACTTAACCATGTTTTCTCTCCCAAAAGTTTAAAATATCCCTGCCATCTTATTTTATCACATCAAATAATTTCAATGCACAATGTGCTTTTTAATTATAAAATAGTTTCTAGTGAGAAAACACTTTAAAACTTGTTTTTGAGTGAACTTTCTAAGTATGGAGTTAAGAATCAAACTTCTTCACACCAAAGGGTTTAAATGCTTGCATCATCTAATGCCTTCTTTTTTTCTCATTAGCTCCAATGGAGAAGACTGAAGCATAGCTCTAGTGTATATATTCACTTAAACAACAAGTCTGTAATTTGTGCGTAGTTTAAGGAGAACAAAGGAAAGAAATGAGTGAAGCTGATGAGCTGGGATAGTGCTGCTGGTTTAAAGCAGCATCTTGTTACCTTAGTAACCAGTTGTCTGTACTAATATACCTCCTTAGGATCATTGTGTAATAGCTCAGTAATGCGTATAGCCTAGAAAGAGCTTTGAAACCCTTGGAAAAAAGCAATTGTGGCTGGACAAGTTTTAGATGTTCCTTTTTGTCCCTCAAACCAATTCAGTTTCAGGTCTCTTTTCTGTTTTACCAAAAAAAAAAAAGAGGGACGATATTTCATGCAAAGAGTTTCCATGTTCCATGAATCACTGTTAATGTCAAGACAGTATTCCACACCTTTGTGTGTAAAGTCTGATCCCCAAACTGAGTGCTCACACCAAGGGGTGCATGTTCCACTTCGGGGTTTCAGCAAAATTCTTTGAAATCATCTCTGTGACAATATCATGCAAATTTACCACCAGGAAAATCTGCTCTCCTACTCTTGCTATGATGATAAATGCTAATGAAAAGGAGTAAAAATAAAACTTGCCTGAGGAGAGTGGGTGACTGGAATTTTTCAAGATTGGTTTAAGTTAATTTTTGTATCTTCTTAGTTTCAAGAAGGATTTCCTCATCTTGTGGTTTGGTAAAGAACATGGGATTTTCTTTCAGTTTAGAGTTCTTTTACACCATCACCCCCCTTTTTTATTGGACTCAAGTATCAGATAGGATTCTAGCAATTTAATAGAAAAAAATTTGGATGAGTTTAGTGTCTGTGTGGCTCTCAATAATCGCAAAGCTTGTATGAGATTTCTGTGCCTCGTGTTTTGATTGTCAGCCAGTGAGTACCATGTGTCAACTATATATTAAGCATAGATGTTAACAATATTTCATAAACAAAATACTGGAAATTAAATGGCTGACAATACTATTGAACTTTATGAAGAACAGAAAAAAAGTCTGTGTGGCTTTTGTTTACAAATATCTTGTAGAATGGGAAGAAATAGACTTCTACATTCGGGCATTGACTTCAAACAGAGGGCTCTTAATACTTGAAGTTCTTTGTTATTTTGAATTAATATCTTCAGATATCTGATTAGAGTGGACTTATTAAACATATACCAAAACCAGGGATTGCCCAGAAAATTATGATTTACATGTAAATTTTATTTTCTTATAACTAGCATACTTCAGATATAAAGGGGAACTCCTATGAAGTTTGAAAGCAAAATCTGTTTCTATAAAAATACACTTATTATTCCCATTTACTTGTATTATAGTAGTGTGTGAAATGTATGCATTGAAATGATCCAAATGACATTCTTTTACATTAGAGCTCTGACTATGAATGCCTTATAACCCACATTTACTTTTGTTTATTGGGAGTTGTAGTATTGCTATGCACTAGTCATTTGATTTTTGATAAAAAAGGTAAGATCTGTGCAGTGTAAATCTGGAATCTGACTGTTTGGAGACTTGTGTTTTTTTCATTTTGTTTTTGTTGTTATATGTGCCTCATAGACAGCACCAGTACCTAAAAAGGTAAAAAAACCCGTGTAAAATCACCCAAGATGTGGAGGGTAGACACACACAAAAAACCCCAAAAAATAAATTTGACGAACTTTTATACCTCCTTTATATTTTTATATGAGTAACAATTTAAAAATAAAGCTATATTTAAAAATAAAGCCCAGTACATAAAGCTGCAACTATTGACAAACACTTTATAGAGGACTTAATCTCCTGCTTTTTAAGATTAGTGGCAAAACTCCTACTGAGTTTTGCTGCTCAGACCATTAAAGACACACTTTCAATTGTGTATCTACATGTAAAACTGCATTTAGATTTAGGGTTAGAAATTTCTCAAACTTAGGCTGTTTCTCTCAGCATTCCTCAGTTTAGGGCAAGTGCATCTAATTACCAAGAAGGAAACACTTGAAGAATTAACACTTCTCTAGCATCTACTTAGTGATCATGGTATTGCTTACATTTAAGTTTGACATTAGAAGTTGTACAGATATAAGAATACTCGTCAGAAAATCCAGTTCCGTAACGTAAATAAGATGTTCCAGGAAAAATTGCTCAATAGGAAAGCTCTAAAGGTACAGTAGAATGGTTATAGTTATTTCAAGAAGTTGAGAACCCTGACTGCATTTACATGACAATTTTTAGTGTGGCATAGTGAGAACTAAAACAAGTTAACTTAAACCATTTTTAAGAATTTAACTTACTTTACTTTGCATTGCAGCAGGCAAGGGTCATGGGCAAGGTTAGGTCTGCAGCTGAGAAGCAGGAACTTAGCAAACTGTGCTGCGTTGGGTGCATGATGCTGTATGAGCATGCTGTAGTGCTTGTAGATGTGAATTAGGTGGAACTTTCTAAAAACATGTTTGAATTTTTTTCCCTCATGGTGTCACTACAGCCCAGTATATGTAGTTGTTTTTTTATATTTGAATATTATTCTTTCAAGTAAGAATGAGGAAAAAGTGTACAACAAAGACACAGATCAAACTTTCACATTACATCAAAAAGTTATCTAGATGCAAAAGTTCTCTTAGTCATTTTGGGACAGCTTACTTTTACTATCTATTTTATTTTATTGTGTCCTCTTTGAAAATTATACTTTTTGGCATAGGGAATTCATTGAAGAAGTGTGTGAATGGAAGAGGAGGCTTTTTTACTGGGAGCTCCTTTGGCATTGTTCCCACTGGAACCTGGAGGAGGTGCTTTTTTTTTTTTTTTAAGGTTGTTCTTCAAGTGCAAACACTTGGGTTACTTTAAGATTGCCATTAATTATAGTTACATGTTCTAAATGCCATCCACACACAAGAAGAATGTGTACTCTACAGAGGTGGATAACCACCTCAAGATGAGAACTATTATCCTGATAATGTTCGTAGAGAGAGAAATGTGGTATATCCATGGTGCTTGTGATGTGTGTGTGTAGGATGGAATGGTTTTTTTGTTTTGCTTTTGCAAAATCGTAAATTTCATCGCTATTTTTGTCTTTCCAAAGAGTTGCCATTAACTATTGGAATACAACTGTGAGGCAAGATAAAGAGACAATTGTAAGTGAGCTAGCATTCAGGCAGGTTCAATTAAAGTAACAAAGACATTAAATTAAAAATAAAACCAGTGCTTGTCCTTTGGGACTTTGTCTGTGACCTATGATTGGTCAAGATGCGAGCACCTGTGTGCAGCCCACCTTTAATACTACGTTGGAGGAACAGAGAAGGAATTGGCAGAAATTGCTTGGTGTGTACATGCTCAACTGTTCCAGCTGTTGTCTCAAACTGGTTAACTTCCCTGTCATGGGTCTTAAAGACCTGGTTTACAATGGTTGTTTTTCCTTGCATAAAGTTTTTGAATGATACTGTAACACAGAGCCTTTTGGAGTAATGAAGTTATGGCCAAATAATGCACTTTGAACTTACGCTCAGCAGTTATCAGGATCTAATTCCAAAATTTTGCAATACCTTTTTATTTAAAAAACAAAACTAAAAATCTTAAGCCCTAGAGAGTTTTCAGAGTAAATAATATTTGCAGAGAAAAAAGAGATGGAAAAGAGCTGATACCTCTGAAGGGGATTTCTGAAGGATTTGGGGGGAAAGAGTGGTAAGTGGAGGGAGGCCAAACTCCATGTTACTTAAGCATCCCTGTGGCCTGTGAAACTCAAGAGCCTTGTTTTCTTCTCTCTGCTGGCTGATGACTCTATAGCAACAGCCCAGTGGTCATCTCAGAGGTGGGCTTATTCAAAACTACAGGGGAAAATAGTGACATTGGAAACAGTGATTACTTTGAAACTACCTGACCTGTTTTTCCGTGTTTTAAAGAGCTGTTGCTATGGCAACAGCAGCTCACCAAGGACCAAGCACTGCTAAGTTTCAAAGGTTCAGCAGCCATGTGTGTACAGAGGGCTGGATCACTTCCAGCATCAAACTGTGCTCCCTGCACCCACATTTTTTACAGACACCTGTGCTACCCTAGAATTAACACAGATGCTTTAGAAAACATATTATCCAAATCCTACTGGAGCTGTTTACTAATTTGGCTTGATTTCAACTAATTTCTTCCTTTGTTCATCTTCTCATCTTGTTGCAGCTTCCCAAAATAAAACACCTCCAAAGAATGATAGTACCCATGTCCTGTGGTCCTCATACTGTCCTGTCACTGAACACAATGATAATTTTCTTCCGCAATTCCGTATCCCATGTTAGGGAAGTCAGCAAACATAAGCTATTAGACCATGGGTTAGGGAGAAATTAATTCCAGAACTAAGATGCATTCATTGAAAAATAACCTGACAATTTTAATCAGTGAATTGCTGTCTGAAATGCCTCTACAGCTGACAGTTGCCATTATAACATATGGAGGAGAGAGGATTTTGCAGATGGACAATTCAGGAAACTATTTTACAGCTTTAAATTGAAAATCAGTGCACTGAACTTTACCTGGCATCTGGAGTGTACTGTGCTTCTTGTGAGAACTGTCACTTAGTAAGTGGACAGCAGTGTATAGTATGATAATGGAAACGTTTGGTTAGTAGAGGTGTAATACAATTTTCAATTTGGTGCACTTTTCATGTTACAGAGTTAGAAGAATGGTTGCAATGTTGTCCATATTTGAAAGGAAAGTACATTTTTGCCAAGCACAGATATCAAGAGAAGACCTTATTTTAACTGCTCCTCAGATTCATAGAAGTAGTTTGGACCCCAGCAAAGCACTTCAGTTACAGTAGTCCTGGAGCCTCTGCCTTACAGTGGGAGCTGTGATAGAATAGAATATTCTAGCTGGCTGCTTTTTTTCTTTTCCCCCAAATCTATTGGCATTATTTTGGACTTGTTCTTTTTGAGCTACAAATTGTAAACCTTCCTCCATCTCTAACAAGCAGATTATTAAACCAAATATGAAGGAGAATGTTCACCTGTGATCTTTAATTTGTTGGTTGTGGGAAAAAGTGATGATTGTGAAGGGGTCTCAGCTAATCTCATTAAATACAAAAAAGAGTTTAAAAAACTATGTTTAGGTGTGGAAAACAAATGGTCAAAAGTTAAGGAGTGTGATGCATTTATGATCGCTTGACCCATTATGGGCCCGTTATTTATCTGAGTTTTAACCCACGGTCATGTAATTCAGGAATGTGTTACGATGTTATAATTAGAAAAAAAGGCCAAATTAAGGTTGCTTAAGGAATTGTAAGATATTCTTCCCAATGTCTTTCAAGTATTTGACTTAACACTCTTTCAAAACGTTTTATACATAGAATCAGAATGTGATTTCATATCAATTTAAAAGGGGGGAAGAAAAGCAACACTTATTCCATGCATGCACAAGAGCCCTTCATTGCACAACATCAGTGAGATCTGAATGCTGAATTGTTAACCACTGGTACCCAGATAATGGTGTCTTCAGTTGTTAGAATGAGTATGTTGATTGGTAGAGAGAGGAAATCAAAAGGAGGAATAGACTACAGTTTGCACAGGTGGCTGTGGATGCCCCATCCATGGAAGCGCTCAAGGTCAGGTTGGATGGGGCTCTGAGCAATCTGATCTAATGAAAGATGCCCTTCCCTATGGCAAGGGGGTTGGACTACAGATGATCATTAAATGTCCCTTCTAACCCAAACCATTCTATGATTCAATGAAGACTATGAGGATGAAGGAGTGGCAGCAAGGAGCTGTTATTGACTGAGCATAACTGCTCACCATCACTCTGTGTTGTTGGAGGAATGGTGGGGGCAGGTAGAAGAGTCTTTAATGAAGGAGTGAAGCTGAACCTGGAAAGGGAAAGAGACCAGGTATTGCTACAGTGGTTTATTCTTTTGGTTGTTGTTTTTTTTTCTCACTACACAAATCTGTTGGCAATAAATTAAATGTTCCCCATGTTGAATATATTTTGCCCATGGTGATAATTGGTAAGCAATCTCTCTGTCTTTATCTGAAGACATGAACTTTCTCATCCAATTTTCTTCCCCTATCCTGATAAGAAAGGCAAAGGAATGAGCAGCTGGGTGAGAATCTGGCTGTTAGCAAGGCTAAACCCACCATACCTGGTAAGACTCATTTCAGCAGTCTTCTGTACCAAGAAGTTCATCTCTGTCTTTGACACAAGAGTAAGTTTTCATGACCTGTATCAGCACTTCTCTGTCTTTTCCTGATGCAGCACTTCTGTCATGCAGCCATGGCTCCGTAATTAAGAAGCACTGTTGCAGGTGCTCACTTTATTGGAAAGAGCGCCAGGTCTGGTTCTCCCTCAGTGATCTAAAGCACGAATACCATCTGTCCTACAGTTAAGATCACTTCAGTGAGTTTCTACATAACTGCTTACACTTGCCAGATAGAGAGAATCAGTCTAGCTGCTTTCTCATTTCTTCTTTTGGAGCTGTCCTCAAATTACCCCATATCACATGTACAGAAGTACTGCTTCCAAATTCCTACTCGTTAAAGTCGTCAGCTTTCTCTGGAACTTCTCAGAAGAAGGCCTTTTCTGCAGTGCAAGGGCTTCAGGGTGGCCTGAATGCGTTTCTTGGCTGTTCGGTGGAGTGACTCGCTGTCCTTAGAATTGTAATCAAGTCAGACCTGGCTCAGAGCTGTCTTGGTATTTTGCAACGGCTAGATGATTGGCAAGTAGGTACACTAATGAATGTTTCCATCCCTGAGACTTGCAGATTTGTCCCAGTAAATTCCATGTGTGCCTTTTGTAAGCACAGTGTCATCACTGAGGGCTTCTGTGCATGATTCAGCTGTTTTCCTCAAGGTTTTACATTTCTTCATCAGTCAGCTGATGGGTTCAGCTTGTAATGGAACTTCTTCGAGAAATTATGTTCATGTGTATATTCTGAACTCTACGTGAACTCCCATTGAAAGTTACTGGGGATTCTGGATGTGAGGAACCAAGGATGCACATTTACCGGTTGGTACCTCACGAATGCAATCTCCACAACCTGGCCTTGAGTGTATATGCATAGAGCATCACATTTCAAAGATGTTCTGGTTACTGCTCAATAACTTATTTTAGGTGGTGGTGTATATTCTTATTTATAAAAAAAAAAAGGTCTTTGGGAATTAAAGAGCAAATTTTAGGAAGGATACTTCTACATCCACTAGTTTAATGAAGTAAGAGGAATTAAGACACAAGAAAACGTAAATTCAGAAGAAACTTCTACTTGAAGAATCGTACATCTGTTTGTGTGGTTCTTTACATAACAACCACTCAGTTAAATTTTGGGGTTGTTAATTTCACACACTATTGCAAGAAAATGAAAATAATGAAACCACCATGGGGCTGCAAGTCTTTTGGTAACATTGGAAACTGTAATGCTTGTTCTCTTTCACTGCCAGGTTTATGGTTTTGATTTCCTATCTGGGCATTTAGAAGAACAGGGGTTTCTGTTCAGTAGTAAGGCATTCTGGGACAAAGATGAAGGGAAAAACTTCAGCAGCAATCAAAATTAGAGGACTGCGGTTATTCTCCATGGCAATACAATCTAATTGTAACAGCATTAGAGAAGTGGAGCTGTGGAGGTAAATAGTTGGTGTAATATATTGAGTTGTACTTCTACATGTTAATATGACTATAGAAAACATTCATGTTCTCTTATTTCAGCAGCTGTTGGTATTTTGGTTAAAACTAAAATTCTCTGGATATCCATACAGTATGAAAAAAGAAAGAAAGAATAGAAAGAAGGTTACTCTTGAAATTGGGTAGAAGGTGGGTGGGGTTTTTGTGAGAAATTGCCTTGTTTCTGTTGTAATAGGTGTCAAATCCCAGTCACTTGGTAATTCCATAAGTAAAAAACTGAGTCAAAATTTTACATTTTCCTGTGTAAGACTAATGATAGCATTTGCAACCCTTTTTAAAAATGTTTTTTTCTTTTTGTTTTTTGTTTCCTCTTGCTACTAGTATACAGATTTACTTTGTTTGATCTCTTCATTCCAGTTTTCCTTTCAGCGCAACACTGCGTGATAACAGTTAATGAATGGTTAGATTAAATAATTTGTATTACGTTAATCTGTGCCAACTGTGATTTATCACCTTTTTGGTATGAACTCTGAAGATGTGTAAACTTAATTGTAATATAAGTTCCTGCCGGTAATTTGTACCTATCAACTATTTGAACTTTCTTATTTCTGTAAGCTATCTGCCTGTCTCTGGCTTTGCCTCTGTGAGAATTCATACTGGCATTCTTTGACCCTCTCATCCCTCTTCTTTTAAAATACCAGGTTTCTACGTGTAATTCAGCAAGGCATTAATTTGGCTTGCCTACATTATTAGAATGTAATTTACAACTTGTGTTTATAATACCACTTAGTTAGTCAAGAGTCTATCTTCTATTATGTTAAAAACTCTGCGGGATCTCAAGAGTAGTTTGCATCTGCCACTAAGTTGCGAATAGACAAGGTTATGTTAAAAATACCTTGTATTTGAGGAAAACTTGCCTCTGCTACTAATTTGTGGGCAGGCAAAATTTCTCCAAAGATATGTACCTGAATACACTAGTACTTGAGGATCATCAGTTTCTGATCTTATTTCTTTGGAGTTTTCCAAAACAATCTGCAAATACTGACTCTTTACATTATTGGGAAAGAATTGTACAAGTTATTTTTCTCCTTCAAATCAAAATCAGAAAGGTTCAGAAATATTGTAAATAGATGGTTTTCTTGCAAAGTATAGAAAAAGTGATTTATGTAGACTGTCATGGTTTTCTGTGGTCTTTCAAAATTTTTATTTCCGATAAACTTGAGCTTCACTTTCCCGTTATGTTTTAAATGAAACCTAACATAAAGAAAACATAAAGTCACAAAACCACACAAGTCCGCTGGTAATATCCATTGCAATATCCAAAACAATGAGAACAATGCTTTATTCTTTCGGTGGTTTTTGAGCTTTTTATACTTGGAATGTGTCGACCTGGTAATTCAAATATGAGTGCATGTATGAGGTTGTCCTAAAGTAAATTAGCAACTAAATACTGATTTCAGTAGTTTCTTCTTTTGTGTACTACTGTATTATTTTTGGTTAGTAGGGTAGTTCTTGTCCAAACTACTATTAATCTGAAAAATAAGATATCCCTACTAAAGTAAACGTGCTACCAAATCCTTTTCCAGACTAGCTTAGCATGTCTGAATTGAAGGTAACTTCCATCACTTCCCTCTGGGGCCTGTGTCACAGTTTATAGATCTGAAAGCTAAACAATATTTTTTTGATCTTCAGTTTAAAATTTTATGATGTTGTACCTAGTTATAGCTCTTTGAACATCTTCAATAATTCTTACTCCTCCAAGGAGGAATAACTTACTCAAGTTATATAGGTTATTAAATCTTCCATTACATGTTTGTCTTAGAATATTGCGCAACTAAAACAATATATACATAACTGTATAAATACCCACCCCAGAAATTATTATGGCATGCATGTCTACTTTGAAGGTCCCTGGAGCATAACCAAGTTGTCAGTAGCTGCCAAGAATGTGATCGGTTGCCCCATATGTCGATTCTGTACTTCCATCATGAGCATTCACAGGTGGGAATAGCTGGTTCTCTGGGAATAGGACATCTGTCATCAGGCCACTAATTTTAGTTTGTGATAAGTCTGTAACCATAGCACAGGAAACCCTTGTAAAAATCCTTGTAAACCCTTTGACAACAGCCAGGGGAGATCAATTGGTCTGTGTGTCGTCTTCTTGAAGGAGCTACTTTCTCTCCCTACACATTGGATGGATTCTAGACAGATCCAGAAAAAAGGTTTTTGAGCTCAGAGTCTTTTTGGACACAAACACAAAATAGTGTAAAGTTAAAAACAAACCAAACAAAACCTCTTTGTTGTTTCATGTGTGAACTGTTTTAAGATACCATATACATAAATTATTGGTCTCATGGAAGAGGTTAGCCACTGGCAGATAGCAAAGAATTTTTCCTCAAGGATGCTGCCAGGGTTCTTAAAATAGTTGTGTATTGTAGAAAACATGGATGGAGCCATTATCTTCAGTCTCAGTGTTTTTCATTCATGTAATTCAGTGGTTTGTAGGAATGCTTTTTTATAGTGGGTAATCTTCTGCTTGGGCTATATTGTGATGTCGTAGGGCTGGTATTAAGGGCTTGAAAGAAGAGAGTGTCTTGTACTGTACACATATTGAGATAGGTTAATTAAACTCACTACTGTAAATATGAATGCCAACTTAAGGACACAGTCTTTGAAACTTTCTTGGTTCTAGTACAAAAGAAGAGAGACAATAGATTTGAATTTGCACTGATTTTTAGAGATGTGTTCTTATTTTCACTGTGGATTTGCCTTACAATATTTTTGACAAGTATATTGTGCTGTCATTCTAGCTGTAAAGTAATTAACTGTGTGCTTTGAACAGTTCAGAGACTAAATAATGTCAGTTTATTTTGATCAGATTTAATTGAACAAAAAGATTCTCTTAATTTGCCTATATTGTACTTGTGAAATGGTGATTTTGATTTTATTTTCCTAATTAGGGAAATTTTCTTCAGGAAAAACTATTATTGTTTTCTACTTGCAGGTGAACTGCATTTTAACTCTGTTTCTCACTCATTTCAGAGTTTGTGAAATTCACCTATAGAGCATTTTGCCTGCATAGTCTTAAGGCTTTTTTTACAGAGTACCTTTTTAAACTGGTGGTGCTAATTTTATTCCTCTATGCTAATGTAATATGCCTACTTTGCTCCAGGTTATGTTTATGTCACTAGCATTGTTGGATGGACAGAACTATTTTAATTTCAAAGTAGCATAGCCATGCCAGATTTGAAGAGAATGAAATACTGTTTGAACCTGTGGCATGTTATTTTTGTGATATGTTAGTGGGTGCCATATTTGTGTGTTTGGCATAGCCTATGTTGTGAGAACAGGGTTTTCTGGTACAGCTAAAGCAATATAATTGCAGTGACAGGGACCTTTTGCTCCATTGACCACAGTGAGAAGGATTCAGATCTGAGTATTTATTCAAGGGCTTCCTTAATTATAGCCTTGTAATGATAAAAAAGAAAAAATGTTGTTATCAGGAGAATGGTGGCAGAGACACGTAGAAAGTGTGTGATTTCACATGAGCTCACAGCAGAGCTGGAATAAGATTCAGGAGTCCTGCCGTCAGGTCTCATGTGAAGCATAAATTCTGCTCACTCCCATATATCTCATCTTCACTTTCTGATGATGTACTACTTTGTGACAAATCTCATTTAGATCATATCCCCTTCTGGGCAGTTTGGACTATGTATGTGTCAGGCAATGGAGTCTTGGTTTGAATGCCATTGCAGTTCATTTAAATAATAAGTGACATATATAATTATTTAATCATCATCTATTACATATATGGTTTATGTTGTAAAATAATTTCTTATTCTTTATTTTAATATATTTATTGAATTCTGTCTGTTGGGTATTAAAAGTTTGGGATCCTTTTCTCCTTTAGACAATTAATGTTCTTATTTTGCCAACCAAGTAAATTGTGTTTGTCAGCATTCATGATAACCTTGAATAGATTTGCTTATCTGTATAGGATACTTTCATATGAATTTCTTTAATCTATTGATGGGTGAAGAATTATTTTTCTCAACAAGCATCAACCCATTCAGACTTAGTATACTTGCAAAACACCTCAACTTTTTTGACGTCTGTGTTCAAAACATTGGCTGTGTCAGCAGATACAGCAATATTTTTGTGCTGAAACATTGTCAAAATTTCTAATAACCAACTTCTCTGCTCCTTGTGCACTGGACAGTTCTGTTTTAGAAGTACACTGTGGTCGGCAGTATGGACCATAGACAAGTATTCTGAGAGTACATCTTTGAAAGCCAGCTCTTTGTGAATTAGCCATTAGTTTTGTAGATCTTTGCTGAGCATGCTCAGGTTTTAATTCCTGTCTCCTTAGTACTGTTATTGACATCGTTTACCTCAAATGCACTGTACATTTGCTGGTCTGGCATGCTGAGGCGGGAAGCTCTAGGGCTGTTATGATAACCAAAGTCACAAGTACAAGGAAATGACTAGAAATCTTTTGAGGAGAATGTGTATTTAAGTTATTCCCATATTAAAATGAATTTGCAATGTCAAAAAGATACTCAACCAGATCACATATTATTTTACATTATATTACAGAAATTTTAGGTTTTATTGAATTTTGTGTAGGCATTGGATTCTTTTGACTTTAAATCCCAGATGCTTTATTAAATATACTTGTTAGCATTACTTGGTCACAAATAGGAGTAAAAAAACTGTATCAGATACATGAAGACCATTCACTATCAGAGCCAACAGGAGCACCACAGACATGATATTTGCTCTCAGACAACTGCAAGAGAAGTGTAGGGAACAGAACAAAGGTCTCTATGTAACCTTTGTCGACCTCACCAAGGCTTTCGATACTGTGAGCAGAAAAGGTCTTTGGCAGATTTTGGAACGTTTAGGTTGTCCCCCCAAGTTCCTTAAAATGATCATCTCACTTCATGAGGATCAGCACGGCCAAGTCAGATATGGCAACACACTTTCTGAGCCCTTTCTAATAAAGAATGGTGTGAAACAAGGCTGCGTTCTCGCTCCTACCCTATTCACAGTCTTTTTCAGTATGATGCTTCAAAGGGCCTCGGCAGACCTCGATGATCAGGACGGTATCTACATTCGATATCGTACTGATGGAAGCCTATTCAACCTAAGGCGACTGAAGGCCCATACTAAGACCCTAAACCATCTTGTCCGGGAGCTGCTCTATGCTGATGACGCCGCCCTTGTTGCCCACACAGAAGCAGCTCTGCAGCATTTAACATCCTGCTTTGCAGAGGCTGCTGAGCTCTTTGGGCTGGAAGTCAGCTTAAAGAAGACAGAAGTTCTCCATCAGCCTGCACCTCAGGAAGTCCCCCACCGTCCCCACATCACCATCGGCCAGTCAGAACTCAATTCAGTCCAACAGTTTAATTACCTAGGCAGCCTCATCTCCTCAGATGGTAAGATTGATGGGGAGATAGACAATAGGTTAGCGAAGGCATACAGTGCTTTTGGAAAACTCCATAAACGAGTTTGGCGTAATAAACACTTGAAGAAAAGCACCAAGATCAGTGTTTACAGAGCCATAGTGCTGTCTACTCTTTTATATGGTTCCAAATCATGGGTCATCTACCGCCACCACCTGCGTCTCCTAGAACGCTTCCATCAACGCTGCCTCCGTACAATCCTTAACATCCATTGGTCAGACTATGTGACCAATACATCTGTTCTCGAACAGGCAGCAATCACAAGTATTGAGGCCATGCTCCTGAGAACGCAACTGCGTTGGGCAGGGCACATCTCTAGGATGAAGGACCACCGCCTCCCTAAGATCCTGCTCTATGGTGAACTTGCCACTGGCTGCCGCAAGAGAGGAGCTCCAAAGAAAAGATACAAGGACTCCCTGAAGCAACAACTCAGCCTCGGGCATATTGATCACCATAACTGGTCCACTCTGGCCTCTAATCGGGAGGCCTGGAGACAGACCATTTATAACGCTGCTGATGCTTTTGAGAAGGCACGCAGGATCACTCTTGAGGAGAAAAGACAACGCAGAAAGAATCGAACCTTGCAGAATATACCATCTAAGGAGTCTTTCTGCTGTGTCTTTTGCAACCGGACTTGCCTTTCTCGTATTGGCCTTTTTAGCCACCAACGCGCTTGCATGAAAAATGGGTAGAGCCCTTCCCAAATCTTCGTTCGCGAAGCCTAGCCATGATGAGATACATGAAGACCATTCACTATTATGTTGAAACATTCTTCTAAAACCAATCTGTCACTGAAATTCTTCAACACAACTGAAGAAGGAATTTAAGCACATACTCAGTTTTCAAGCAGGTAAGTAACCACATTCCAACAGTAATATGGTTTCTAATGTATTTATTTAAGTTTCTGGTGTCAGAGCCCTTTGCCTCTTTTGCAGCATGTCATCATTGCTACAGCTTCATGTTCCCTTTGTTGTAGTTGCAATAGTCACACAAAATCACTAAGTTTCTGATAAAAAGTTGCTTCAGCTTCAACGGGCTGCTGCTTGTCAAATCTAGATTTAGTACAGTCTAACACATTAAACATATCAGTAGTGTGAACTTGGTGTTTACCTATAGAACTGTTTATAGCACTATTGAAATCTAAGAGGGATTTGCATTAATAATGAGGAAAGCCATAAAGGGTGTGTACAGATGTTTCCTAATGCACTAAGTCTGTTGCTCTAAAGGCATATGATCGCATTTGGAAAATTGCTATTGCATGTCTTGGCAGTTTGTTAAAAACTGAAAACTTAAAGTTAACTGTTATTTTGATAGACTAAGTTCAAGGTCACCCTTTGTTTAAATGATGTTTTGTTTTCTGTAATTAGACCATGCCAGGTGTATTAAGTTTGTAATTAAAACCACAAGGTTTGCCTAATTCAGAGTAAATGAGAATGAAATACAAGGTCGTTATTTGTCTCTAGTGAGACTCCAGATGAACAGCACACATGGAACTATTTATAAAACATTTTGCATGGTC
The DNA here is from genome assembly GCF_003984885.1 of Neopelma chrysocephalum. NCBI lineage: Eukaryota > Metazoa > Chordata > Aves > Passeriformes > Pipridae > Neopelma > Neopelma chrysocephalum. The sequence goes on from NW_020897748.1 coordinate 4,437,187, forward strand.
AAAAATTGCTTTAGGTTGCTGTCCATGGCTTTTAAATTAAACTACTCTCAGATTTTTGCAAAAGTACCTGTAACATAGAAATATGTTCCCGTGCCTAGTGTTGAATTTAAATGGAACTAAAATATATATGATGTACAATTTTATGGCATAGATTTAAGAAAGAAAAAAGATAGTTAGAGAGCCTATGGAGCAATTTGTTACTAGGGTGAACTTCCACTGACAGCTGCAGTACCAAGCAACGGTTCAAAGCAATAGAAATAATACCTGAAAGGGAATGGAGTACTTTTTGTACTAGTGGGTTGAATTTCTTTCTCTGGAAATACTTTGTGTAGTATGGTGGCAGCAGATTTCCTCCACTGTACACAGTAATCAAACCTTAATGGATGCAGAATTCATTATGATATTCATTGCTTCTGCACCTCTGACCACCCCTGAGGCCCCTGTGGTTCTCTCAGAGTGGAGCAGGGGTGGATTGTAAACTATGGATCTGACCAGTCCAGGGCAGAGTCCATGGAAGTTGGTTTAACCAGGAAGACTTTCATGGTCTTCCATCTCCCAAGGCTGGCATCCCTTTTATTCATACCCTGTGTATTTTGGGAAGAGTTAAACTGCAAAGAACTACAGTAAATGTGCTGCTTCAATTTCATATTTGCAAGTGAAATCCCTTAGATTTGCCTTCAAAAATTAAAGTAGTCCTAAGCTACAGGGGTACATAAAATTTAGGCTAGTACTTGAAAAAAGTGATATCTGATTGGCTCTTGGGGATTTTGTGGGGGTTTATGTGGAGTTTAGTTTTTTGGGTTGGCTTTTTTTGGGGATTGGGGTGTTTTTCAGTTCAGTTTATGGGGGTTTTTGGGTGGGGTTTTTTTCTGGATTTTTTTTTTTTTTGTGTTTTTTGGGTATGGGTTCTTTGTTTGTTTTTTTGAAGTCCATTCTCTAAAATCCATCCCTTTGGAATACCATAAATTTACCTCACTGAATTCAGGTGAAACAAGGAATATCTATACTTCAGTATTTTGAATATTTCTATGCAGTTGAAATTTAAAGAACTAAATTGTTTAGTTATGTGATTTCTGTAGACTTCAATGTACTTGGAAATGCTTTTTAGTGAGAGTATCAACATCTTCACTCTGTTTAGAAGTGACTAGGAATTGATGAGAGATGCCTTAGAAGGCCTGCAAAGAGCAGCCAGCCATATAAAATGCAGTCACCAGAAGCAAGTTGCTGAACTTTGTGCTTATGCCATGTTTCCTGAGGGAGAAATTTCAAAATACTAACACAGAATAGCTGCACAATTCCTTTTGCTATTTTTCTTTCTATAGAGGAAGGACCAGAATTTCAGCAAGCCCAGAAACTATGACAAGTGAATCAGTATGAGGGGATAATTCTTAAGCTTCTGTTTATATCCCATTATCTGTTTTAGAATTTAGGCTTGTTAAAGTCCCAGATGAGGAAGAAGGATTACCATGGTGTTGCTGGGCTGGTTTAGTTGTAGTTATGGGAATGTGATGGTATTTGCAACTACTTTCATATCGGATTGCTGCTTATTTTTTTAAAGATATCCTTATTTCTTTGCATGGTTTTGCATGGTTTACTGCTACATAACTAATCCTAATCCCTATTGTCTGTGTTTTTGTTCTGTAATCTTATTTTCTACTGTAAATGAATTCATTTCTTGTGCAGTTTATCCTGATAACCTTGGATCCACAAAAGTATCCATTTCTTGCTGCCAAACAATTGCACTGCTTTCTTATTACATGATAATCTTTCTGTTAATTTGGAAAATAAAGCAAGTGGTCTAAGCTGTACATTTATAAGACCATCTCTAACAGCAGGCAAAGGTGGTGGAATGTACCTGTACCGCATGTGCTGGAGCTGTTGTAGTTGATGGTGACCTGCAGCAGCTGCCCACACTCCTCCACAGCCCAGGAGCTGTACAGTGTGGGACAGGGAAGCTCTCACCCAGCCTGCACGTGTCCATCCTGGAGCTAGTACGTACATACACTGCTGTCCTGGGATCTAACCAGGCTCTGGAAGAAAGAGGGTTCACAGGCTATATGTGCAGGGTCTCGGAATGTAACTGGGAATATGCAGTCCCCTTTAAAAAAGTGGTGCCAGAGCTGTGGCAATGCCTCTATTCCCAGACCATGATTTATGGAATGTATACTAGAGGTTTTCAGCTAAAAATTGAAATAACTACCTGATGTATGAAACTACTGAGTCAGGAGCCTGGTGATCCTGCTAGCTTTTGCAGGACTGACTGCATTAAAAATATTAAAAAACAAACAACCTCCAAAAAACCCCGCAAAATAATCACCAACCAAAAAAAAACCCCACCCACAAACAAAAACAATCAAGAAAAAAAACAAAACTTCACAAAACCCCACAGAAACAAGTAGTTATCAATTCGGAATGCTGTGTTCCTGAGAATAGATAAACACAAAGCATAAATCATAATTTAAGCAAGATCTGGTTTGCCTCTTATTATTAACAATACAAGTTTCTTCAACTGAGCAAAGGTGAAAGATTAAAATAAGACACATTCCATTTCTGAAGCATGTTTGTGCTTGATGTGATGGGAACTAGCTTGAATATTCTTTAACCAAAAAAAAGAAGGAAGAAAGAAAAAATTTATTTTAAAGCTGCCAGGAACTTTGTATCCAGGTGGCTATCAATTGAGTGAGTGTCAGGTATTTAAGTGAAAACATGCTGGCTTATCCATATGGAGTTTTTTAGGAGTAGTTTTATTTTTTTTAATCTGATTATGCCATCAAGCTTCATGCTTTGTTTTGCCTTGTACTCTTTTTAAGTACATGGTATTTGGTGCCAGGCAGTCCATGATCACAGCTCACTTTTTGTGAAATTTAACGAGAATTGCTGTGTTCAATGCATTCATGAACATGTAGTGTCTATTTTTATGTAGGAGTAATGTCTTACATGCTTGATATATTCTCTAAAGGAGTTTTTTTCCTTGCTGTGGTGGTTGCTGTTGACTATTTACTACAAATGTACATAAAAAACCCATATGTTGACTTACAAGGACAAAAGTACAGAGTCAAAATGATGCTTTTTATTATTTTTGTTAGTAGCAGCCATGTCTGCTTGTGAAGCCAGCAAGAGAGAGATTTTCCTGTAAGTACAGAAGGACTTTGTATCAATGTAGGGAGATCTACAGGAGTCATCTCAGGAGTTTGGTAAATGTCTTAAGATTGTTTTTGGTAGATGTCAGGCTCATGCTGACACTGGTGCTTTAGGATCTAGATGGACAGTCATAGGAATAATGAATGGAGAGTTTCCTGACTCTTCCATGCCAAAATTTCCTTTCTAGTTCTTCCTTCTTGAATAGATGTACATTTTGAGTATAGAAGGGCTTCTATTTTTGGTGTGTGGGAGTTTTATGTTAAGAAGTGATATCTTACTTCTAGGGTATACATATTTAAAGGTTAAACTGAGCCATGTTCGGTCAGAGCTCTGTTGTTAACAGTAGCCATCTGAGACTTCTTCTGATTTTGAAATTTTCGAAGCAGTCACCTGAAATTAGTTGAATCCTTTAAATTGACACATATGTCATGATAATGTGGTACAGGGCAGCTAAATACAATTAGACTGCACTTCAAACTTTGCTTTGTAAAAAGCCATCTGCCTTACAGGATGAGTACTGTGATAACAAACTGCATGGTCCTGGACCGTGTGCTGTGCTGGATGACGAGTGAAAACCTCCCTTTCCCCACTGCGTTTGTTTTGCCAGTTCAGGTTGTGAATAATCTTAGCCTGTTGTTTTAGTAACACATTTTGACCTCAGTGTTACATGTTGCATAGCATGAAGTAAAACTGAACGAAGTTGTGAAGTACTTACTAGTAAAAAGTGTCATTACTTCAGGAATAAGAATTTTGATAAAGTAATACTTTTGCACAATGGTGAGAAGATGTGATGCCAAGTTTTTGGAGGCTTCTCCAAGAGAGGTTTTGAATGCTTCCGGGTTCATCCAAGGGCAGTTAATTAAACACAGGTCAGAACCTCAGTAGTAACACTAAAGCGACATTAAGCATGGGCTGGAAGTGTCATCTGAAACTTTTTCTCCAAAGATGGTCTTTCTTCCTTTTCAAGGGTGTGAAGGCTTTTAGAAATACAATTGATGAGTAAGATTGTGCCTTAAAATTCATTGTTGTATAACAGCAGCATTTGAGTAGATCCCCATCTACATCCACTATTGGGCCTAATTCACATTCTTTTTATAAATGTGAGAAGATAAAATTTATAGACAGAATGAAAGAATCCATGGTACTAGATTCTTGTTCTATTGCTTTTATTCTCTTTTCATTTTTCTCATAATATTTTTAGTTTGTATTAGGAAGAGATATAAGAACATAAAAAATTATTGCAACAGTTTATATTGTGAGATGGTGTTATAGAAAGGTTTTTCAAAAGCATGTATTGTATAGCCTTAAGGCCATTCAACAGGTGAAAATCGGCAAGGCAGCTGGGGTTGATAGAATTCCACCTGAAGTCTGGAAACATGGAGTTTGCACTCCATGCTAAATTTCACGAGTTCGTACTACGCTGTTGGGAACTAGGCGAACTACCATCAGACCTTCATGATGCAGTCATTATCACCCTGTATAAGAAGAAAGGAATTAAATCAGACTGTTCAAATTATTGTGGTATTACTCTGCTCTCCATTGCTGGCAAAATCCTGGCAAGAATACTGTTGAACAGACTAATACCTGCTATAGCAGAAGGAATTCTACCTGAAAGCCAGTGTGGTTTCAGAGCCAACAGGAGCACCACAGACATGGTATTTGTTCTCAGACAACTGCAGGAGAAGTGTAGGGAACAGAACAAAGGTCTCTGTGTAACGTTTGTCGACCTCACCAAGGCTTTCGATACTGTGAGCAGAAAAGGTCTGTGGCAGATTTTGGAATGTTTAGGATGTCCCCGCAAGTTCCTTAAAATGATCATCTCACTCCATGAGGATCAGCACGGCCAAGTCAGATATGGCAACACACTTTCTGAGCCCTTTCTAATAACCAATGGTGTGAAACAAGGCTGCGTTCTTGCACCAACCCTATTCACGGTCTTTTTCAGCATGATGCTCCAAAGGGCCATGGCAGACCTCGATGATCAGGACGGTATCTACATCCGATACCGTACTGATGGAAGCCTATTCAACCTAAGGCAACTGAAGGCCCACACTAAGACCTTAAACCATCTTGTCCAGGAGCTGCTTTATGCTGATGACGCCGCCCTTGTTGCCCACACAGAAGGAGCTCTGCAGCGTTTAACATCCTGCTTTGCAGATGCTGCTGAGCTCTTTGGGCTGGAAGTCAGCTTAAAGAAGACAGAAGTTCTCTATCAACCTGCACCTCAGGAAGTCTTCCATCATTCCCATATCACCATTGGCAAATCAGAGCTCAAATCAGTCCAGCAGTTTAATTACCTAGGTAGCCTCATCTCCTCAGATGGTAAGATTGATGGAGAGACAGACAACAGGTTAGCAAAGGCATACAGTGCCTTTGGAAAGCTTCATAAAAGAGTTTGGCGAAATAAACACCTGAAGAAAAGTACAAAGACCAGTGTTTACAAAGCCATAGTGCTGTCTACTCTTTTATATGGGTCTGAATCACGGGTCATCTACCGCCACCACCTGCGACTCCTAGAACGCTTCCATCAACGCTGCCTTCATACAATCCTAAACATCCACTGGTCAGATTATGTGACCAATACATCTGTTCTAGAACAGGCAGCAGTTACGAGTCTTGAGGCTATGTTGCTGAGAACACAGCTGCGCTGGGCAGGGCACGTCTCCAGGATGAAGGACCACCGCCTCCCTGAGATCCTGCTTTATGGTGAACTTGCCACTGGCTGCTGCAAGAGAGGAGTCCCGAAGAGGAGATACAAGGGCTCCCTGAAACAGCATCTCAGCCTTGGTCATATTGATCATCATAACTGGTCTACTTTGGCCTCCAATCGGGAGGCTTGGAGACAGACCATCTATAACACTGCTGATGCCTTTGAGAAAGCACGCAGGATCACTCTTGAGGAGAAAAGACAACGCAGAAAGAATCGTGTCTTGCAGAATTTACCACCTAAGGAGTCTTTCCACTGTGCCTTTTGCAACCAGACGTACCTGTCTAGTATTGGCCTTTTTAGTCACCAGCGCGGTTGTAGCAAACGTGGGTAGAGACCTTTCCCAAATCTTCATTCACGAAGCCTGGGCATGATGATTGTATAGCCCACTGATAATGACTGATGATCCTAACAAAACATTTACTGTGGGCACTTGGCATTTAAAAAAATATTGTGAAGTAAGAAAAATGTTTAAAATTGTATTTTCTAATTCTACTATTCCCAAACCCACAAGAAATAACTAGTACAAAAGCTTTGCTTGCTGGCATTAAATTTTCACTTACAACTTGTTGGGTTTTCAGATGTCCTGCTATTTTTTGGTCTTGTTATTTCACTGTCAAATATACCATGAATCCTAAAATATGCTGAGGATACACCATCCCTAAGTTTCTTCTAAAGTACTGTAAATACCAGGAAGAGAAAAACTGCAGTATTGGTTGACTCCAACTCTGCAGAATCCCCCACTGTTGTATTTAATTTTGTTTACAGTTCTACAGGCAGACTGAATTTGAAGGAAACTACTAATCCTGTTGCCAGAGCTTTGGGGGAAATATTTTATAAGATTTAGTAGTTGTACTGTATAAAATCAATTTTATTCACTTTGTCATGAAAGCGCAACCATATTTCGTAGATTTTTATGATCTACCCCCAACCTATACTCATTCAAAATGGGAAACTCAGTTTTTACTACATGCTTTCTGCTAACATTTAATCGTGTTGGTGTTTCCAATTTGTAATTACCTTGTAAAAAGATTATTTTTGTGCCATCTAGCTGCATATTATCTTTTTTCTGTTTCTTGAGGAAATTAGACCTATGTGATTGTGCAGGTGTCCGAATAACTTTTGAATTGTAGTGTCCAAATTCAGCAAGGGTGAAGGCTTCAAAGGAGTTAATTTGCTCCAGTTTTCAATACTATCACCTCTAATTTGCCTCTGAGAAGAGAGATCCAGATTGACACCTATGCTCAGGTTGTAGCCTGAGGTCCATAGTCAGCTGTTGTCTTTGGCCTGCTGAAAGGTTGATCATGGCCTCTGTAGCTTGGAACCAGGGACAGATGGGTGTCATACCCCAAGCTTATTCAGGAGATGGGAGCTGTGAAAAGAGAGAGGCATGGCAGAAGGGGGCACTGGCTCATTTCTGTTTCTCTTCAGGTGTCAGTCATAGCAGTGAGGTGGTAGCCAGAGAGCTGAGTCAATTAAAATATGTCTGACACCTCCTTGTCCTCCTCTCTCCTTTCTCTCAGCTCACCCTGCAGTTGCAGAATTGGTGGATCTCATGCAAGGAAGTGGTCAGGAGCCTGAGGGTTTCAGACAGCAGGACTGACCCTTCAGGCTACCTCCTGTCATTAGGTTAGATTCAGTGCAGAATGAAGCTACTTCCTTAGTCTCTGTTGTTTTTTATGCTGCTCCCAAGATTCTTGTCTTTAGTTAAGTTGCATCTCACCTGAATGTTTTTATGCAACAATTCCCTTCTTTATGTAATGGTTTCCATATGTCTGCTGAATCAAATCTAAATATACCATCTTTGGTTTGAGCTCCATTTTAATCCCATCTGCTTTTTTGTCCTTTGAAACAAGAGAGATGTGAGAAGAAGGTGTTTCTCTTGATCATGCTGTCAATACAAGGCAGTGGATAACATCCAAAATGGAGTTTTACTAGAGAGAGGTTCAATTTTGACTTGTTAATTGTTTAAACAAAGAGCTGTAAATGCACTATTTCTTCTACTGAACACAAAACTTTGCTTTGGACTGGCCTGTGTATTGATTGTAGCTTTGATATAGAGATATCTGTATAACATTTATTTTTATTTTAGGAGAAATAAATGCATTAAAGATGTTTTGCTCATAGGTAGGAATGTCATATTATCCAGCCCGTATGACTTCCATGTTAAACAAAATTCAGGCTCCAGGATGTTTCCTCTGAAAGGTCGTTGGAAAGGTGAGGAGCAGAGATGAAATGATATCATCTCATGTTTTCATTTATTATACAGTGCAGTAGTGGGTTGACCTACAGGAAAATAGATCCCTATATTTGAATTCCTTCATAACTTCCTAAGTCAATTGTTAGTTCCTTCTGCTGGAGGGAGTTGTAGAAAACCGTGTAGAACTGGCAGCAATTTAGCTATTACTGTATTCGGGTTTTGAGGGCTTTTGACTATTTATATTGTGCAACACTGCGGCAGTATTGTTATAAGCAAGAGATTTAAAAAAAACAAAACAAAAAGCAAAACAAGTCTCTGACACAATCTTTACTGAATTTTTATCTAATGTGTTTTAGTTTTCATAGAGGTTTTGATTAATCTGCCTGTAATCTCTGTTGGAGAACATTGGCACTAAGCCATATAACTACGTTTTTAATTTCCCAACATTAACTGCCCTTTTCTATTTCTCCATCTTTTCATAATTCTGTCCATGAGGTTTTCTGTGCCTAAAATTTTCCTTAAGGCTAGTACTGACACAACTTGTTCTATTCTTATCTGTTTCTATGGCATTTCATCCTTTATTGCTTGGTATTTTCTTACACAATTTTCTATGGTTGTTATGGCAACATTAAATAGCAAATTTGTCAATTTTCAAATTATATTGCTTCCAAAATTTTACATTATGATGCTGAGAAAGAGGTGAAATATTTTCAGCATAATTAAGCAAATTAATGTGATTAATTTAAATTGCCTTGTAATTTTGCAGTGTTGCTGCTTCTATGCAACTTACTATGCACTGTGATGCTACTTAGGAGAGGATAAATAGAATATATTTGTTGAAGTAGGAGAAATTGTTAAATTACGGAAAATACTCCTTTACTATTATTATTTTAATGGCCAGGATCTGGTAAACATGACTGGCATTCTAGCAACATCATCATCAACCACATTAGTAGGCATTTAATTCATAATTACTAGGATTCCCCATGCAATACAGACCATCAGATGACATAAATACAAATTCCCAGAATTGAAGAGGTTTGGAGATAATAATGGCAAAACCCAGCAGAATTTTCTCTAAGGTTGTATTTAGATCAATAAGAGATACTGAGGAAAGAGGAAAGTGGCCTGAGATTGAAATGGGTGAGGACTGCAAGAATGCAATACCTCTGTGAATGAGAGTACCAAGTCAGAATCACTAATGAAGCAAAGTTACATACATTACAAAATTAGCTGATGGCCCAGTCCCACAGGTTTTTTTGTATGCAACATGATTATATTACTACTTTAAAATACCTCTTCATAATTGGGAATGTAAAATATTTTGAAGTCATTGCTTGCGTTCATTGTGCCTTTCAATGGAGCCTTTGGTGAATTTGACATTCATTGTAACAAAATAATTTACTTGAATTACTTTCTGTTTTCTCTAACGTGTTTGATTTTACAGCATTGTGAATTCTGATGGCTTATACAACGTTTGTAATTTCAACTTTGTGCATATATGTGTGTATGAGATGAAGTAGTAATATTAAAATAAAAACCTTAGCTTTTCAGTGTTGTCAAAAAACCCAACAAAACATTACTTTCTGCATGTCTATAGCATTCTTAAATTGCTAGTGTAACTTCTGTGATGATAGGATGCTGGGACATCTAGTTGTTGATTACATTCTGATATCAGACCATAAGAATGCAAGGTCTCCAGCTGTGTCAGCAGCAGTGCAGTTCTCAAAGACATTAAGCAGAAAAAGTAGTCTGGTTTTTTCCTCATCCAAACCTGAGCTGGCAGTTTGTTTATTCTGGGGGAAAGAATTGGCTAGTCGGTCCGCTACTCAATATTTGTGGTAGTTCAACAACGCAGTTTGTTTTCAAAGCTGTGACAGCATTTCAGAAGATGGTGGCTTAAAGCCAAAAGCCACTTCTCTGTCACCACTAGAGTCTACCTAGAAAATCATTTGAGTTTGCAAATGAAAATATATCTCTCTGTTTGAGGTGAAAAGGAGAGAGAAGACTAGTACTGGGGACTCTTTAAATTATTGCATTTTTGAGGTTCTTGGGGTTTGTTGCTGAATGTTATTACTGAGTTTTAAACTATTCGACATGGTGCTGTTTTCTGGTTATGACAGGATGTAGATGTTTTAGAGATGCTTATGATTCCTCCTCTCGCTAGTCCTGTATCCTTCTGCCACATAAGGTGAATTTCATCTGCATCAATTCAGGAATGTGGGCTATATATTTACATGTCTTTCTGAGAGTAGTTTTTCTTTTACAGTGAATTTTAGTGCCCACATCAAGGCTTGTGCAATAACTGGATCAAGAAGTAATCCATATGTGTTGTTAAATTAATATTTAAAGTCCAGGACAGATATGCAGTCTTTTTGACACCAAACCTATGTTTTCCCGCATCTCTTTATGCTCATGCATATCCATCAGATCTGTCAGTGATGAGGGAGTTATTCACACGCTCTCTATTCTTACGAACTGAATAATGACACTTAATATGTGACCGCTCCTATTAATTTGTGCTTTGTGTTATGTCTTTGAGTGTGGGATACCATTCAAACTGCGGAATTCTGTAAGCAGAAACCCCAGTGGTGTGTTCTAAATAAACTGGGAGAGCATTTAATAACCTCAACATTTATATTTTAATTTTTACTTTGGAAAAGCACTGCTATGAAGATGGTAAAAGCAAGGGAACTGGTTTTATAAGGCACTGTAAATTGAAATAAAATTTTCTTTGGCTTTTAATTATTTCTGAAAGTGCAGTTGTGAAACACATAATTTTATTTACAGCTGAGCCTGTGAAGTATATAGCAGCTGACTGCCTTGAGCATGGGTTTTATTTGAGTTCTGACACCTTGCATTTGAGGAATGCATTTGTCTGGCTCACATTTTCCTTATGTGGTCTAGGAATGTGCTGGATGAGAGCTCACATTATTGCCTGCCCTGGTAGTTAGGGTTGGAAATAATATAGATGAGGCCCTTGGTTCTACTTCAGTTTCCAAATCATGAACACAAAATCAATTTTAAAACCTGGATTAAATTCCCAACAGTTTTTCTGGAGAGAGATTTAGATTTGAAGTTACAGACACTTGAACATTACCGATGTTCTGCACTTGAACACTGAACTTAAGCAATGTTCAAGTGCAACATGTGAGCCTTTTCATTGTTGATATACTATGCAATGGATAAGATTTTACAATTATTTTCCTTTTCTTTACGGATTTTTAAGTCTAGAAAATTGAAGCATAACTGAACCCTAGATAATGACTCAAGAGAAGAATTGGAAAACCAGCAGAGAGGCCAGAAAGATTCCACCGAGACTTTGGTCACATTGTAAGGGTTTGCAGAGCTCGGACCGCTCCTGAGCTGTGGGCTGTGTAACTGGCATCAGGTAGAGAAGGAGAATAGTGAGCACTCTATATTTGGATGGGGATTAATTAACAGCATTGGCACAAGAGCTTGTCCAGTACCTGTTTGCATTGGGTATAAGTCAAAACTGTACCTGCAGATTATGATCTGAAAAACCTAATTAAGTAACCTAGTGTTGTTCTGTCCTCTGTGAGAAAGCAAATAGATCAAATGCTGTATACCTTTCTAGGAGGTAATACTGTGAACGTAAGAAAGAACTGTGCCAATATTTGTCTTGATTGCACTAATGTTTGAGTCACAGACAAAATGTTTGATAATAAAATATTTCTTTGACAAATGATTTTGGCAGTTCTGGACTCAGTAAGTGAATATGCCACTGAATCATTGGATCTTTTTCAATCAATAAATGTAGTTTCTAAATTAATACAGAGTGAGCATCACTCTTTTCACAAGGTAGATTGTATTTTAGAGACTAGATTTAGATTATGGTTAAGTGTGCTGGTCAGTGTCAAGATAACAAACAAGAAATCCAGGGTAAGATGAGAGAGGTCAATTTTTTAAATTTAGCATTGCCTTTAGTTGTATGTTGGCACATGGAATGCTTGATTAATGTGTTTTGACATGACAGATTCAGTGATTATCTTGTTCTGTATTTTCAGGATATTTCTTAGTATATTATTTGTAGTGAGAGTGGTCTACTACGTGTTTGTAAAGGAAAGGATACTGTATATTATTTAAAAGCTGCTAGCTAAGTGGTGTTATTTGATAGATTGTCTCTTTCTGTGTTTGTTCATTTATTTTAGATGTAATTTAGCAAGACAGTGACTATCTACCAGGTTTAGCCTATCATACAGTGGATTTCATGAGGTTCATGAAATCTTATTTGATAGTCAGTGTTTATTTAAGATATGTTTCCCAAATGTGGGGCTGGTGCATTATGACAAAAGAAAAACTAAATCCACTTTAATGAACCAGCTGAAACTTGGCAGTATGTGTCTGATTTGTATGATTTATTGATAAGACTTCAATAGAAGGCAGCATTAGGAAGCGTTAATAAACTATTGTTTAAGGTGTAAAGAGATTTTTTAAAATATGTTCAGTTCTTAAGCACAATGAAAGAGTTTCCTAAACAATTTTAATCAATTTTCGTAACACCAAAGCTGTCATAAGCAAATGAAATCTCCGGTCCCAGTGGCTGGTGAGCTGCTGAATGCCATGCAGGAGTGGAACAGTACCCTGATGTTGTCTGGGGACACTGTGGGCTGTGCTGCTGCTATTGGGAGCCCAATCTTTTAGCAAGCTGAATTCTTCCAGTGCTTAGGAAAACTGTGAAACACATCAAACTAAACAGGTAGTCAAGCAGTTCTGTGGGGGGTAAAAAGATTTCAGGAAAATTATTGAGGAAGTAATAAAGAATTTTTGAGGAACTACAGGCTGAGACACATTCCTTAAAAGCCAACAGTGCTTCTCTTAAATTTTTAAAGTTGTACAGAAAAGAAAATTTGCTGCTGATCGATTCAGTCTGGGGGATTGATTTCTTCCCTCCCAGTTCACTGCAGGTCTCTGTGCAGCATCCACGGGCAGTGTGTTAGTGCTTAAGGAAGCTCAGGTGGACTTGGCTGTCATCAACCCCCACTCCCTATTGCAGCGTGGTAACCTGCAGGCCTTTCCTGAGGCAGGGATCTCTTCTTCTTCGTGCCACGACGAAGAGCTTAGTTAAATCTCTCGGCTTAGCTCAGCCTTTGTTAAGTTGCTGCAAGTTCGGATTCTACAATTTTTTTTGCAGGCCTCTTTCAACTCATGTCTCAGTTTTCCTGGCAGTTTTTTGCTGCCTTTGCTGTATTTTCTTCCTTCTCCCAGTGATTAATAAACCTGGCATTTATTGCCTATAAATTGCCCTGAGTTTCTGGACTATAGGATTTTTTCTGTCTGTTTTGTATCAAAAGTGGTTGAAACTCATCCTCTATTGTATGTGACTACCAGAATGCTTTCTGTGTGAAACAAACCCCAGTAAACAGTACATGTATCATTTTACCATTTATTAAAGATGATCTGTTATTTTCTTAGGTCCTTTCTGAATTGGCTGTTTTAAACTGAAGTGAATTTTCTTCCTAATAAAGAATATAACTTTCCCAGCAAATAAGATACAAATTTGGATGTGCATTTTGGGTTTGGAAGGTGCAACTCTCTTCCAACAGCCTTTTCCTGCTAGGAACATGTAGTTTTGTTGTTTTAGTTTTGAGTGTCAACATTTTATGCTTCTAAGAAAATTGAGATTCACTTGCATTGTCCCTCACTAGGACACTAAGGTTTGAGGTTTAAAATTCTTTTAGCCTCTTGCATTGCTCTTCAGGTTAAATGCTTTTCTGGATCTAGTTTAAACTTCAAGGTTATTGCTGTGCGTGCATCCTCCTGTGTCATAGCTCATTATTAAATGAGTTTCCATTTTTGTTCCTACTTTAAAAACAATCTTAAATGGAACTATTGAGAAAAAATAACTTTAAATTATATCACTATGTATTTAAAGAATTTGTAGATTTTAATACAGCTTTTTTTTAACCTCAGGGTTTCTATTTCATGTTACTTATGTCTTTGCTTTTCATTATAGTTTTGCACTTACAAAATATTTTAACAAAACTGTGAGCATCTTTCATTTTTTATTTTATCATTAGGATGTTTGGGTGTCCCAACAATCTTTTTATATTTTAAAATGTTTCTCATCCCTAAAAGCTTACATTTTTGTTCTTAATACAGCTTGCATTTACATGTAGATTAATAGAATTTTACAAAAATGTAATACTGTTATTTTCTGAGTATTTGAAATAATTTAAAAATTATCTTCTCATGAAGAATCAGATGTCAGGGAGGCAGTACCTTAATTTGAGAAAGCTTTTGGATATGAAGTTAATAAGATTTGGGGTTTTGTAGTTGAATGATAACTACAGTTGCTGAAATGTGATGTGGTGAATTCAAGGGCACTGTAATGTACCTGCTGATAGCTGAGTACAGCATGAAAGACAATTTAAAAGGACTTGCCCTAGAGAGCTGCAGACTAATAAAGATAAAATGCTGTCTTTTTGATTCTACTTACTTAGTACACTAAGAGCTCTAACTAAAGAATTAATTTTCCTTTAAAGGCTTTATAGCTTTGGTAATATTTGAAAAGATGTTTGGGGGATTATTTTGTTTGTTTTTTCTTCCCATGCTTTTTTTTCTCCAAAAGCAGAAAGGGCTGGGGGGGAAATCCTGTATATTTTTAGATCAGGTGTGGTAGCTACTTTGCCATCAGCACTGTGTGGGTATATTTGCAATGAAATTTAAACATAATGATGAGTATCCAGATGGAGTGTTTTTCCTAAGTTTTAGCTTATTTACTCTACTGGAAGCCCCAGTAAATATTTATAATATTCTTCAGGACAAACTGTACCATTAAGCTTGACATTCCTGGTATAGAAGATCACAGTATATAAAAAACCACCAAGATCTTCTTTAAGGAATTTCAAACTGTCAATTTTTGCCTGTGATGCTCTAAAAGTGATTTTTAAAAATGTCTGTGATGGATGATGCAATTCTAAAGAGAAAGCGATAGCAAATTAAAGTGTCATGCTTCAGTAGACTCAGGCGTGTAGTGTAACAATATACACTGTGTAAATGACATAGAAAAGAGAGAATGGTAGGATTTTTTCCTTCTGTACACTCAAATTAAATTTATTTTTTACACTTACAGTCAGATACTAAAGAATTGATCTTAAAGGTGCTTATTAATGGATGTTTATAGGCTGCCAGGTTTTTGAGAGATATTGCTTCAATTTATTTCCCCATGTTCAGAGTCTTCTGTGTTGCTTTATTTATTTTGGTGAAAATTATATACCTGACAGCTGCACGAGAATCAGTTGCTGTAGTAGGTAGAAACAATGTAAAATATGTTTGAACTGCTTAGAATCTGATGAAGCATTAATGCACACTACCTTACTGGTTTTGTCAGGAACTGGGTAAAATTGCAACAGGCAAAAGTTGACATTATTGCTAATTTTACATTGCTTTTCATGATAATCTATGCTTTTCCTTAGACTTCAGTTCCCATAGTCAGGAAAACTCATTAAAATTTTTGACTACTAAATTTTTTTTCCTGTGAGCTTTTTTAGCCTTTTTAATTGCAGAAATACTTAGATTCTAGCTGCCTCCTGATGACTTAGAAATGAAAAGGGAAATAAAAGGACACCTCCCTTCACATAAAAACATCTTATTTTAAGAATCTATTTTTAAGGGTAATTTAATGAAGGTAAAGGACTCAACTCATGATTTTTGAATTTTAGTACTAGCAGTATTTAATGTGTTCAAAGGAGAGTCCTGGGCAGTATTCAGAATAGGTTTGCAAATTATAGTACGCACTAATGCTATAGAAAACTTGGTTTTTTCCTCTTGGTTTCTATTGAAATGTCACTTTGTGTGAAGCTAAGCAAAGTCCTCTAGAGCTGAAAAATGTTGAGGATAGTGACTAAGATTTAGCTTTGTGTTTCTAAAATTATGTTCAGTTTTAATGTTAGAGCAGAGAGAATTCTAGTAGTGAAAATACGAATTAATCATGAAGAATTTATATACAATTTTATCCCTAGAAAAACATTTAAAATTACATGAACTTGTCCATCTTTAATTTTCTCTTAGTGCTATGTGCTTATTTTACCCCCCCAAAATGCATAAAATAACTGCAGTCCTGTGAGTGGACTTTGGCTTTTGAAATTTAATTTGTCAGTCCTTCTCTCCCATAAATTGCAAAAACAATTACAGTAAATGAGGTCATTTTTATATTTGTATGACTTTGTGAGTTGCAACAAGGATACTTGCTCTTCAGACAACCTGAAATAAATGCTCTCACTCCATTCCCCATCCTGGTTTGTTTTCTTGTGACTGTAGTGACAGCAGGAGTGGGGATGACAGCAAGTCAGAACTCTGATATGTGGCCAGTGGGTGTCCGAGACAGCTCGTCATCACCTGACACTGCTTAGACAGGTCAGCAGGATTTGCTGTATAAGCAAACATGAAACAGTTTCCTCCTGTTGCTGCACGGGAGCAGCTGAACAGACAACAGTTACTGTGGAATATTTTCTTGTACACAAGCATGTGACAACTTCATTAGTGAGATTCACAGATTCTGGGTGTGAACTCACAGTAGAGATGAACTGGTCAGAAAGGCCCACCTTGTACCTTTTGGACTCTAACTCAAGCCCAACTTTTTATACCAGAAAAAAAAGAGTTTGAAGCCATCAGTAGAACTCATTCCACTAGAGAAAAGAAAACTCTACTCAGCAGAGGGAAGTGAACAGTTGGAGAGAAAAGTTTCTCTTACCTGAGACCCCTAACACACAGCACAATCCAAGACATGCACTGGTTAAATCTTAGAAAGTGCTATGGGCCACCCCCTTTTGCAATTGCCATTGTTGCAATTATTGTTGTTAGCCATTCTGTTGATAGTTCATATTGTAGGAATTACTAGCAGATGGGAAAATAGATGACTCAGAATATAGTATTAACAATCCATATTTTTTTAATCAAGCCTAATAAGGCTTGTTGCATCTGTAAGATTCATTTAAGCAGTTGCTAGGAAGAATTTGTTTTTTCAAGTAAATACAACAAACTTGATACAGATTATTTTTTGATTGAATATCTATTTTCTTAACAATTTAAACCTTGAAAATACATTTGTTTGTTTCTGTTGCACCACCTTAATAGCAGTGTTCCATAATTTAGTTTGATAGACTGGAGTCTTGCAATGGTAACTCATGCATTATGGAATTACTAATGAAATCTAATTTTATCATATTGAAAACATCATTGGCCTAGAGGTTTTATTTACCTCTGTTGCTGTCAAGGGTGGATTAAGATTATAGTGTGCTACATCCACCAAAACTTTGGCTTTCACCCCTTGAAAAGTTTGGATGGCTACAGGTATGTGCTGGCCAAGTGTGGCTAATGAGTTCCAGACGCCTTCATCTAAATCCATGGACCCCAAGCACCACCGAGTATCTCAGATACGTGTCCTTCCTCCTGACTCCTGTGCTAGACACATGTGGAAGCCAGGAGTCGGGATTTACATTGCACCCTTTAACTTTGTGACTTCCGAGAGTCCAATTTTGGTTCTACATTATCTCCTTCCTTCTCAGCTTATTGCTACGGAATTCAGGTCTGTAGACAGGAACTCATATCTATTTTCCAAGTGCCTGTTTTGGCCAGAATTTTCATCAGTATGATTTGACTAGGGTTGTAAACAAAATATCTAAGGTGTGGTGTTGGTCCTCCTGCAGGCAGAAGTAGTATTGACTGCAAGTAACTATTCTTTGGTTTGCTGAAAATACTAATCTAAATGAACCTGGTCACATGGGATGCAAGAAGACAAAAAGACAAAAAAAAGTAAAACCTGTTGCACTTCCCTTGCAGAAGTTTGGTTCTGGGAGGTGACTGCATCAGTACTGTTTGAAGACGTGTAAAAAAAGAAATTAACCTGAAACCAGTATTGACCAGAGTAAGAATGTTTTCTGCATAGGTATATTGTGTTTGTGTGGCCTGGTTTTGATAGCAGGGGGGCTACAGGCATGGCTTCTGTGAGAAGCTGCCAGAAGCTTTCCCCATGTCTGGCAGAGCCAATGCCAGCTGGCTCCAGGGTGGACCTGCCGCTGGCCAGGCCAAGCCAATCAGGAATTATAGTAATGCCTCTGTGGTAACATATTTATGAAGGAAAAAAAAATATTGCACAGCTGTAATTGCAGCCAGAGAAGAGCAGAGAATATGTGAGAGTGAGAATATGTGAGAGGAACAACTATGCAGACACCAAGGTCAGTGGAGAAGGAGGGAGAAGAGATGCTGGAGCTGAGGTTTCCCTGCAGCCCATGTAGGTCAATGGGGGTGCAGAGATTCACCTGCAGCCTTTGGAGGAGACCCATGCCAGAGTGGGTAGATGTCTGAGAGAGGGCTGTGAACCCATGGGAAACCAGTGCTGGAGCAGGTTTCCTGGTAGGACTTGTGGCCCTGTGGGGAACCCACGCTGGAGCAGCCTGTACCTGAAGGACTACACCCTGTGGAAGAGTGACCCATGTTTCAGCAGTTCATGGAGAACTGTCTCCCATGGGAAAGACCCCACACTGAAGCAGGAGAAGGACTGTTCTCCCTGAGCAGCAGCAGGAACAGCATGTGATAAACTGACCGTAACCCCCATTCCCTGTCTCCCTGTGCCACTGGCAGGGAGGAGATAGAGCCCAGGAAGGAGAGAGGGGTGAGGGGAACGTGTTTGAAGATTTATTTTACTTCTCATTATCTTGCTCTGATTTTGTTAGTAATAAATTTAATTAATATCCCCAATTCGAGTCTGTTTTGCCTGTGACAGTATTTGGTGAGTGATCTCTCCCAGACCTTATCTCAACTCATGAACCTTTTTAATATTTTCTCCCCTCTGTCCAGTTCCAGAGGGAAGTGATAGAGTGGCTTTGGTGGGTGTCTGGCAGCCAGCCAGAGTCAACCTACTACAGTAGGAAATATTCTGACGCAATGCTGATCTGCATGGTATTCAACCAACCTTGCATGATCATGCAGGATTATCTTAAACCCCCAGACTGATTAGCAGTGGTTCCTGCCACCTTTACACAAGGGCAGTGAACTGTCTCTGGAGCACTTGTAGCTCTGACCTGGGCTCTAAACACAGCCGGAACACTTCATGCCTGGAGCTGCATCAGCTTTTGGATTTTTACTGTATCCCAACTTAATGATGACAGTCATATTAAGAAAAGCTTGCTAATGATTCCTAATCTGTTCTACTGCTTTTCAACTTCTATATGTAGCCTTTCCTGGAAAAGCCTCTAACCCTATTACAAATAAATTGAAAAGTAAGCAAGGAGGAGTTAAATGATTGGTGTCCCATTTGCTAAAAGTTTGAGATAAGGTGCACCAGGTTTCCAGACTTTCTGGTCTCCTAAGTGTGTGGTAAGTTGCCTTTTCCAAAGATTGTAAGTGAAAATTACAGTTCAGTTAGAAGGTTAGTTATGCTTTTATTCTGTGCTATTTGTCCCAGCTCAGGTTTGTGCTGCCGAAAGATATTTCTGCCACTGTAAGCTCCAGTTGATGAAGCTCCTTTCTGCATAGGTGCCTTTTTTCCACTAGGATTTCCCTCTGGATCAGGGAGGGGAGAAGGTAGAGACAGAAGCTGCTGGCACTCAGCTTGCAGTACTGGGAGCTTGTCCTGCAAGGATGACTGTTGGCTGGTCTCTTTGTAGGCAAAGTTGATTTCCTTTGCTCTAGCAAAGCACAGCAGAGAATTTCAAGGAGGCTTCTTTGAGTGCGACCATGTCCTGATAATCCATCAGCTTCTAGAAGAAATTACGCAAAGTCATCTGGCTCTGGAGGTGGTTTTGCTTCTTTGAAGTTTGGACTGTTCCTTTCCCAAACCCTTGTGATTATCTACTGAAATAAAAGGCCCAAGTGAAGGCAAACATTTTTACCAGACACCCCCATTCACTGAAGCCCTCTGTCTTGGAAGTGGTTCGTGTTGACACTAATTGCTGTCTCTTTTGTGGTTGTAGGGGTTTGATCTTGGAAAGGACACAATTGATTCCATTATTTAAAAAAGTGGCAGAAATTGAACTATGTATCATTGTCAAAGAATTACTTAATTGTTACAGTTCACAGCTTTGAAAGAGCTATTGAAATATAATTTAAAGCCTTTTTGAATTCCTGCATCTTGCACCACTGAGTGCTCTCCTCTCCCTTCCCATTAATCCCAGTAGCCCCAGTAGTTACAACAAACTACATGGTGAATTATTTATGGCAGTTTAAATTCCAAACTGTTTGCAACTGAAAGTAAATGAATGCTGAGCTCTATCACATTAAAAATTTGAATCGAAATATTTATCGTGCAGGGGAATAAATTACATTAGAGTAATTAAATATCTTGAGTTGTATCTACACATCTTGTTTGGTATATTTGCTGTTGCATTCAGTGTTTGGACTTTTGCAGGATTTGTGAGGTAATATCTATGGCAAAGACATAAGTCAAGAAAAAATATTTTTAAATTTGTCAAGGAGATATATATGTGCAGAAACACACACACATATCCTAGATTCAGTTGTGGCTGATTAAGTGGTTTTCTCATCTGATGTCAGATGAGACCTTCCTAACTCCTGTTTTCAGTTTCTTAATGCCCCTATTTTCTGCCACTTCCTTTCTTCAAATGTCTTGAGCATCAGCTGTTCATGCAGATGAATACTGTGGCTCCCTGGGTCCCCTGGGTGACATGTCTGAGATGATTCTGAAAGATTCTTAGTCTCTGGCTTAAAAAATTAATTTTCTTTATATTTTAATATCCATCCCAGCTGTCTGTGATCTTTAAAGAATAGTTAATTCTGTTTGCTGGCTCTGTTTCTTGATTGAAATTGAAATAAAAACTCACCCACGACATTCTTCTCTGATAATTTATGAAAAAATGTTTTCCAGTGCAGAATAATTATGTGATTATATCAGTTGGAGTCTATTCTATGCAGTTTGAGCTTGATGTCTACACTGGTGACTGAGAGGGAATAAATGACTGTCCAGGCTGGTCCAGAGTGGGTCAGAGGCTTCATCAGTGGCAGTTCTCACAAAACACAAGATTATTCAGTGCCTACCTTAGTCTTTGCTGGTCTGTGGAGCCCCAAATATGTTACTCGTGTCCCATGTGCTAAAAAAGTGGGTTTATTGCTCCTCTCATTTGTGTTGTGTTGGGATCTGTTAAATGGGAATTGGCACTGTCATTTCTTCTCATTTTACTTCAAATCTCTGACACTTCACTCCTCTAAAAGAGTATCTTCACTGAAAAGTGTGTCATGTGCCAGTTACATTTACCAATGGGCTAAAAATTAAATGGAATACTGCAATTTTTTAATCTTTTCTTTCTCTGAAAATGGAAAGGTCTTTTTCTGCAAAAGTCTAAGTGACTGAGGAATTCCTTTCCCCATCCTTTTTTCTGTATATCAGATGGGAGAAGTACAGTAAACTGGATGATATTTGATTTCTTGGGAGGTTACTCTTTCCTTCATAAGAAATAAAAGGTGTCATTTGTCCTTGGGAGAGACCAAAAGAGGGCAAATGAAGCGTCCAAAGGAGTGCAACAAAGATGGTGAAGGGCCTTGAGGGGAAACCGTATGAGGAGCAGCTGAGGGCACTTGGTCTGTTCAGCCTGGAGAAGAGGAGACTGAGAGGAGACCTCATTGCAGTTACAACTTCCTTGGGAGGGGAAGAGGAGGGGCAGGCAGGCACTGATCTCTCTGGTGACCAGTGACAGAACCTGAGGGAATGGCCTGAAGTTGTGTCAGGGGAGGTTTAGGTTGGATATTAGAAAAAGGTTCTTCACCCAGAGGGTGTTTAGGCATTGGAACAGGCTCCCCAGCGAAGTGGTCACAACACAAAGGGGCTGACAGAGTTCAAGATGTGTTTGGACAATGCTCTCAGGGACATGGTGTGGCTCTTGGGCATGTCCTGTTGCAGGGCTAAGGACTGGACTCAGTGATCCTTGTAAGTCCTTTCCAACTCAGCAGATTCTGTGAGACCAACATTGCTTACGAGCTATTGAACACATCTGAGCTCTCTGAAGCTCATACAGGTCTCAGAATCTTTGGTCCCCTAAGATATTTTGACATTTGGGATTTAATTTTCATCTTCATTAGGAATCTTATGGTTAAAATGATGTTGCATGAAAGTGTGCATCTTTTCCATGTGCTCTGATATGCCCCCTCTCTTTATTATCACTTTCAGTTATTTGTTTACTGTGTACGATGTGGTCTGTTAGTAGAAGTCATAATGCTGAGGTTTGGACTGTATGTAGCAATATGTGTTGCTAATTTATATGCCTCAATCGCTGATAAAAATAAAGATCAAAACTAGTATTTCATTCCTCAGGGAAAACAGATCAGACTGTGTTGATGGAAGCCTGCCCTAGATTCATGAATGAAGTATTGACTCATTAGTAGTCAATTCAGAAAATTAATTTTTTTTACCCATGATTTAGGTAGTGTGCTTGTTTGCAATGTCAGAATATTTGCAAACAAAACAAAGATTACGCCTTTCCTAGGAGGAAATTATTTGTGCTATTTGAAATTTGCTGATATTTTTCATACTCGGTGAAGAATAATTGGCGCATAGGCAATTCTGACAAGAGAGAAGCTCAGAAAGGCACTAAGCTACATCAGGAAAAATAATACATAGACCAGACAAAGGAACACGTTTCAAATGTAGATTCTTCCCTGCAGTAGCAGGTGGAGCAGGAGTACTGACGTGCCCCAGTACCTGACAAGACTCCAACCTTTATTGGCAGCGGCCAGCAAGACAGCAAAGTGATTTACTTGTTATATGACCAGTCATTTTTATTGAATGAAATGTAATGAACTGTTAAACATTGTGTAAAAATATTTTTAGAAAGAAAAGAACGGTCAAAGGTAACCCCCCATGAATTGAGGAAATTATTTTATGTATTATTTAAATGCTTTGCTAGCAATTTGCTTTGACTAGTTCTGGCAGCAGTCTGTTGAGGAAGGCAGATGCCTTGTCATTCTTATCAGAAAGTACCTCTGAATATCTGTCAGACTATTACAGTAGCTGTCTATTTTTCAGGCTTCTGTAGGAGACTGATGTTCAGTAAGAAGAATTTGATTAGGCAGTATAATTTATATACATGAATATAATTGTGTATGCTGTGGCAGCCTAATGGGTTAAACTTCAGCCCTATATTTATTTGCAACATTTGCAAAGTGATTTTTTTTTTTAATTAAATGTACTATGTGTGTTTGTTTTCATATGCTGTTAGATTATTGACTGTGGAGAATACTGAGGCTTTTGGTTGTATCAACAGTTATATATACACGTATACATACACTCAAAGTGTGTAAAAACACTGCAACTGTAAATTAAAGGATTATGGAAGGTAGTGGTTTTCATTTTTATTGTAAACACTTTCTAATTTTTTTTTGTGGTTGTTCTTTTGTTGTTTTACAGTTAAAGAATCTGAGTTTGGAAGAATTACAGATGAGATTAAAAGCTTTGGACCCTATGATGGAACGAGAAATTGAGGAGCTTCGTCAGAGGTACACTGCAAAGAGGCAACCCATCCTAGATGCGATGGATGCAAAGAAACGGAGGCAGCAAAATTTCTGAGTTAGTTTTACTTTCAGAGGTAATAATATGAGTCACTGTGGACACTGGTGGCTTTGTAACAGTCTGAAGGAATTGGATTATGAGAGTTTTCAAAAACCCAGTCTGTTGAAATTTCCTTCACGAGCAATGACAATTGGAGCAGTGAAAGAATATATATATGGTGTTCTGCAAAGGCAGAGAAACACATCACCACTTGTTTGCATTTTCAAATGTTTAATGTAATACAAGTTTAATCTGTTGCTTCCCAATCTTTTTCAGGTGTATAGTGGTAATTTGGTGTTGTACATTGGGAATTGTGTTTTGGAGCACCTGGAATGATTTCTTGATTGTGCAACACTACCGAGCCTTATATTGCAATGTATTTTTCTTCCCCTTAAGTAGCATATTTATTATGTAATCTTTGGTTATCCTATTTATTTTATGCCTGTTTCCTTTTATGTTGGGAAGTATTAGGATAATATTGTGGAGAGCAGAGTCAGATTAGATAAAATTGGTATTATAGTATAATGAGAAGTTGCTCACCACTCTGTTATCTTTTAACAATTTCCAATTTCAGCAAACATCCCAATTCAGGACAGCACTTGAACATGTATCCGGCCGATTTGTATCAGTAGGATTTAAGCAGAAAGTAAGTAACAGGCACATGTTTTTCTGCTCTCCTGAATCAGGGACTGTGGTTGTAGTTGAGCAGTACAGTTGTTACACTACAGAGGATTTTTAGAGAGTGTTTCTGTCATTTCTACGCACACTGAGTCAGCTGTCATTAAACAAGAAAACAAGTGCCTAATCAGTTTTGATTTTTGTTATTCAGAAGAAGCAATACTTGCAGTCACTCCTTCAGAGTAAACTTCCAATTGCTATTGCAGTTCTGACCAGTATAAACCTCTATTTTGCACCATAGTTTTATAATGAAGTAACAGCTACAGTTTTTGGATGTTTTTTTGGTTCATTTGGGTTTCTTTGTCACTGTTTTGAGGGGAGAGGGGAGTTATTAGTGGTTTGGGTTTGTTTTGTTTTCACATTATAGATACAAAGGGATAGTAATTTAAAAGCCAAAGAAAATAAAATTAATACTTATATTTAATAAGTATAGAAAAGAAGCAACATTTTACAGTCCTCTGAGAGTTTTGTCCTGCAATCACTAAATATTCAATATTCCTGTAGTCTTCTGTTGGTAGATTTTCAGGAATCAGAAATGCAGGACCAAGCTCTTAACTTTTTACAAGTTATTCTCTCTGGTTTATATTGTGGAATACCTAGCAGGTAGAATTTGCAACATTGCAAGAAATATTTCATACTTAGCAGGAAACGTGATCCACTTTCTGAACAATCTACTGTGTTCTCTATTGAAATATTTACTATTGTTGCCTTTTATGTAAATAACTTCACTGTGATAGTCATACTTCTTTATACAATACAGCTGAAAAGATCTTTACGTTCAGCCATTAGCTGTTAAATTTTTAATGGTGACTACTGTATGGGCATCTTCTGTTAAATGTTTTCTGGAAGTTAGTAATCATCTCATACCTCTTAACATTTACTGTCATCATACATGGACCATTTAGATGGAACAGTGCAGATTTTGGAAATGGTGCATTTTATCAAAAAGCTTGTGCAAAAGGAAACCAAAAGTTTTCACAAGATCAGCATTCTACAGCTGTGCTGGGACCAGGACTTGGGTTTGAGCCATTGTTGTCATTGTCATTCTCCATGTGTTTGCATGTACACCAGGCTCTGACATGTAAACCCTAGAGTCAAATAAATCTTGATTGTGATTGTTAGAACATCTGTACACTCAACTCTCTTCATATTTCCTAGAGTGATGACCATTCCTTGTGAAAATGCAAGAACACAGAAGATCCATAAAAATTACTTTAGGCAAGATAAAATGAACCTGGTAGTCTTATGCCTCACATTTATACAATGAAATGATGTAAAGTAAAAAATGATATAATCATGTCACTGTGTTATTAGATTATAATCATAACGCAGGAAAAAATAACAGTACCAACTTCCCCCTATCAATATGGTTCTTATTTATTTAAAATGAAGTTCTTCTTCTTGAGCTTTCTGTTCTCAAAAACTCAAAGATGTGCGTGCATACATAGATTTGTGTAGGTATACACACGTATATATGCATATCTATATATGTAAGAAAAAATATAAAACACATTTAAACCATCAGGAGAGGAACCTAGCTTGCCTTTTCGTGGTGTGCCTTTAAGCAAAGTGTCATTGTCCAGACACTCTTACCTGCATCCTTAGCAGCTAAATTTTCCCTTTCTCTATCTTAAACTTTTCACACCAAAAATAAGACTTTGATTTTGAATAATGTGGCTTTACAGTGTGATAGACAGTGTAACAAAAATTATCACAAATTTCGTATTTTGTGTATTCTGAAAACTGTAGTAATGTGGCACCCTAAAAATTAATTGCTTATCCTGAGGGACTCCAGTAAAAGGCCGTTTTAGACTAGAGCTGTTGCAGTCTGGCATCTGAAAGCCATCAGAAGGACATCCTTTCTTCAATCCTGATGTGTCTGCATAGAAACAACTCAATTTTTGTGCATATGCATGCACACAAGAAGAGATTATACATGCAGGAAAAAAATGTAAACACTATGGAATAAAACAAATGTAAACAAGCTACTTAAAATGGGTGAAAAATAGCATCTGATGTACTGTAAACTGTGTAGATACAGGATGTTTGTGACCAAAGAATACTTTCACCAATTAATATGAAATCAGTAATGTTTCCATTCTGTATGGTGCACACTATGGTCAGTGAGAGCTGCCTTTGGCTTTAGCAGCCAGAGTATGGAGCTCTAAATTAATGTGCAAGCATAGCATAGGGAAATAAGTTTTATACTCAGAGATGGACGCAACTTATTTTTTCTTTCTTCTGTTTATATAAATGAATGAAATCATCCATGTTGATGACTGCACATCTCTACTGGAGGATGAGCATCTCTATAAAGGAAAGTCAATAGTATAATAAATAAGATATTTTAAAAGCAAGCCTTGCAGAAAACCTGATAGAACTACTGACAAGTTAACCTTCAGTAAGATTTTAACCAAGCAATTTCTTGTTTGCTTCTGACTTTGTATGTTTAGATTTAGTAAGTTAAAAAAAAATGAAAAATCATTGCTTATTACTAAACATTTGTAATAAAAGCTAATTTTTCATGTATAATTGTTGACTTGTTGTTCATTCTAACTGAAGCAAAATTATCTTAATAGTAACCATTAATACTCATTTCCATAGTCATCCCTCATGCTTTTGTTTCCTTTCTATAACACTGCAAGCCCAGCTGTGAGCGCAGAAACCCACGTCTCTCAAAGTCAACTCTGGAAAGGATTTTTCCAGATCACAACATTGTTGCAAGATCTAGAAGTCTGAGGATCTCCATGAAAGCATAGCAGGCCTAAGGAAAGAAATCCTCAGTATTAGCAGACATAAGTGGCTTGTGTTGCTCCTTTGTTTTTCTCATTGCACTAAAAAATCAATAGGTAATGGATAGGCTCAAGTAGGAAAAGTAAATACATTTAATGAATTTGATTCCATTGCCCATTTATTTTCTGATATTTTTTTTTAATTATTCTCTTAAGAATTTGCCCACAGACATTTTCATGAAAAATGAACTTGTGAGCAAAACTCCTTAGTGATCCACAGTATGTTTGAAGTGACAAAATTCAGCTGCTAATCTGAACTAATCTGACAATTAATTGGCTAGAATAATTATTTACTGTTTATTTATGCTAAATAATATGTTGTCTGCATTTGCACAGTGTATTCCAATGAGAGTGCACAGTGGCTCAGGCTGCTTCTCCATCCGGTGTGTTTGTTGAACTTCCAAATATAAATATGTCTCATGATGAGTGAACCCCTGCACAAATATGTGAGATAGCCTGACTCCCCATTAATAGGCACTGGTGCTTCCAAGCAGAATGTGAACTGTACAACATCTGTAAAGCAGTTTGTGCACGTGCTGCTCTGTCAGTATGATATGATGAGGGTTACATTTTCTTAAGTGTATACATGGTTATAAAGCTAATTAAAAAGACCTCACAATGTGAGGAGGGGACCCCTGGTAGTCTAGTGGTTAGGATGCGGCACTCTCACCGCCGCGGCCTGGGTTCGATTTCCGATCAGGGATACTCCCCCGGGCAGATGGAGCTCGTCAGCCCTGTGAGGCCATCCGTCTATGAGAAAGTCACTCTAAACAAACCTACGTCCTGAGGACCTCACTGCCATTGTCCAAGCTTGCTTGGCCCCGGCAGATGAACCTTAGGATTAAAGGGTGGCTCAGTTCAGCGCATGCTGTGTCTCACCTAAAAAATCCATTGCGCAGGCTTGAAAGGTAAAAGACTTTTCCCAAAATCTTCGTTCGCGAAGACTGGCCATACTATACAATGTGAGGTAGTCTTTATTTCTTTGCATTCTTCAATACTAAAGTCTCCAGCTTACTGTGGCATTTCTTTTTCTGTTTCCAAAGATCATGATAGGTGTTACATAGTCATGTCACAGAATCAATTAGGTTGGAAAAGACCTCTGAGATTATTGATTCCAACCTATGACCAAACCACCATCATGTCAACTAGACCGTGGCACTAAGTACCGCCTCCAGTCTTTTCTTAAACACCTCCAGGGCTGGTGACTCCACCAGTTCATGGAAGTTTTCCAACTTGTTTAGGTTGGAAAAGACCTCTAAGATCAGTGAGTCCAACTGTTAAGACAGCACTGCAAAGTCCACGCTAAAGCCTAAGTCCCTAAGTGCCACATCGACACGTCTCTTAAATACCTCCAGGGATGGTGACACCACCGCTTCCTTGGGCAACCTGTTCCAGGACCATCTTTTTGGTGAAGAAAATTTTCTTAATATGCAATTAAAACCTGCCCTGGCGCAACTTGAGGCTGTGTCATGCAGTTGGCTGGGAAATTTACTTTGGGATATTTGTATACCAGGCTCTGATGCAGCTGAGTTATGCCTACTATTGCCACACTTGGAGAGAATGTGTCCTGGGTAGCATGCACGCACCCTGTTTCTCACCATTGTGTTGTGCAAAATGAAGTAATAGCTTAAGCTTTTTGGGGAAAAGCAAATTACATTGATGTTCACTGCAAAGTCATTAAGTTGCACTTGTAGATTTGCCTTGTTAAATTTGTTTTAAAATACCTTTTCACAGAATGTATTTCTCCTCTCTGTTCAGTGTATTCATTATGGAAGGAGCCTATCTTTTATATGGTGTGCTCTCATCCATTTTCATTTGGTTTAATTTGTTAGGGTTTTTAAAGCATACTTGAAAATTCCCCATATTTTCCTTCTCTTCCCTCTGCTCAGGAAGATGTATGTGGGCTTTACTTTTAAGAGCATCCCCTGAGCCAAGAGTCCTTGGGACATTGTGCCCAAGTGCAAATGTCAGCAACAGCTTTTATTCTCTTCTTCTATTCAGAGATCACTGAAGTCTCAGATATCCTGTTTTCCCTTCCTTTGAAAAGATGGGATGTTCAGATTCTAAGCAAATCTTTGTTAGTCCCAGAACAACAGATACTTGATACTTTTTTCCATTGTTAATTTCACAGATTCTTCCGGATAGATTCATGCTTAGTTTCGCTAGGCCTTAGAGAATCTTCTGGACTGGAGAAGAGTAATATTTGAAGAAATAGGAAGAAAGAAACATTTTTTTAAATCTTTGCGGAGAAAAGAAAAAGCATATGGCATTTGCACCTGACCAGGCTGCCTATGAGGCTAACTATGGATGTGAGGAAAAAGGTGTTGGCTGACAAAAGCAAATCAGGTGGTCATCTATGTAGCTTACTGTTCTGTGTTGCTGTTTCACATCTAATTTTCTTCCATTTGTATTTATTGTCTTCTATGTTCATGCTTTATTTATTTCCTTGCCATTTTCAAAGATAGAAGTTTTAATTTTTACAGACTTTATAAATGGAAACATCCTGTAACAGTGCCAAATAAATAAACGTGGAAAAAACCCAATGAAGGTCACCAAGGTGGGGTGTTTTCCTTTGCTCCCCCACTCATCCGGGGTAGTGGAGGCTTTTGACAGCAGATGTTGATTGCCTCTGCATGGAGAGGCTTTCCCTGCTCCAACGCTGGGCAAGACATGGATGGAGATGGTTTTATCATAAGGGCTGAACGAGCTGTGCACCTACTCAGGATGTCGTGTAAGTGTTGTGCCCTGCTGGGAACCACTGTTGTCCTCCTGCGCCTGCAAAGCGTGAGGCACCACCACGAAGCCGTGAGTTCTGCTTTGCCGAGAGACTCAGTGGGAATCTGGAAGCTGTTAATCCGCATCAGGGTCAGCACTATGCTCAAACCAATACCTGTGGAAGCCTCACAGGAGCAAGCTCTTATCTGGAGGACAAGGCCATGCTATGGTACCAGACAGCTTTTGATGCCGCTTCGCTTTGTTGACAGGGCTGCAGTATGGCCATAGCACCCGATAAGGTGTGCCCACACTAAGGAATCTGAGAATCATGTTTAACGCTTGGGAAGGATAGAGTTCCCTGTGTCTATTTTTTTATTGATGTGCAACAAATATTTAGTGTACCTTAGGGAACTGTCTCAGTGCAGTGGAAGAGTTTGTGTAATGGCATCAACTAATGATCACTCCATGCCCCGTGCCAGGGTGTTTCTTAGTCCAACAGCACTATTCCTTGGCCTCCCAAGTTCTTACTGTGGGTGCTGGGTTTAGCTTTACTAGAAGTGATGGTGGGAACAGGAAGGTTTCATGTGATGTAGGCAAACAGCCAGAGTTCTTGCTTGGTGTTGATACTTGATCAGTGAAATAGGCCTTTCTAAAGGCCACAGAAAATTCAGAGGGGATAAACTGGGCAGTAAGCAGGGAGCTGCCCAGAGCCAGGCAGTGGGAAGGCATTAGAAGGAATTAAACTAATCTGATTCTGGGCTCAAATGCTGGTTTTTCTGTCTGTCACAATGGGAGAAAACATTAATGATATTTACCATTTACCATGGCACTACAAACCCCAGCGATCTTCAAATTTCTTTCTTTAGATTTCAGAGCTTCAGAAGTTAAATTTGTAATATGCATGGCCACATGCTAATGTATCTGGATATTTTTTTTTCTGTCAAATTAATTAAACCATATATTGTTTACTGAAGACCTGGTCTCTTCTCTCCAGGGATATTTCTTCTGAGGACAGATATTTTATATTACAGTATCTCTCCCTAGGCAGCTCCCAGAGGAAGATGTATCCCTCCTAGTCCTGTTTCTTCCCTTGGGGACAGTGTTTGGAGATGACCAGTATAACTGTTCTTTCACTGCACCCAAGTGTGCTCAGAAACACACACAAGCAGCCTCCCATGGATCCTTTTGTTCCCTTGGTGTCACTGGAAGGTTCGATGTATGAGAAGATGGCTGTGGCCCTCAGATGTTTCTAACACTTTTTCCCCTCTTCGGATCTTTCTGCTGCTTTGGACTCCTGGGCTCCCAAAGCCTGCGTGGTTGCTGTTAAGGAAAACCTTGCAGCCAGAACATCAAAGAGGGAGACCAAAAGCTTTTGAGTTGATTTATCTGACACTAAGCTTTTTGTGTGAAGCATCAATTGGTATTTCATTTTTATTACAGTACAATGGGGTATACAGGCTTAACAGCAAGAAGTGTCCCTTTGATCTCTCATTGCACATGAAAACAGGTGTCATAGTCCAGAGATTATGAAGGTCAGAGATTATTTGAGGAAGGATTAAGTAGAGTTACCATTTTTCTTAGCAACCATATCCAAAAGCATGAGATACTTTTTAAAGTGCAGATGTTATTTCAGTCTCTAGTAAGTTGTATTTATTTGTCATATACCAATTTTCCCTGCTGAAACTATGGGAGAAGACTAGAATTTTTCAGTGTTTCATATTAAAAATGCAGAAACAAGTCAAATGCTGTACTGATAAATACAATTAATAAAATAACTTTTTCTGAGTCTCCTAATATCCAGGAGAAATTTTGAGTTGCTTTTCCTGTTAGGTGATCTTTACAGAAGGTAGTCCTGAGCCTGTCCAGAAAATAATGGGGTGAATCGAATAATGTTCAACACTACCCTTCATATACACATACAATTGCTTAATCCAAATCCTATTTACCTCAGAAAGTGAACAGAATTCTCTGGTGCAGTGAGTACTGGTTCAGTATTTCCATAAACACAGCTGAAATCTTGCTCTGACTCATTCCAAGAGTCTCTCCTCCCATTAGAAACTCTAAAACAACCAAAAGTAATTTGGTAACCCACTATGAGTATGTTGGTATCTCTCCTGCCAAGGAAGCACATCCACCACTGTTTGCTCAGCTTTAATAGAAATACTTTAGCTTTTGGGGATGTTTATATTCTGCAATGTAATGTGGCTAAAATTGATGGCAATAGTATTGTAGTAGATTCAACAAACCTATTTCTCCAAGTTAGTGTAATTATAAATTTCATTGATAACCAGATGTTTAAACAGCCCCTAAATATGTAATTACTGGAATAAATAGCAATTGAGAATTTCTAGGATTATAGGACCAGTAATACAGTAGCCCCACATCCCAACAATTTATGCAAATTTATTCCATGAGTGGGTACGAGTTTGAAGCCTTTTAAATGTAGTTAACATTGATTTATTCAGCTCATCAACTGACATGAATTTTATACATCTCATAGCACTTATCTTCATTTACTGCCTCCACAAAAAGCTTGACAGTTCAGTCCTATCTTGCAGTTAAAGTAGGAGGAAGTCTTATTCGCAAAGTGTTTGACCAATATGAACTTAAGTGTTTAGTTCAGCTCTTTGCTCTAGAACAAGGAACAATTCAGGCATTTTAAGAAGAGATTGCTGCTGTGTCTCTGAGGTGTCTTCCAGCTTCTGTCCTGATCAATGGAAATGAGGCTGCTCGGGGCCGACTGGGCCCTGTGGTGCAGAGCCAAACAGCTCCTGTGTTCCCTCGTCACAGGAAGTGACAGAAACTGCTTGGCCTTACTTACCCAAAATACCATGAGGCTGCCAACCTCATGTTTAGAGCGCCATGTTACTGACCCAAGTGAAGGAAGGGTGTGTCTAACACCCCTGTCTGTGCTTAGAAGTTTGGAAATCTACACTTTGAGAACCTGGTCTCTGATCTTTGGTCCAGATCTTTAAATGAAGCCATGTAAGACATGGCTGTCCTGTGCACTTTTCAAGGGAAAAAATTGAAACACTATAAAGCTGCAGCTTTGTTTTCCATTCAGGTTTATTCTTCTTTTCTGAGCTGCATTGGATTAACATTTTATTTTAAAAGCCCAGAATCCAAGTAGACTGACCTTTCATTCACCATAGCTTTTTCCTCACCTTCTCTATCAGGATGGAGAAACACATTTTCCTTTTTCGGTAGTGCTTTCTCAGGATGGAAGATTGTCAGGTATCTTGTTTCAGCAATCATTAACTGCCTCTCAAAGTCTTTTTCTTCTATATTCTCGTTATGTCTAGACTGACCTATCTCTGAATCTAATTTGATTAAGAAAATCAAATGCACTCAGAAACACCTGCCACCTCCTGTTCCTGGCATGACTGCCATGTCCTGGCATGTTAAATGGTTTTGGTGCTTTGAGGCTCCTGCTGAGTGTGAGGAAGCACACTTGTGTTTTTGTGTGCTGGTGGATGGGCCAGTGTAGCTTCTCACGTAAAGCAGAGTCCTTTGTGCTCTCCAGCACTGCCCTGGTAGCACTGGTGAGAGCTCCAGTACAGTTCCAGTTTACTGTGCTTGGTGAACATGAGAGTCAGGAGTGGGTCTGCCCTCAACAATGTATAAGGAAGCCTTGGTCCATTTTTGTCACCAAAACATAAGGAAAATTTCCCTATATATGCAAAGCATTTTCAGTGATACAGCTGAGATGCCTCATGCAAAAATGAACTGTCAAACCTGACAGTTCCCTTGCCAGGCTGCATATGAAAGGATCAGAGAAGGAGCTGCATCCTGACTTTCCCCCTGCTGTGGGACCTGCCTTGCACATCTGCTGGCCATGCAAGAGAAGGCGAGATGTATAAGGGGGAATAGGATGGGGATAACCCACTCTTCCGGAAGGTGCTTGCAGGTGGCACCAGCCTCTTCCCTGGTTTCAGCTGTCTTCTTTAGAGCATGCTCCCACAGGGAATGCTGAAAACCAATTCACCAAAGGAAAATACATCCAAGGCTGCTTCCTTTGGGTTTTCAGAGTAGGGATCAAAAGGTTAAACAAGGATCATACCAACAGTGACAGTAGGAAGCTGTGCCTTGGTATGGAAAGAAGAAAAAAAGAAACATAGAAAATGGATTTTTCCGAAAAGTAAACCACATTTTTGACATGTTATCTTTTGCCATACTTGGAAAACCTAACATACAAAGATGCTAGCCCATGGGCTAGCATGCCTAGGCACTGGTACAATAGAAATAGATTATAATTTACCTGGTAATTAAACAGATGGTCATTAAAGGGGCTATGCTAGGGTATCAATATTTAGAATACTTCCTAAAATGGGACACAAGATGAATTTCAAAAATTGCATAGTAATTTTAAAGGATAATTTCCACTGAAAGTTGGTGGGATTGCTGTTCCTGAGTCAGGAACTCCAAACCCTCATTTTGCTGTGTAACAATCCCAGCACATCACCCATATGTCATGGAGGCTGCAGGAATAGCCACATCAGGATATGGCAGATAGATGGAGAGGATGAAGCAAGAGGTACAGGACTTGAGATGGGCAGCACAACAGCTGCTGGTAAGCAAACTGTGCTGTGGGAGTACCACTTATCTTACAAATGGGATTAAGAGTTTTCTTTGAAAGTCAATGGTGTAACCAGTGGAATAGTCTGCTCAGAGCTACACAGGCTTGTGCACCACAAAGAGCACCTGTGCATTGGGTGACAACAAGCAGATGTTGGACTGTGCATCTGAAAGTGGGCAGCTCTCTTAGGCTGCTTTAGATACATACCAGAAATTGTCAGATTTATAGCAGACTTTGTCCAATTACCAAAAAACTTAGCCCTGTTTATTTCTGAACAGAGATCAGTGAGAAGCCAAAGCCCATTTGTACCCTGGAAGAAAAAATGCAAGAGTGGGAGGTGCTGATGTTTCTTCTGCACTTGTGTGAAGCTGAAATGTTGGATTTGTGCCACTGCCTCCTATGGCAGATGCATGTATTTATCCAAGTGAGGACTTACATGATTTAGGGTTGTGTGTAAAGGGTGAGGTGATGTCAGATAAACAAATTTCTGCAGTGTCCAGTGAGAGGTCAGTTTGAGTCTCAACACCTGTGAGATGATTCTCCATCCTCTGTACTAGCAGGAGAAATAAATTCCAGAGCCAGACTTTTGCCAGCAGTGTCATGTGATCTTGGGAAACACTTTCTAGAGTGCTTGGAGGTTGCTTCCTCCAGCTGACAACCCGTAACTTTATTTATGAGAGGTGAAGTTATCCACGATCTTTAATGAGGGTGATGTTTCTTAGCAGCTTCAATGATTGCTCTGTAGAACTGTTGCTTTGAATGATGTATTGACCATTGCTCCATTGTTAACCCAGTAAATTATTCTCAGATGAGAAGCATATTTTTTTTTTATG
The DNA here is from genome assembly GCF_003984885.1 of Neopelma chrysocephalum. Lineage (NCBI taxonomy): Eukaryota > Metazoa > Chordata > Aves > Passeriformes > Pipridae > Neopelma > Neopelma chrysocephalum. The sequence goes on from NW_020897748.1 coordinate 4,472,349, forward strand.
AAAAAGGAAGAATCAGTAAAAGATGCTTCATAAACTGGGTGGAAACATTCTTCTACCCTGCCTGAATAGTGGGCAACTTGAAAATTAGTTACAGGAGATCAAATTAATTTCTGGTGTAACTTAATGGGAAACCAGGTGGATAAAGTGGAAAATAAATTACGAATAACATGATGAGAAAAGAATAGTTCCGGCACAACACCTCACCGAGGAATATGAGTGGTGACTTGGGTTGAATGTTGTTTGAAAGTACCATCAAAGGTAGATTAAAATCAGGAGTCTTGTGAGAGGAAATGGATAACTAGTACAGCGAGCAGCTACTCCAGGGGTTTTCTGCTGCTTATATGTGCACAGCTGGGGCCTCAAAGGATAGGAGTTGTTTTGTAAGAGATGAAAGGTCGTGTCAAGTTGATTTAGTGCCGACAAGTGCTGATGATTTGTTGCTCAGTCCCTAATCTGTCAGGTAGAGTACAAGAAACTTACACTGTTTGTTCAACTGAAAAATGTGGGCTCCCCAACAAAACCACCAATTAAGAGCATTTCTAAAATTAGAAATCTAGCCTGATGTATTTGTTTAAAAGAAACTTATCTTCACAATGAGACCCACGCTTCTCTTTGATTCTAATATCTACTCAGAATATCCTGAAACTTAAATCAGTTCTTAATCCCTGGTAGAATATCATTTTTATGCATTTAATTTTCATTTTGTGACACAAAGCTGAGTTTTTGAGTGCGTTATACACTACTGGGACAAGAAACACAGTACAAAGAGCACCAGATACAGTAGTTCCCTGCAGTCTTGTAAAGATCTATACAAAAAGGTACAAATACGGGAGGTATTCAAGTTGGAAAATTAAATGCCAAGTTTTTTGTTTTTAAGTTTGCAATGTGAAGTAGCTCATGCTCTATATAATATATGAGGAAAAAACAGTCTGCTTTCAAAATGGGTAGTCTGCAGGGAAAGAGAGAATTAGCAACTGATGAAAGTAAGTGAATAATAAACCAGGCAATAATACAAAATCTGAACATACATAAAAAGCTTAATCACAATCTATATATAGATTTTACATCTCATGAAAATAATGTAACACATTGCTTCTCAAGGGCGTCTCCGACTCTCATAATAACCTAGATTTGTACTAGAAATTCAGATTCTCTAACAGTTTATTCCTGGCAATCAAGTAAGTTGCCTCATCTGAAATGGTACCACAATCCTAATTTAAACAATACAAAGCTCTCAGACAAAAGAGAGTAGGCACAGCATTTCCACTGGTGCCAGGAACATGACTGTCACAGGCAGGAGGAGCACATGCCAATGCAATGTTCTTCAGTAAACTGCACATCCATAGTAAGGAGATTTCTGACCACAGCAATTTTCAAGTTTCAAACTCTGGAGAAAGTGACCAGTTAGTCCTCTCATCCTTCAATTCTGACTCACTGGTTATGGAATTGCAGATGTCCTGCTCTTACACAACAGTGAGTGAAGAATTCTGGCAAAAGTACTGACTACTCAAAAAGTACACTGCCTCTTCTCCCCTGTGAGGCTTTGGAGAGACTGAATTTTTCCTTCAAAGTGTAAAGTTTTTTCTGCAGTTTTTATTTAATGAGAGGTAAGGTTTCTCAACACTTATTGCACTGAGCCCTAGAATAGAGGTTACTTCACAAAAGGGCAGGAAAAGTGTGCCTTATTCTTCCTTACCTAGATATTTTGGGTGGAGCTAAGACAGAAACATTACTTAAATTGTTGAATTTTTATCCTGCTCAGTCAAAAATTCTGTTAGTCATAAGCAAATATTAAAACTGCTGTACAATGCGGTACAATGCCAGCTCAAATATAATAAATCTAGGCAGAAGTAAAGCAGAAAGAAGGCTACATCCCCTAGGATGGTCAGGGGAACACGACTTGCAGAAAGAAAACTAAAAGGAAGCTTGGCAGGTATAATCCTGTGAAAATAAGCATGTAAGAGCATATGGATGCCTACAAATACACCAGGAATACACAAAGAGGAAAATGAAATATTTAAGCAGTGTTGGCATAAGAAAAAGAAACAAAGTGGTATAAAGCATCCATTAATAAAATTACGCCAGAAGTTGTGCAAGCCTTGTAGAGCAGCACGGCTCTGGAATGGTCTTCAGGAGGAGGAGGGAGGAAAAATGTGATTACTTTTAACATGGAGTTAGTTAAGTTTATGAAAGGAATTCCTGTGCACTGTGTAAAGTCACTGTCATGATAATAAGAACATATTAAATTTCAGTACTTTATTTACTTAGTGTCTTTGATCCAAAGCACTTATATAAAAATGCAATAATGAAAATTCCTTTCAACCAGTACAATAAAAGTCTGAATTCCTTGGGGTATTTCATTTTCTTTAGAAAAATGCAGTTTGGACACGTTCCATTCAATATTGGCAGAAATGACAGAGAATCAGCCCTACAAATAATAATAAATCTAGAACATAAGATAAGCTATAGGTTATTGAAATGATGTGTTGTAAAGTTTGAATCCAACATTTGCAATGTTAAACTAGCAACAGCTGAGGAAATTTGTGACTCTTTGGCAAGTCTGCAGGTCTCATCAAATAACTGCCCTGCAAGTCACTGATTTTCAGCTCTGTGAGCCTACTGTTTCTGAAACAGATAAAACCACTGCTTGGAGCTGGATTCTCTGAAGGCCCCAGCCAACAGAATTAGTGAGAGCTTGCAGTGTCCTTTGCATCAGGAAGAGAGCTTGTCACCCTTGCAGCATGTAATCTGACCAGAGTGCATGAGCTGCACATGCCCACCTCTTCCTTCCCTTACTTCTTTCTTGGTACTTCCAGTCCAGCAGCTGACCTCAGGCTGACCCACGTTCTGGGTGGATGTTTGTAGGTGTGTGATAGTTTACACACACACAATATGAATCAGGAAGAAGAGTATTGCCTGTTACCCAGCAGAGAATTTGAACCAGACCTCCAGAAGTGAAAACCTTAGCAAAATGTTTCAAGTTTGGACACCAAATTCAGGTCATTTAGATCTCCCCTCAGGACCACATATATGGCTCTTTGATTTTCAGGGACAGCAAGCAATGACTTGCCAGTGGACTTCATAACTTGTGCAGGCTCTGTTGAGATCTTTGGTGAGGTTGGAAAGGACCATTTCCCTCATGCTTCATGGCCTAAATCAGGCACTAACTGATATGAGGGGAGAGTTTTTCAAAGGAAATGGGGTGAGGGGTAAGTTATTTCACATTGTGTATTCTGTGATAGATCACTGGGCAAACAGGAATGTGATTCTGGGTGCTCAGCCTTCTGTTTTTAGGTGGAGCTGATGTAGCAAAGCATCAAAAGATACAGATCAGACAGCAACCTCTAGTAGCCTAAATGAGGCAATTACCTATTCATGCCATATTTCCTTTATTCTGTCAGTTGGGCTGCCCCTTGTCATGGTATACAAAACCAGTTTTCCAAACGTGACAATTTTAGCTTTAGTATTTTAATTTCTCTTCTGACTAGTCTGAATTTAATTTCTGAACCTCTCTAGTCTTCGCAAGTAAAACAAACAAACAAACAAACAAACAAAATAATTGGAACATTATATGTAATAAATGGGATGGAAAAGCAGCAGGATCTGAAGAGAAATGCTGTTCTGCCCACTGAGCACCAGTAGTTTGTTTTCTGGCACAGATCCCAAGAATTTAAAAGAGCCACCCAACAGTGACTTCTACCTGTTGATTACAAGTGTTTGATCTCTGTAAAACTGCATAAGGGAAGAGACTGAGCCCTCACAAAACAACTTTATGCAGATCCATGATTACTCTGGAAGTCCCAGGTGATCTGTTCTCTCGTGTCTTTTTTGGTTTTGTTTGCTTTTTTTTTAAAAAAGTACATGCCAGCCCTTGAAAAGATTTACATTGACTACATCACAGAAATAGGTAGGTGCAGTATTAAGCTCTTTATCTGTTCCTTTCTTAGGCCCTTATACTCTCCCTTAGTTGTAAATTGTGAGTTTCTTTCTGAGGGAAAGTGTGACTTACAGGGTGTTTTTTTCCTTAGAGTTTCCTTGGCAGAAATCTTAATGGAATTGTCTGTCATCAACACCTGCTTTCAAGCTTTTCTGATAAAATTAGATTTTATATCTCAACATCACATATGGCATCTTTATAATTAGTCTTTTTGCAGTATATGAATGTCAATTCCTAAAATGCTGCCTGTACAGTTCATGTGGGAATATTTCACTTCATTAAATAAATCCAAGTTTTTCATTGGAGCTTTTAATTGTTGAAAGCCCACGTCTTTGTGTGTCTAATCTCAGAACCATTTTGACAGACTGATACAGCATATTGCAGCTGCACTGAGACTGAGCTGGGAGCAATTCGCTTCTGGAAATGTCATCCTGAGAGGTCTGTGTGTGCCTCCATACCATTTGTGAAAATGCAGTATTTGAATATGTAGCTATCTGAAAGTGAGAGGTTGCCTTCTTCAGAGGGTTCAGTATTGACCTAATCTTGGAAGCACAGGAAGGTCTATGCTTAGGAGATCCTGAAAAATATTACTATACATAACATTTCAGAATAAGAACACCCAGATTTTAACACACATACTCAAGAGTAAGCAAACTTAGTGGAGTTTTCAGACAAGTGACAATCAGAATTACTGGTCAGCAATATGGATAAAAGTGTTAGCATATCAGTGATTCACAGGTGATTGTTTTAAACTGTTGTAAAATGCATGGAAGTCCTACACTAGTACAGATACCAGCATAGGTGATGCGTGATTTTTTTCATTACTCATGTTACATCTGAAAATTTTTATTCCACTTGTCTATGTTCATTTCTCTGCTCAGATGAGAAAATGTACAAAGTAACAGATCATCTTTATACCACTAGCACTAATGTCATGAAGTGGTAACATTTGCATGGAAAGGACAGCATTTAGTATCCAATGCAACAGGATGAAAATGTGCAAACTGTCAACTTGTAATAGAAATGTCTTTAGTTTCTCGAGTGCAAAGTGCAGTGTCAGCAACACTATCCTTTAAAAAAAAAAAAAAAGAAGACAAATAGGAAAACATTTATGAACATAGCTCTTGATAGCTCTCATGCAAACTGCTGTCAGACTGCTAATGCAGTGAATCATTCAGGCTCAGCTCACTGGGGGTACTCCTGCTCATATTGGTCAGACTAGCCATAAGGGATTTAACTTTATAAGCATAGTAGTCCCTTAAGTTGATGGATGGAACTTCTTTCATGCCATCACCAAAATCACAGCTTCTCATGGCACTCTCTAACTGCTTCTGACGCCTATAAAAGTGGGAGAATTTATTGAAGATCAGTGTAATGGGAAGCACTACCACTAGGATACCAGCTAAGATGCATGCAGATGCCGTCAACTTGCCAGCAGTGCTCCCTGGCACAACATCTCCATAGCCAACTGTGGTCATGCTAACGGTAGCCCACCACCAACAAGCAGGGATGGTGGCTAGCCCCTCATTCTCTTCTTTCTCAATGGTGTAAGCCACTACTGAGAAAATGGAGATGCCAACAGAGAGGTAAAGTAAAAGAAGCCCCACCTCTCTGTAGCTATACTTCAGGGTGGCTCCAAGAGACCTGAGACCTGTGGAGTGTCTAGCAAGCTTTAAGATGCGAAAGATCCTCATGAGTCTCAGGACTTGTGCAACTCTGCCTAAATTTGCTAAAGTTGGACTACTTTCCACCACCAAGTTGACAATTAATGTAATGTAAAATGGAAGGATAGACATTAGGTCAATCAAATTCAGGGCATGCTTGAAAAATTTTAAAAAGTCAGGAGCTACTGCAAATCTTGCCACCAGTTCAAAAGTGAACCATGCAATACCAAAATGTTCCACGATTTCAAACCGAGGGTCTTCCTCGGGATTCCCATTACTGTCAACAATCTGAAAGTCTGGGAGGCTGTTCAGGCACATGGTCACAATGGAGCCCAGCACCACCACTATTGAAAGGACACTGAAGATGCGGCTTAAAACTGAGTACCCAGGATTATCCAAAGCAAGCCAGAGCTGCCTTCTGATGTTTCCAAAGGGTTGTTTATCAAATTTAGAGGCATCGTTGTAGAATGCCAAAATCTCATCAAAAGAAGATGTAGTACTTTCCTGGTCACTTTGTTCCTCCCATTTCTCTTGGTCTGGCTCCATTTTCCTCCCATGGTAGCTATAACTGCAGCAGGAGTCTATAAAGAATTCATTGATTCCCCAGTATTCAATCTCCTGGCTGAAAGAAAACACACAGAGTTCACCCATCACATGGAGCTTGCCGGTGTTATAAAAATGTAGCACATAAGGAAAGAGCTCGGGGTTCCTGTCAAAATAAAATTCATTCTTGGTATCATCATAGTCATCGCAAAGCTCCAGTATCGACTCCTTTGAGTGGCAGCTCAGCAATTTGCCCAGCCTGGTCTCAGGGAACCTTAATAATGTGTTGGATCTCATCTTTTTCTTAAAGCCTCCAACGTTGATGCTGATCTCATTGTCTTCAAAATTCGCTTCAGATAAAGCATTCAGACTCTGCCCTGTCATAGTGAGCTCCTTCCAAAAGTGTGTAGGGAATGAATACCTAGGATGCAATTGCACAGAAAGTTGACAGAATGAACAAATCTACAGCATGTTCACCTATTGATGCTTGCTTTTCTTTCTTTCTCTCTTTCTCTCTTTCTCTCTCTCTCTTTCTTTTTCTTTTTCTTGTTTTCTTTTTCTTCCTTTCTTTTTCTTTCTTTTTCTTTCTTTCTTTCTTTTCTTTCATTTTCTCTCTTTTTCTTTCCCCCTTTTTCTCCCTTTCAGCCCCCGTTCACCCACTTTCCCCCCTTTTTCGCCCTCTGCCCCACATCTCCCCTTGTTCCCCTTTTCTTTTCTCCCACCTCCCACTGAAGACCCTGAGAGGCTCCTTTGTTCCCGCTGCAGGCTCCTGTTCCTCTCCGCGCCCTTCACCTGGGCTGCGGCTGCCGCTCCCCACCAACCCCCCGTTACTCACGGCCTTTGTGCCACCGGCTCCGTGCGGATCTTTCCCTGCCTTCTGCCGCTCCCGGCCCCGCCAGACGAGGAGCCCCCCCGGCCGCCGCCGCCCAGGCTCCCGGTCCCCGCCGCGCCTCAGGGGCCGGAGCCCCCGCTCTGCGCGGGGGGCGCCGCTGCCCCCCGGCCGCAGAGGATCCCCCCGCCCGGCTCCGCTCGGCTCCGCGCCCGCCCTACCTGCTGCCTCAGCGGCCGCGGCCCCCCGCCGGCGCGCCCCGTCGCCCCCGGCCCCCGCCCGCCATCGCTGCCGCCCGCGGGGGCCGCCAGGGCTCGCTTCGCTGCCCGGGGGTGCCGGTGCTGGTGAGGTGTCGGGGTGATGCCGGTGCCGGGGGGATGCCGGTGCCGCTGGGATGACGGTGCCGAGGGGGTCCTGGGGGGATGCTTTGTCGGTGCTGGGGGGATGCCGGTGCCCGTGGGGTGCAGGTGCCGGGCAGGGCAGGGCAGGGCGGCCCCGGCGGCCGCGCGGTGCTGAAGGGACAGCGGCCGCCCCGCTCAGCGGCGGGAGGCGGCGGCACGCCCGCTCGTCATGGCGACGACCCCCGAGGCTGCCGCCCGCCCCCGTCGCTCCCACCTACCCCTGGCCCGACCCCACCGGCGGCGATCGGGGCTGGTGGGTGGGCGGCCGGGGGCTGCGCAGGGACGGCCCGGCGGGGCCGCTGTGCCGGCGGTGCCTCTTCTCGCCCGCTCCTGCTCCTGCCCCCGCGCACCGGCGGCAGCGGCGCCGCAAACTCGGTTTCCCTCCCCACCGCGGTCCTGCCTCACGCCGGCTCCGAGGGGGGACGGGGGACGCCCACCCGCGGCCGCAGTGGTTCCGGGCACCCGCAGACCCTCTCCTGAGGGGCGTCACCCGCTTCTCTACCCCTCATCCTGCCGGGAAGGGACCGGGGGAGGGGATGCCGCTATCCCCCCCCCTCCCCGCCCATGGCACCAGCAGGTCCTCGCTGTGTTGCCTGGGCAGGGTCCCTGCGGGGACTCACAACAGGAAAAACGGGGGCACTCATCGGGGCCATTTGGCGTGAGGAGAGCGGGGCTGCGTGTTGAGGCTGCTAGCCGCCCCCTCAGCTGCCGAATGGGAACCCCCGACCTCTCCACACTGCCCTGCCAGCCGTTTCAGGAGGGATGATCCTGAACGGCAGGACCTCGAGCGGGACGGGTGAAAGGGCTGACCTCCCTGCGCTGCTGCTCTTGGCGGGGCAGTTTTCCTGCTGGCACGTGGAGTAATGTCCAGCTACATGGCCAGCGATAGCAGCGTCCCTGCCTATGCTGAAGGCGACTGGGAAGAAATCTTTTCCCTCGTGCTGAGCCCGGCGTGAGGCCGAATTTTCCGGGGAGAAGCCTGGTCCTGACAGTCCCTGCGAGCAGGAGTCGACTGCGCATCTGACTTCCCCGATCAGGGGCCGGCTGTGCAGAGCATAGGTGCTCTGAGACAGGTGCTTTATACTGGGCTAACCCGCATGGTCTCCTGCCAGCTGCCTCGTGACCACCTCTCACTCATGGTCCCATGCATCTGAAGTCCAGCTCCTGGAAATGAATTGCTGTCAGTGCTTTGCAGGATTAGGGAAGGCAGGGGGATGAAGACTCCTTGCTTGCTTCCTCCCACCCTGTCAGATCCCTGAGCACTCCAGCCCTGTGCATCACCTGCGGCTTGTTCCTCAAACCCTTGGCAAGGGAGAGGGGTTAAATCTTCCAACTCCAGCAGCACATGAGCCCTACTTACAAGGAACCCCCTGGTAATAAAGAAAAGCCCTTTAAGAGCCCAGGAAACTGAGTGCAGACACGGAGTGGGGCAAGTAAGTCCTGGTGCATGGCTGGGTCTCCAGGACCCAGCTTTCCTGCCTGGGGTGTTTGATCACCCCACCACATCCCACCAATGCTGGTGCATTGTATGGCCAAAGACTCCACACCTCTGGAAACACTTCCACGGCTGTGTGCATGGACCGTAGCACCCTCAGGCCCCCAGAAATGCTTCAGAAAATCCATGCTTCAGTGATACTACAGATGCTGCTCCTGCTTGCCTTTTCTTAGGTGATGTTTGCTCTTGCTTTGTTCTCCTGCTGGTGGCTGCCTCCTGCCTCCCTTCCCTACAGATGCCCTGGCTCAGAGCTTTGTGTCCCAGCATGCTTCACTGCATGTCCAGTGACATCCCAGGGGACATTGAATTATGTACACCAGGCTGCCCTCCTGGCCAGGGAAAGTGCTGCTCCTCTCAGTCTGGTCCCCCAGCTCTTCCCCTCCTGGGACAGGGCACACAGGAGACAGAAGCTGCACATAGCAGGGAGGAGGCTTTGCAAACCCAGAGACGACCTGCACGTTTTCCTGTAACAACGGCTTTTCATGTCCAGAAAGGCATCTGTGCTGCCTCCCAGCAGCAGCGTAGCTGTTGGGTTACTTTGTGACAGCCGCCTCCTCTCAGGGCTCTGCTGGAGAACTACTCACTAGAGAGCTCTAATTGTACTGGCTTTTAATGCCTGGGGCAAGGGATGGCAGGACACAGGACTGGGAACCACCACGTTGAGATTTCTGAGTTGGATGCCATCCTAGGGCTTGGGTAAATCACAAAACTTCTCTATTGTAATTTTCTGCTCACTCTGAGGAGAACAAAAATAACTCATATACCTTAGTGACGTTACAAGCAATAGTAAGCTGCTGCTGCTGGTAGTGCATTCAAGTGACGTCTGTATGTTTTCACAAGCTCTGCTCTGTCCTACCTATCTAGTGGGGTCTTTAAGCATATTTAAACATCCTCAGAAAATTAATTAAAAAATCATTACTCTTCTTTCTTACTCTTAAATTAGATATTTTTTCCCTAATGCTGCTTCGGAAGAAACTAAGTGGAGACACATTTAGAGGATTTCCAAGCTTTTATACATTGTTCTCACCTTCTAAGCCACTTTGCTAAGAAAAAGGGTTATAAGCAGTCTCATTACTCATTTATCAATCTCCGTTCTTATCTTTACCTTGCAAAAAACACTGGTCACTTTTCTAACTTGCATTTTCTTTTAAAAGACACAGCGAGGTTTATGCAGAGATACTGGAGATAAGCAGCAAAGCAATATAACTGCATAAGGATACAACTTCCACTAGCGTGATATAACTGCTCCTGTAATTAGGGCTAATTGGATCAGCCCAATCATGTTGCTAATAAGGCTAAAATGCTTCCAGCACCCAAGTTAGTAATACAAAATTCATCTGAATGTTTCTACAGGGTGTGCTCCTTGCTCCAGAGACACACAAGCAAGCCTTTTACTGACCTAGTAACAGGTACTTTTGCCTTTTCCAACAGTAACTACAGGAAAAAATGCTGTGGACACACTATCACTGGTGGAATCCAAGGCAAAAGATATGTCAAAAGAAATCTGATATGTCATTTTTTGCATGAAATGAGCTTGTGATGTGTCAGAGAAGAGTACATTTTGGGATAAATACAAAACAACAATTCATTTCCACTGCCTTGTGGATGCTTATTGGACTGGAGAGAATGCAAGAGGAGTGCTGAGGTGGGGCTGGGCTGGGAATGTAAAGAAGCATGAAAGAATTGCCTGTTGGAGTGGGGAGATGAATGAGTGATTCTTATCACTCTAGGGCAATAGCTAAACTAACTTTGGGTTTGCTGGTTATAGTTGCTGACTCTGAGACTGTGTGAGAGAGATAGAGCTTGTTTTATTGGTACACATGGTACCACGGTTTTTAAGGAACATGAGAAGGTGCCAGTGCTGTGTAAAAGCATGGCATGTGTACAGGTGCCCAGCAGGGCCGGGAGACATGGTAACTGCAGTGTTCGACTGTACACCCTGTCTGGGGCTTGTGGTGACCTGAACTGTGAGGGAATATGGAAATTATTGCCTGCTGGCAGCTGACTCAGTGTAGGAAGCTGCTGCTTAAGAAGCCATGTCCTTTAAACAAAATCATAAAGGCTACATACATCTTTGGATATTTATCCAAATGAACTGAGTACAGCCCAAGTTTGGCAGAAACCCTGACTGAGAGAGAACATTGTGGAAGAGGGACCCTTTTAAACACATTTTTTCTTATCCCCTCACATCAGCAAGGTAGCCATTCTCATCATGTTTGGTTGCTAGCAGTCTATGGCCAGCCTTTTCTGACTGGAAGCTTAATGAAAGCTGAGATTATCCCTGCTTTATGATTTTCAGTCGTTCTCAAATCTCCCATAACCACAGGCAGAGAAGAAGTGCCATTTGTTTGTGAGTCTTCTCACCCTGTAAGAGCCCTGACTGACATGCCTGCTTTTCTCAGGAGGGAAAGGCTTTGCACAAGCTCTGTGGTATTTGCAGTATAAAACTGGGGAGGGAGGAGAGTCAAACAATTTACTAAGCTAGAAGTTTACAAGGCAGTGATAGCCACGTCTGAAAACAGACCTCCACTGTGACAGAGTGGAACTCCAGTGGACCACAGAAAGGCCATCTGGCAGCTGAAGAAATTGAACCACATACTGAACATGAACTGAACATTTCTTTTCGGCTGACAGCACCTCAACAGAGTGACAAATACTGATCTTTTGTGGTGTGCTGATTGCGTGAGCAATGAAGTTTTTCTGTGATGACTCTGTGGTATTCTGCCTTTTGTTGTGAATTGACCTGCTTAGTCATTGTTATGCCTGCTCCACCTGATTCTTGACTCTGAGGGACATGTGGCAATATAATCTTTTGCAAGCCCAGTGGCAACCTTTGTCTTCCTTAATTAAATCACCATTTCCAGATTCATGGAATGCAAGGCAAAAAAGCATCATTAGATAATTGTGACTTTCTTTTAGTTAGATTGCAGAATTTCAACCTTCTGTCCCCTACTGAAAACTGATGTCTGAGGTGGGTGAAATGAACCATACCTACAGACCCACACAGGCACCAGCTGAGCTTCAGCAGTAAGCATTTCCCGTAGCAATAAGCAATGGGAAAGAAAGGGGTTCAGAGCTGGATGTAAATGTTGACCTAATGCAGTGCAATGGTCACTTTCCCAGCGGTATTTGGTGCAGACAGCAGTGGGCATGACCTCTTTGATATTTGCTTGAATAGAGGTGGGGAGAAAGAGGATCTTGCTTGGATCCAGGTAATGGCTACTAGTTTTAAATCATGACTAAAAAGCCTACTTCTGTGCTATCAGTCAGCTGACATTTCACTTGCATTTGGATCCTACCCCTGTGTTTCTTCCCTTATGCTCCTCACACTTCTGTGTATCTAGAAAACAAAGCCATGGGAACTCCAGCTACAGTACAGCTCCTCTGGACAGATCCCCAGATTTGATATATTCTCAGCTGATTTGCTCTCACTGAGAACATGCCTCATGCTTAGATGGTGCAGAGTGTTTTGCCTCCATTTTTTTCTTCCATGCACTTTTAAAGAAGATGGGGGAAATGCTTCTTGCTCTACGCAAATTGGAGAAAACTCATGCAAAACTAATCTGAGCCCCTTATTCTAAAAATAATAATTGAGATAATTTTTTGTTTACACACATATATATATATGTATATTTATGTGTGTGTGTGTGACACAGGAGATTTTAAGATAAATCTATCTTTCCTTGAGCTGTTTGTAGCAAACAGCTTGGAAGGGCATGACCATCACACACTGCCTACAAAATATGTTTCTGTACTGGTATGACCTCCAGCAGATTCCTCCTTTTTTTTTTTTTTTTTTTTTAGAACAAGCTAAAGCACAAAAAGTTAGCTTTTGTGCCACACAAGGCCTTACTGTGATTAAGATAGGGTTTTTTTTAAATTCTGTTTAGTGAAAAACAGTCAACCCTAATGATTTTTCCCTTAATAACTGCCCGCACAGGAAAAGGAATTTAAAAACTTTTTCATAACCTGCATAACACCTATGTTCCATTTTTAAAAAGGGAGAGCACCCCCCACTTGTTTAAAAATACTAATGAACTGTTTGCAGCAACAGTCTATCTCTGAGTCATTCACTGTAACTTTGCAATGGGGGTACCTTGCCTGAAATGAATCTCAAAGGCAGTTTGGTCTGTAATTTATCCTAAAGGTCAGACTTGCTTATCTAAGGATCTGATTAAACGTATGCACATTCTTATATGCCTCCAAAAATATTCTGGTTGTAAAGAGGCCTCTGACTAGTGGATGAAGGATAAAGAAACTATTTCCTTTGGATTTGATTCACTTTGATATTTTTGGATCATATGTAAAACAAGAACGAGCCAATTTAAAAAAAAAACAAAAGGATCACTAAATAAGATTCTAATTAATGTTTCCCACTGTTCCCACTGCTATCACAGAACAAAAGGTTTTAAAATTTCTGAAGCATGTTGGGACATCTGTGCTCAGTTTCTATATACAATACAGAAAGTCCAAAACATCATGGGAAACCTTATTCTGAAGGGATGCCAGTCCAGATCCATACTCTGAAGAGTTTCATATGGTTCAGATCAGTTTATAAGAAAAGCCTCTGAACTGTTTTATCCTTAGCTAACATGATTTTAAACTTCAAATTTTTTAACCTCAATTCAAGAAAGCACTTAACAATATGCTTAATTATAACCTCCTCTGTTTTTCGGAATCATGCTTTTCTTTGCTCTCCTGGAGTTTGTTATTCCTATAATAGAGTAAGAGGAAATAATGAAGTAATTTTTTTCCAGAGCTTATACTATGAAATTATGAGAAAACAGCAGTAGTTTAAACTTCACCATTTGGTTTGCTGACTGATTTATTTGCTATAAAGTTGAGTGAGGGCCAGCATGTTGTGAAGAAAACCTGAATTTCATTTTATTTGTTTTTCTTTTCAAGCTGCTGCTTTGTGGAGCAATTCTGAACTTCATTGCAGTTGGAATATTACGCTAACCAGCTGCTGATCAAAGACTTCACTGAATCTAGGTCAGGTCTAATTTGTGAAGCTCGCAGAGTTAGTCACTATGGCAGCTTTCTGAAAGGTACAGATGGAGAATCTATGAGCTGTGGGAACAGAATTACGGGGCTTCTTCTCACCATCAGTTTTAATGCAATTTGTTTTATTTCCTTTTCCAGGAGTTCCATTTTTTTTAGAGTTCCTAGTAAAAGAGAGATTAAATGTGACAGCCACATCTGTTTTAGGAAATTCCCATGGAGATATCAGATTGGTAGCTGACTCAAGCGATGTTAAAAGTGAATGCTTCTGGTCTGAGCAGGTGGTCTATGAACACTATGAAAAATCTGTAGCCTTTTATAGTGACTTTCATCTCAGGATCTCAAAGTACTCTGTAAACATCAGTTGATCAAACCTGGGAGGTGTTCACTGTAATTGAAGAGAGTGGGTTTTATGGCTCACAAGTTCGCTGCTGGCTGTGAAATCCTATTTTTGATTGACATAATCTGCCACAAGTAGAGCAGATGTATTGCTGCTGTGCCTGGAAATAAGAGCTGTTTGAGAGGTAGCAGGGCTTGTACCACTGGTAGACAGGTTCTTCTTTCCTTTTGATCTGTTCCACTATCCCCTTTCCTCCCATTGTCTTCTCCTAGTGCTGCCTGTCAAGCAGCCATGCCACTTTTGTAAGTCACCTTGAGTGACTATTTTCTGGAGGGAGCTTGACACAGATGCATGCTTTAGAGATTTTTTTCTCTGCAGTTCCTAGGACAAAACGTGTGCTGAGATGTACTTCAGCCAGTTTTCTACCAGGTGTAGCAGCGGGAATACAGCAGTGCTGTCCATTTACAATATTGTTGGGGTTAATTTCAAAATCTAAACTTAGCAGCATGGAGACCACGCCAACAGTCAGAGAACATCTGTCTGAACAAGGTCCTGCAGCCAGCAGAAGCTGCCTTGTAAAGCATTCCTGTCTGACCTACAGGGCTGTAGCATAAGCATCACCAAGGGCAAGTTTCCTTCAGTGAATATTACTTTTTTAATTCTCAAGAAACAATGAACAGGCTTATTTCAGAGTCCAGTCATAACATGACAAATAATATTTGTGTGTGTACATCCACATATATGTTTATGTGTGTGTGTGTGTGTGTAGGCACTGCTTATATGGTTACTACCAGTACTTAGAATTAAGGACAGTAATTTGATACAAAATTAATCTTCCTGTGGTTTGTTTTTACTTTGGTTTGGGGTTTTTTTGTTTATTGGTTTCTATAGCTCTAGAGGCTGTTTATGTTGAGCACACTTTGACTTGCATTGAACATACTTAAAATTCAGTCATATTCTAGTTCTAATTGTGACCTCCTGGGATTTTGCCATTTGGACCCTCCAAAATCAGTGTTACTTCCTTCAGTAAAACTTGGGATAGAGGACATGGAGGAAGATCAGTATTTCCAGATGAAAATACAGGCAGTTGGTTGGATAGGGACTTGAGGCTTTGTTGTCTGTGTGATAACACTCAGATTATAAATATCAACTTTTGACAGTGTGGACCCACAATCCATTATGCTGGCTGGAAAATCCACATTTGTTGTTTTAAACATTCTGGAAAATATGATTGCCATCCAAGGCTGAAAGCAGAGTCTCCACCACTGTTAGTCTGGAACTTGTACTGCATATTATATCTCTTAGTATAATAAGGTTAATGATACCAACTCTATCCCCAGTCAATATTTATAGCACAAAGAAATCCTCAAATGCAAAGATAGTTGAGGGCTTTATGGTGTTACACCAGGGAGAACTTGACATCAGATTTTCAAGTGGTTATAATTTTTCAATTTGTTTCGTAAAGGATTTTACCTTCCCATCCTCACAGCAATCAGCACATCTGGATCCCCACCCTGACTGTGACCTCTGGATATTGCCATAATATAAACATTAAACAAACATAATTATTGATAAAAAGTGCGCAGGTTATTTCTTCCCTCATTTTGTCACTTAAAAGATTTTCATAGGCACATATTGTTCCTAGTCTACAGTTGCCAATAAATTAATACTATGACCAGTGTGTGAGCATAGTGTCACCGAATTAAAAAAGCTGAGGATTCTTTCCAATGGCTGAACCAAAGTACCTGCATTCAGCTTTTGCATTTTGGCTACATCACAACATGCAACAGATATCTTAGCAAAATGTATTGAATGATCAAATGGAACTGAAAACAATCTGGAAGAAACTACAAATTGTACTGGGGGAAAGGAAGCAATCAGGAAGTTTACTATTGTAAAAATTTGTTCCGTATCCCAAAGAGGGGAGTAAGAAGAAGAGTTTTTCTGGGATTAAAATGTATAATAGCAGGCAAACCTTTGTACACTCAGAGTATCCATTTCTCAACACAGCAAACACTAACATAGAAACATATGTGATGAGCAATAACACTCATAAATCTTAAGAGATTATGTGTTCCTAAAGTAAGACTTCAGAAAGATCCATTTTGTTAATTGCCAAACTTCAGCATGATTCAATCAAGTTTTGCTTAATCTGAATTTATTTACTCTTTGTGATGATGAATCACTGAAAATGTTTGTAGTCCAGTCTGCCGAACTAATTTATCAGGCATTTTGATGGACTGGTGATTTGTCTTCTCTGAATCGTTCATGGTTTATTTATTTATATCATCTGGATTGTGTAGAACAAAAACTGGAGTCCTGCCAAGAACTGAACATTCCTCAGTGATGCCTTCAGTAACAGGAAACACTCTCTGGATAGGTATTCTTGTTGCAATATAGCCAAACAGCTAAGCCAGGAAAACTCTTATCTATGGATACAATACCCTAAACTAAATTAATTTGTTAACCTGTGGGTGGATTTGTATCAGAGACACAACCTTGCAAAGATGGACGGACGACAGTGGAGAGGTTTCTCTGTGCAGGACATGGGGATTTCCTTGGAGGGCCAAGAGTACAGGTCATCCCAAGAAGAAATAAGACAGTAGGGGGTTGCTTACATAGCCTGATTAATATGCAAGTACTGTGCAGAGAGGCAGTCTCACACTGGCTGTTCTCTGGTTCTTATGGATAACGATAGTATGAGACAGGCCAGTCTGGACTTCAGCATGAGTTGGCAACTTATATACATTCCCAGAACTGTACTTGAATGGCTGTTCTCTACTGAAATCTGTGTCACTATGACCACCCTCTGTGGCTACTTGTCAAAGCTAACTTCAGAATATCTGCAAGGGGCTGGCATGCCTACCTTCAACGCAGGTATGTTGCTTTGGCCATCTCTTTTCCAAGGGAACGTATATGATCAAGTATTGTTCAGAAAGACTTCCAAGCCTTTACCTGTGAAAGAATTAAAGAATAAACACACAGAAGTGGCAAATTATTTCCCAGAGTGGAAAGTTCTGATTTTCTGTACATACAGATGCAGAATAAGAATCCTCTCACTTCCAAAGAGGTGCCATCTGCTAGGTCTGGGCTCCCCACTACAAGAGATGTGGACATAACTACAGTGAAGGGCCATCAAGATGTTTAAGGGACTGGAGCATCTGGCATATGAGGAAAAGGGGTGAGAGATTGGGCTCTTCGGCCTGGGGGAGAGAATGTTCCAGGGGATCTCAGTATTGGGTATAAAATACCCGATTGGGTAAAGAGATGAAGAAAAATGATGGAGCCAGACTCTTCTTAGTGGTGCTCAGTGAAAGGACTAGAGGCAATAGGAACAGACTGAAAAACAGGAAAGTTTACTAAAACAAAAGAAAAAGACTTATTTGATGCAAGGATGGTCAAGCACTGCCACAGGCTGCCCAGAGAGGTTGTGGAGATAGTCAAAACCTGATTGAACATGATCATGGGCAACATGACCCTGATTTGGGCAGAGGATTAACTAGAGGTACCTGCCAGCCTCAGCCATTCCACCAGAGTAACTTAAAAAATCTCAAGTATTTGTTATATTTTCCTGAGAATAGATAGTGAACAGAGCATTTCAGTTTGCCAAATAGACTTTAACACTCTTGAGTCTTGGGTCTATGATGTTCTTTTGGTGAGTGCTCAAATAGTAGATATTAATTAGATATCAAGCACCATTAATGGAGCAACAGTACTAGAACACATGTGGTAGTAAATGTGTGCACAGGTATGTAACATGAGTATCAGTTAAGGATATAAGAAGAAATAGGGATGTGATTCAAATACCAATCAGATGTGCTTTATTAGCTACCATTCAAGGACTGCTGTTCCTACCATAGCACTGAACTTGATCAACGGCATCAGATTTTGGTTCGTATGCTTATTGTTGCTATTTCATGGGCTACATCAGCCCTGCACTTTGCTCAAAGTCTTCCTTAGGGTAGTCTCATTTAGGAATTTTGCCATCATGAGAAACAAAGAAATTGTCAAAATCCGATGTTACATGGATTTATGCCATATATCACTGGAGTTGTAAGTAGCAATAATCAGGCAAAAACATGTCCCTTTTTCATCTGATACTTTCTTCTGGCCCCCCAGTGTATTGAACTGCTCTATAGGTTAACTAGCCCTGAATAACAAAAACCAACCAGTTTGTATCTGAGGACAGTGAAATGCTTCTGAGATATCCCAAACACATTTGGCATGTTTAAACACATCCTTTCAGCTTGTCATTTTTCACACAGCTTCTGAATGATACTAATAATAATATCATTTATTTTGCATGATTGATCCTGTGATTCTTGCTTCTACATCTCAAATGCAATACTTCCAGTCTTGACTTCTTTTCTTCTGGAGGGAAATGCATTAGAATTCTTCAGTTATTCTAGATATTTAGAGCTGGAAGACCAAAACCCATTTATATACAGGCCTAAAGTTACTAAACAACCCGAACTACTTCAGATCTGATTGTTTTATTAATGCTTCTAGGTTGACTTTGATTGAGGTAAGAGATTTACATTGCCAAAAAAAAAAAAAAAGAAAGAATTGGACTTTTATGTACAGACATATGTATTAAATCATTTGTAAATTTTTAACATGGGAAAACAGCCATGTTCAAATGATACAAAATATTCATATAACAGTACTGTTACTTGCTGGTGTTTCTTATCTGAAATTAACTCCACAGTAGTCAGCGTAATTGGAAGTACATAAAACCTGGAGAAAAACAGAATGGAGATGTATGCTTTCAGTCCTATTTTAGATTCAGAAATTGGCCCAGGGACTATGCACAGTTTGAGGAAGAAGGTACTTAGTTTTCCTATCCAGTTACAGATCCGCTGTGGATTATTTGGCCCTAAAATCTATGGAGACAAATGTAGCCAACTGATCCTCTTTTAACAATATGCCTTAACTTTTTTATATCTGGAGGAGAGCCAATATGCTGTTAAACCTGTAAAATTAACCAAAATTGAGGGATAGAAGCTGGATTGACAGCAGGAGATGTCAATTTGCCTGAAGAGTATCTTTTTCAAGAAAAGATGTACCACTATTTTCCTGTGGAATGCACGAGTCACGTCTGAAGATATACAACTGCAAAAGCCATCTGATAATAACAGTGTGTCAGAAGCTCTGCCAGTGTCTCTCTACTCACCCACTGAACTGTGGTGAGGATACAAAAGTTCCAGTTCAGCTGTTTACCCAGCTGTGGATCATCTGGTTCCATGGGAAGAATTTATCTTTCCAGTTTGCTTTTGCAAAAGGTCTAAGAAATTACTTGAAACAGTAAAAAAAAAAAACCCTCCAAAAAAGAGCATAATAATTGCCAAGCCAGGTTAAGGAATGCCAGAACTAAAACTGCCATAATTCGAGTCCGTCGTGTATGTTGTCTTCCAATTTCTAATGGCACGACCACAAACTGGTGGCTTCTTTGTCTTATTTTTTTCCCTTGCTGCAGAGGATGGACTTGCTGTGGGATGAATCATGGTTACCTCATTGCAGAAACTCTGGAATTTAGAGGGTGATGGCAAAGGACTTCAAGATAGGAAAGGATTGTACTGTGGTTTGGGAAACTGAGTTGTCGTGGTATTGGATTTTGTTGCTATTATGGATTTTGTTGTTATTCTCCTACACATCATTCCAAATGTAATGTGGGGCTAGTCACTTAACTCACAGCTTTTCACAGATGGTAACTGATTTTCTGGAAACCCTGACAACTGGAATATGATATGGGATATGCAGAATACTCACTATTATGGGAAATTTGCTTTGAAGATATATTTTAGATGCTGAAAAAAAATCTGTCCTTAAGCATCTCAAGTGAGAAACCAAAGTCTGTGGTTTCTTTTGGCAATTTTGACTCAGTGATCATGAGCAAATATAGAAGGTAATACTTCCTTCTCATTTTCAGGAGCCCTGGCAAGATAATTTGTCAATGCTCATAAAACACCAGGGTCCTGCAGAGGAGAAGACCATAAAATGCCTTTTTTTGGAATAAGTAGTTGTTTCAGCACTGTGTGAGATGACAGGTGCCATACCTAGAATAAGGGGGTAAGATTTTTCTAATACCGATGCCACTATTTTTGTGTAGTGAATCAGCAGGGAACCATGGCAAAGGCCTTGACAGTTCATTAAATCCCATCCCTTGCCTGAAAGCAGGATATGCTAGGCCTAATATTTTCCTGTTAGATACTGGTCTAAGCTCCAGTGACAGAATTTTCATGATTGCATGATTTACCATCACTTCACTTTCCATACCATTAAAAAGTTTTTCCCAGTAGCAGTTGAAATCTCCTCTTTGTTTGCCCAGTCTTCAGAGAAGAGAGAGAAATGTTCATCTGTGGGACTGTCTCATAGCACACACATAAAGGGTGCAGAACTAGGATTATCCCTTTATTTCCGAACAGATTTAAAAATTGTCCCAGACCAATGGTCTGCAACAGTACTTGTTGGGGCCTGACTGCCTGGAGAGCAGCTTGGTAGAAGAGGACTTGGTGGACCTGGTGGATGGTAGGCTGACCATGAGCTAGCAGTGTGCCCTGGAAGCAGGGAAGGCCAACAGCCTCCAGAGATGAGTTGGGAGCAGGTTGGGGGAGGTGATCCTTCCCTTCTGCTTAGCACTGGTGAGACATGTCTGAAGCGCTGGGTCCAGTGTTGGACTCCCCAGTACAAGAAAGATATGGATATTATGGAGCTGGTCCAGTAAAGGGCCATTAAGATGTCTAAGGGACTCGAGCATCTGACACACAAGAACAGGCTGTGAGAGCTGCAGATGCTCACCCTGGAGGAGTCTCATCAGTGTGTACAAATACCTGACAAAGGGGTTGTAAAGAAAATGGAGCCAGACCATTTTCTGTGGTGCCCACTGAAAGCACTAGAGGCAATGGGGACAAACTGAAATGCAGGAAATTCCACTAAACACAATAATCATACTTTTTCAATTCAAGAGTGGTCAAACATTTACACAGGCTGCTCAGAGATGTTGTGGGGTCCCAATCCCTGGAAATATTCAAAACTCTACTAGAGACAATCATGGACAATGTGGCCCTCTTTTGGGCATGGGACTGACTAGATGATCTCCAGGGTGCCTGTCAGCCACAACTATTGTGTGATTCAGTGCCTCCAGGAGTATATAGAAAGCATGACCCTGGCATTTACCTTCTGCATATTGAAGATATTGAGCAACTCTTCTTTACAGTAAAATTGGAAATGGCTGTTTCACTTGTGGACTGTCTGTATAATAGGCAGAATCAGAGTGGAAATACTTAATGTTTGAATACCTTTTATGATTCTGTATGGTGAGAGTTCTCCCTTCTCATAAGGATCTTTAGTTTGGGTGTCTTCCCAGCTTTCTGGAGTAAGGCGTAATAGTTTTTGTTGGGTTGGTTTTTTGTTTGTTTTTAAAATTTATTTCTATCCTTGCGAGGTTTTTCAAAAAGACTGACTAATACCTAGGTAAAGAAATACAGCTTGTTGCCAAGTCTAATATTAATGACTTATTAAAATGCTCCTCACTTTCGCTTTTGCCCTTATCTTTTCCAGACAGCTGGGAAGCCAGTTCCTGGTGTCTTATGGTTGCAAACACGATTTTCAATAGATTTCTTTTTTCATCCCCTTCAGCCCAGAGCATGAGATATTGTTTTATAATGGATTATAGCTACCTGTCTGGGGAACGGAGTTACCTAAATGAAGGGTAATTTTCCAGTATATTCTGGACATTCATGTGGCACAGGAAAGAGGCCTAACACCTTAAAACAATGATCCTGTAAGAAATTAGTGCTAGATCAACACCACAACCAACACTAGACCTCAAAATTTCTTGCCCTTTCCTCTTTTTACCTAAATTCCTGAGCCATCTGCATTTCCGTCAGCTAAGTTTTTCCTAATCATCAGCTTCTAGTCCTGATTCTAGAGCCATCCAAATCCATATTGGGCTGAGCAGTTGGCTTTAAAGTTCACAATCCACACTGCCACCCCGTGCTTTTCTTCTGCTCATGTTTTTCAGGTTCCCTTCTCCCAGGGAGGACAGTAAACACAAGAATGGGAGGACTGGTAACCATGCTCCCTCTTCTAGAATGTATTGTTAGGGCAGTTTTGGGGAGTTGGGAGATGTGGGCTCAACTTCAGCCTGACAAAAGGAACAGTGAGATGAAGTTTCTCTCATCCCTGAGAAATAGTGCAGCCCCTAAGCTGTGAAGTGTCCAGGTCCCTGATCTGAACATGACTTTTTCCTGGGTGGTACCTGCTGGCAGGTCATTCACTTTCTCTTCTCTTGTTTTTGCTTCAGCTGTCCCTGGTTTTATGATTTTTTTTTTCTTTCCCAGGCAACTATACTGTGAGGGCAATTAAGGGGAGGGAGAGGTTCATTTCTTAGGATTTTACAACAGACAAGATGCATCAGCAGACAAATCCTGGTTGCCACTGCCCTCTATATCCATTCAGTCTCTCCTCTCAAAGACAAAAGCCTGTTTCCTTGGACCTATTTTCTCACATGTTTTTATACAATCTAGTTTTAAGGGATTCAGAGAAAGAAATGTCACAGGTAGCGATTTCACAGGGCAATACAGTTCACCCTGTCAATGAGTCAGCCTGTAATTCTTCTAGCTTGTTTTTGACCCTTGTTCCTCCTCACTCCATAAATCAGTCCTTCTCCTCCTTTGTGATGTTTACACTGTCAAAACAGATAGACGTCCCCAGGGTATTTCCTCACCTCCAGCAGATAGTCTCAACATTAACGCCTGAGCACACTCTGCTCTCTTTGCTCAGCTGTCATACAGCCAAACTTGCCTCATTGACTTAATTCCTCATAAATCAATAGGTCCAGATACTTACCCCATTGTTTCCCTTGGGATGAATCTGCCCCACAAGATCACAGCCAGTTTGTTCATCTCTGCTGTTATTAGGACCTTCTGCCTCTCTTCTTTAAGCACATATATCCACTTCATGTCTGCATTTGAGGTTGAGCTTTCTCCTGCAGACTACTGCCTTGTGCCCATCCACTTGGCTGTTGTTTTGTTATTTCCAGCCTGTCTAAGTTTCTTTTTGGTTTGTGTCTGTCCCCATTGGTTTACACAACATCTCTCTAATTCATAGGAGTTGTTACATCAAATATAAATTGAATTAATGTGGTGTTTATTGCTTCCTTCCAGATCATAATAGGCATTAAATAAAAACAGACTTAGATTTCTAGCCTGCCTTTCCTCCCCTCCCCACACCCAATCCATGTCCCACATAGTCTCCCATCGGCTCTTTATATTCATGTTTATCTCTTGTTCCTCTTTGTTTATGGACTCCCAGCCTGTGTTCAATCTCTGTGACACTGCTCATTTCCCAGCCAACTTGCATCCATTTTTCAAGTAATTTTGTAGCTGAGGCTTTTCTCCAGACTGGTTGTAGGCTACTTCTTCATTCCCTTCATCAGCTGGTTTTGTAAATCAATAAGAAAGGAGTGACTATGTTTGTTTGGCAAAATTTAGCCTTTGTTGACTCTCTGGGATGACTTTCATGCTGGTCCTAACCAAAAGCAGCATTATTGGTGATGGGGTATGTGCTCCCTTTTGCACAAGCAATGAAATTTCCCTAGGTTCTTCACTGACTGATTTTATTAATCCTGTTGTATTTATTAATCTAGTCCCTTAACAATGTGAAATATGGGCCATGATGGCCAGCTGGTTGTTGTTTCGTGCTGACTCCTATCTACCTTCTTCTAGCAAATACTTTATCCATCTGCTTAGGGATGTCTCAGATTTGTAGCAGTAGGAAAGAGACTGCCATTGAAAAATTCTGAGAAACAAATTGGGTTTTTTTTCCTCCTAGACAGATCTAGGAGAGCAAAGGCAGGAGGGAGATTGTGGTTAAGATGTCATCTCCAGCAGAGCCAACATCCCTCCCTCATTGCAACAGGACCTGTACTACAGCTCCAGCAACCTGGTGTCTGAAGGTAGGATCAGGTAAAAGGAGCTCTTGCAACCCATCACTTATGGCTGGCACTCCACAACTTGCTGCTGCTGGGGATCAGCCATACAGGTTGGTGCAGAGAAGGCACTGAGTGGAATCACTGAGATCTTTCAGGAGAGACAGGCACATGGAAATGAAAATCATTGAGACCCAATGTTGTTATGAAGAGAAACACTGTGTAGAGTTTCCATTCCACTGCTAGACATTTCTGTTCATTTTTCTATAGTCCATCAGAGCTGAGAAATGCAAGTTAAAAAAAATCTTGTCTTTCCACAAGCAATATGATTTACTGTCTTGCCAGTCTCCTCTTGCCCCTTATCTCATGGACAGAGTTCAAGCCTTTCAGCACAAAGAAATAATAAAACAGTCACGGTCAACCTGATCAGTGGTAGCTCAGCCCACTAGTGGGCTAACTGCTGCAAGTGTTTTCTGGGTAGGCTTTGGGACAGAGGATTTGCAAGGAGGACTTTCAATATGACCAGGGTACATGGGTGTTTATGGATCTTGAGTAACAAAAACTGCAGTACTGATAGAATTGTGACCTTCCAGACCAAGTGAATCAATGGAGGGATTTAGTGTGAGCAGAAGTATGGGCCAACGCCCTTTGAAGGGGGATGGTATGATCTGATGTTTGATCCAGCACTGAGCTAGGTAGGGAGCAGGACCAGTGACCACAGTCCAAGCAGGATGATATCCAGAATCATCAGAGCAGGGGGACCATGCTCAGTGACCAAGTGGAGAGTGCAGGACCCAAGGAAGGGTTCTGTGCCTACAACTCGGTCAGTAAATTAAATGTGTACTGGCTAAATCTCAGACACTGAAACTAACTGGCACAGGAGGGCTTTAGGTTTGCTTAGTTTCCAAAAAAGGATGACTGCATGAGAACTCCAACTTGAGCTACATCCCAAAGCATGCTTTCAAATTGTTTAGGAGTGTTTGTTGGCACAGACTTGGAGCATGACAAAGGTTATTCTTACAGCCTTACATTTAATGTGATTGAGTTCCGTGCCCAGGAACAGTCTCTGGTGCTTTTCAATTTACTTACACAGAGATACTTTATACACAGCAAGGTACAAAGAGTGTAGACCAGGGTCTGGAGCATTTCCATCACTCACAGACACACACATATGCCCCTCAGTCCCCTATGCACACTGTGGATCCCCAGTAAGGTCAGACACCAAGCCTACCCAGAAACTAGCCCTTGCATCCTCTTGTCTCCAGCTGTCTCACGCCCAGACTTGCACACACACGCAAAAGGGTCTTCCAGCTGACTCTGAGACCCCATAGTCTCTTGAGGAGTAGACCTGGATCTCCTGGTGCCTCCAGTAGCAAGTCCCTCCAGTGGTCTCACTCACAGACATGCAGGTACCCAGCCCAGGCTTATGGCCACTTTGATACTTGACTTCCAGGCCACTTCTATCTGCTGGCTAGTCTCTCTTGAAAACAACAATGGCATTGTTGTACGGACCCTCCCTTGCTTGGGTTGTTGGCACACCAGGCACATGGGCCTTTGTAACTCGTGGTTCTGTGCTGGTTTCAGATGGGGTAGAGCTGATTTTCTTCACAGTGGCTGGTGTGGGGCTGTGTTTTGGATTTGTGTTGAACACAAGTTTGATAATATAATGATGTTTTTGCTATTGTTGAACAGCACTTACACAGAGCCAAGGCCTGTTTTGCTTTTTGTACTGCCACGCTGGCAAAGAATTTGGAAGGCTGGGAGGAGACACAGCCAGGACAGGTGACCCAAACTGACCAAAGGGATATTCATACCATATGACATCATGGTCAGTATATAAGCTGTGGGGGAGAAGGAGAAAGCGGGGGAATGTTTGGAGTGATGGTGTTTGTCTTCCCAAGTAACCATTACACATGTCAGGGCCCTGCTCTCCTGGAGATGGCTGAACATCTGCCTGCCCATGGAAAGTGATGAATAAATTATTTGCTTTGCTTTGCTCCTGTGTGTGGCTTTTGCATTTCCTATTAAACTGTCTTTATCTCAACACACAAGTTTTCTGGCTTTTACCTTGCCAATTCTTTCCCCCATCCTGCTAGTGGGGGAGTGAGTGAGCAGCTGCATGGGGCTTGGTGGCTGTCTGGGGTTAAACCACAACAGGTTCAAATCCAGTTGCTGGCACTTAGTTGTCCCTACACATCATATAGGCAGAAAAGAGCCCCCTCACCCAGGTAAATAGAGATGGAGGTTAACAAGAAGACAAGACAAACCGTGCTGGTCAGGTGCAGGGCATGACCCAACAAACATACCCACCAGCCACAGGTTTGCATGCAACCAGCCCCTTTATTTTCTTATCCCTCTCTTTACTCATGCTTATTCCTCCAAAATAATCTTGGTTCATCCCTTTTCCCAACTGTGGTCCTTCTAATTATCCCATAATAAGTCCCAGCCTCAGCTGGAAGGTGCTCTGGAGAGACTTTCCATTGACTCACCTTGCTGGGTGTCACCCCTGGCCCATGGGGCTCCTTGTGCCCTAGTGACAGCCCCCCAGAAGGTTTGGGGCAGGGGCTCTGTATCTCTGATAACACACCTCAACAAAGATAAAGCAGAATTCCATGATAAAGGTCATGTTTTAGAAATAAAATACAGAAAAAATAGCAGGAAAATGTGAAGGAGTGTATGGATGAAAAACTTACAAAAAAGCCAAAACCTGGCTACTGATTGATGGGTACTGACCAAGACAGGAGGGTGGTCTGTTGGTGGTCTGTTACAGCAGTCTTGTAGATCAGACAGGCTGTGATGTAGAAATCAGCTCTGCATCATTTTCACAAAGATAGCAATTGACTGGATGTTTCTGGCTGAAACTAGAACTGCCTGTCTAAACTCCAACACAGTGTGTTCCACTTAGACTACAACCAACAATACAGTTCCTTATGTCTGGATTGTTGGGAACAGGATATAATTTTAAAAGTTACTCTGGTGGAAGCAGACAGCATTGGCACTTTGACCCTCTGTCACTGCTGTATGGCTATAGGCAGTCAGGTCATAAGCAAACAGGTCTAGAGCATCAGGTTTTGTGTCTGTTCCCCTGCAACTATACAAGGAGGACAGGTAGTGGACTGGTCACCTTGTGAAGCACTTTTTCAGAATGTTGGGCAAGGAAGCTGCTGGGATGCACATGCACAGAGATGAATGAAAACAGCATTTCCATACCTTGCCTTGCACTATTGAATGCATGGGTGGGTGGTTTCTGTCACTTGAGTCAGGGAGCAAACAGATCATGGACCACTCATCTGGTTCACAGGTGTCACTGTAATGCTGGAGATACTGATTATCCTGAATGAGGTCTGGATCTCTTGGCCTCAGCAGAAGTCTCTTTGGAGACATGCTTTCTGTTAGGATGGTTCAAATTATAAGAGCTACAGTCTGGAGATACTGCTTTTGTGAATGAAGGTTACTGGTGGTTTTGTCAGTCCTATGTAAAAACCATGTAACCAAGACAGCTGTATTTGCAGATCCACCAACTGAGAAATGAGGAAATCAGGAATTTTTCCTCTTCAGCATAGGTAGCATAAATGTTGCACAATGATCCTGGTTCTTGGATTACATGGGAATAGCAATGCATAAGAATCACATTTCCATTACTTTTAGGGAGCAGACTTTCAGCTTTATTCTTCACATAAGCATGTAGCAGGAATAACAGTATCAGGGTAAGAGTGGAGTGCTTTGTCTTCTAGTGAATCCTTTAGGAGCTAAAAGCATTAAATGGTATTAAGCTTCTCCAACGCAGTTTGAAGACAGAATATAACAGAAGATTAGAAACCACTAACTAGTCCCTGCTGTCCCTACTCCTCAGTTTTACTAAGTAGTCTCAGCTGCTATAGTGGATCTGGACTTTTCTTTTCACAAGTGAAAAATGTTCTCGAGGATTACGTTTTTAAAGGCACAAAGCATCAATTGCATCAAGCCATGCAGCCTAAATGCTCTGTTTAAATGGGTAAAGCCACCCATGGTTTGAATGACATCTGCAAATGTCATTAAAACATTACTATTCAGCCAACATGGTGATTCTAACGAGAAGGTCCCTAGTGCAGAGAGACAGCATCAGTGAGCTGCCAGTGCAATTCCCAGCCCCATGCACTGTGCTGAAACCACATCTGCAGTAATGACACCAGACTTGGATGGCTTGGTGTGGAAAGTTATAGCCAGCTCTGGTCTCTGGAGAGAGGAAAAGGGAAGATTTTAGAGTGACTTTGAACCTGTGAAACAATGTGCTGCAATTACAATGCCCAGCACCAGCCAGCCTTTGCACCAGGGAGGGCTGGAGTGCTTTAGGAAGCTTTTTGCAACAGCCATGGTTGCTATAAACAAAATGGAGAAAGCAGCTATTAAAAGATTTTTGAAAGGCTCTCTGTTGGTTTCTGCTCTCTCTAGCTGCCTTTGGAAACATTAAGAATGCCAAATGATAAGCTTTGCAGTCCTCAGCACTCCTGAGACCTGAAAGAAATCCGTTGGCAATTGTTTTAAGCTAATGATTTCCTGCCGGTTGATTGGTGCTTATGTGCTGACGGGTGAGAGGTTGTAGCTACAGAAGTTATAAAAACAAATTGCCTCTCTGTTAAGGAATGCCAAGCTGCCTGCTCAGTCTAACTCAGTTCTACATTTTTTATTTTAAGGTCTGTTTGCAAACTCTGAGCTTGGTCTCTGCTGATTAAATAGCCCCCTGCTAGGATTTACTGGGATAAATCCCTGAGCCACAGTAGGACACTGATAGCAGGATGCTGTCTCTCCTAGTTAAATTAAGGGCACTTTAATGTGTTGCATTTAATGCAAATCACATTGGCTACTAGGTTCTTGGGAAACTCTTTCTCTTGAAAAAATAGGAAAAAGATGATCTTTTCAACAGGTGGGTTCTGTGTTTAGTCCCTGTTTGTGACCCTGTTTGTGACTAATCAACTGCTCCTCAAAGGTATTAGGCTTGGGTCAGAGCTGGAAAATCACCTGATCTCCAGAAAAGCCAACAAGAAGACTTCATTCTGGGGCTGGATTCTCCAAAACACTTGGGTACATGGGTCCTATCTGCGTGGAACTGAAGGAGTCAGACCACAAAATGTGATTCCCAAATACCCTGGTTCAGGAACTGTCTAATTCTAGAGACACCTAAGGTCCCTTCAGGGGACTTCCTTCAGGAACTTATCATTAGGTTCCTAAAATCTGAGTGGGTGCTTAGCCCTGTTGTGCAGTGTCTCTGCAGAGCATTAACCATGTGTGCCTGCCTGGACAGCAGTGCAGACACCTACAGGCAGGTCAGAGGCTGCTGGCTTTGAAGTACCTGGCACCTAGGGCTAGGGACTACCAATAGCTGTCCAGTAGGATAAGCTAAACCAGGATGTCCTAACCCTAGAATCCTGAGGTTAAGATATTTTGCTTAGCTCATAGTCTTCAAGTGAAGGCGGATGAGATGAAGCCATTCCCCTTGTGTTGGGTTGCCTCTTGGCTGCCTTGGGTGGCAAGCCATAGTCACACAGCGTGCCACCAGACACTGCTGTCCCTCAGTGCTGTGCTTCCTGCAGGCTCCTTGCTAGTTCTCCAGTGAAGGCAGGTCCAGAAGCTCTGTGGCAGCCTGAGGTTCTCAGCCCAGGTGACTGCTGTACAGTGAGCACAGTAAGACTGTCATGTCCCAGGGCATTCCAGTTCTTCTGAAACAGAAAGCTGACATGACTTCTGATTTAGAGTTGGTGTTAAACAGGTACTTGCGAATGAAAGCAAGGTCTGAAAGTAGACAAGGGATCCTCTGATGGGGTAGTGTTCTTCAGAGCATTATACAGAGAGTTAAGCTTGGCAGCCCACGTGGACCAGGCAGAGGAGAAGAAAACTGCTTCAGGTGAGGGAATCCTCCCCCCTCACACAGCTTAATGACCAGCAGTGCAGTAGGCATAAGGTCCTTTTCAGGAATACCTTTGCCAGAGAGACCAGGTCATGACTAACGAGGCATTAGGCTAGAAGACTAATTCAATGACAAATCATAGAATCATAGAATCAACTGGGTTGGAAGGGACCTCCAAGATCATCAAGTTCAACCCTTGATCCACTACTGCCGTGGTTACTAGACCATGGCACTAAGTGCCACATCCAGTCTCATCTTAAAAACTTCCAGGGACATCCACCACTTCTCTGGGCAGCCCATTCCAATGCCTGATTACCCTTTCTGTAAAGAATTTCTTCCTAATATCTAACCTAAACCTTCCCTGCCAGAGCTTAAGATCATGCCCTCTTGTCTTGCTGATAGTTGCCTGCAAGAAGAGACCAACCCCCACCTGGCTACAACCTCCTTTCAGGGAGTTGTAGAGAGTGATGAAGTCTCCCGTGAGCCTCCTCTTCTCCAGGCTGAACAACCCCAGCTCCCTCAGCCTCTCCTCATAGGACTTGTGCTCCAGTCCCTTCACCAGTCTCGTTGCTCTTCTCTGGACCTGCTCCAGCACCTCAATATCCTTCCTGAACTGAGGGGCTCAGAACTGAACACAGTACTCCAGGTGTGGCCTCACCAGTGCTGAGTACAGGGGAAGAATCACTTCCCTGGACCTGTTGGCCACACTGTTCCTGATACAGGCCAGGATGCCATTGGCCTTCTTGGCCACCTGGGCACACTGCTGGCTCATGTTCAGCTTCCTGTCAATCCAAACTCCCAGGTCCCTTTCTGCCTGGTTGCTCTCCATCCTGTAGCTCTGCATGGGGTTGTTGCGGCCAAAGTGGAGGACCCAGCACTTGGCCTTGTTGAACCTCATCCCATTGGAATCAACCCAACTCTCCAGCCTGTCCAGGTCCCTCTGCAGAGCCCTTCTTCCTTCCAGCTGATCGACACTCCCCCCCAACTTAGTGTCATCTGCAAATTTGCTGATAGTGGACTTAATCCCCTCATCTAAATCATCGATAAAGATAGTAAACAGAACTGGACCCAACACTGATATAGAACTGGGCCCAAAATTGATAGAACTGGGCCCAACACTGATCCTGTGCTCATGTGGCCACCTGCCCCTGACTGAGCAGCTACTCCTTGATGTTGGTAATGGGCATGTACCCAGTTAACTCCAGAAGATGAAATGAGAGCAAGGGGACCTGCAGGAGATTCAACACCAGAAGCTCAGGCAGGCTAGCAAAGAAGCAAGGTCAGCTGCACAAAAACTCCACTTGTTCATGGCAGCAGGCCTGGGGGAGTGGCACTGGGGCTGTGAGTCCTGTAAGCCATGGACTGGGGGAAGGACTAGATCTGGGACTGCCCATCACCCACTGAAGCAGGTATAAAGGGAGATGCTTTGTTATCTTGGTACATATGTGGAAGTAGAGCCCCCAGAAGTATGAAGTGAATGTATAAAGACCCAGATCTTATTTCTGACCACAGCTTGTCCTCTTCACTCCCTGAACCAACATGATAAAAATGTGTGATTACAATGTTGAAGCATCAGTACTGGCCATTTGCAGCTTACTGGAGAGCTACTGGGGAGCTGGCAAGCTGGGCAGAAAAGAGTGGGTTTGGATTTTCTTCTAACTCTCCCTGCAGAGCTAAGAAGATAAGTTCCCCACAGACCATCAGTCCCTGCTGCCGTCTCAGTGACTGTGATTCCCCATGAAGTGTCCAATGAACATTGTGCCAAATCCACAGAAAAACGCCTCTGCAGCAGCCTTGTGTGCGTCACATTAGCTGTGGGAAGCCACTGCAGGAACTGATGGGGTAATTGTTTAGTAGTGAACTTGGCTCAAGCAGAAGAGATCCGAGTGCTCTCCACTGATCACATGAAATTCACACCTGAGAATGGGCATCTGCCCAACCTATATAACACAGTGTTAGGTCCAGGCTTCGCAGGTAATATAGACATAATACCTGGAATTCCAGCTTCCTTTTGAAACTAGGTTTCATTTGGTCAGTCTTATTTTTGATGGTCCATCAGTAAAAGTGCTATTCCCATTATTATTTCTAATGGTATGTTTCTCATCACTACCAGCCTATGCATTAGTTCTAACACAGTAGCACAAGCCCTGAATTTTTTCCATCATGCACAAGCATTGAAATCATTCCATAAATGCCTCACCAAATAGGACACAAGCTTCTCTGGGAACCTGTGCATTTTATGTAAGATGAGTATGTGATCATTTTGAACTCAAAGGCTATTTTTGTGATGTGGGGGAGAGAAAGGCAGTTAGAGCTGAGAGCCTGGATGATTTCAGAGGCGTGCTGAGCTTTACCAGGGGAGGTGAACTTTTCCCCTCTCTGGAGCTTGAGTCTTTCAGTGCAATTGCTGCTACATTTTCTGATGAAGTCAGCTTTGGGGAAATGTTTTTTATTATCCACCGAGGGAAGAGACACAGAAGATACCTACACACAAGAACATGTACTTTTCCTGAAAAATTTAAGCTGATCAGGGTGGGAAGCAGAGTCTTGAACACAGTATTATTATTCAATCTGTCAACATGAAACCTGCTCTTTCAGAATCATCAGCACCTTCACAAATCTTGTAATAGGCAACCGCTGCTTAAAATAATGTAACACAGACCAACAAGCCAGTTGAAGGCAGTAATGTAGATTGCCTACACATTCATGCTTTTCTTTTAAAATTACGAATTGATTACACCCCTCTCTGAGAAATATTCCTACCTATGGCAATACTCTGTTCAGCTATATCTGAGCGTACGCTTCCAAGTCAAATAAGCTAGTAAGTGCATACACATTTATGTTTCTCTTGGTAATCATGACCTTTTCATAGTATTCTGCAGGCAAATGCTCTAGCTGTCAGTGATATAATACAGATGCAAGCCTCTCTGTCAAATAAAACTGTGCACTAGACATGCAATCTCATTGCTCTTGAAAAGAAATCAACATGAAAATATTGTTATTTATACAGTAACTTTCATTAGCAGAAAAATTGCAACTGACTATAATCCCCAAGCAACTAAATGGCATGTATTTTGGACTTCTTATTTAATAAATTGGCTACTACAATCAATATGGTCTCCATCATCTACATGAAAGCAGTGCTTTCTTCCCATTCATACAATAAGGCACATAATCTCTTCTTGCAGGCCAAGAAATCATTTGGCAAATGTACAAACAAATATAACAGCAGAGGCTCACAACGAACATCTGAACAATTTCTATCAGTGATGTTTTTGATGGTATCTGTCACTTCATTTTAGATTTCATTAAGTGATAGGTATCACTGACCAATCAAAAGTTAAAGTTATCCATTCCAAGAATATTTCTCTGCTTATTACACTTGTTAGGAGATGACACAAAGTTTTTAGCAGTGCAGTTCACAGATGCAAGGGATTTCCAAGTCCAGAAGGGACTGCCAAGTGAGCCTGACCTCCTGTCTGTCTCCAGATTTTAAATTACTTCACATTGCTTCTGAGTACAACAACTTTTTTTTAAACTAAAATTTAACTTGCAGAAAAGCATTCAGACTTGAACAGGGGGACATTAGGAGGAAATTGTGGAAAATCCATCCTTTCCAATTTTTTTTCCAGTGGTTATTTGTTCTCACTGATAAGAATCTGTGCTTTATTTCCAGTGTGAATTAATTTGGCTTCATCTCCCATCCCCAGTTCTCATTACACTTTTCCCTATGAAAATGAACTACCCTTTCAAAGTGGTTATTTTCTTTCATTAACATGCTTGTAAATTAGTTCTTTCTCTTCTTCTTTTAAATCAGGCTGATCTCTTTAAGTCTTCCAATATAAGAAATTTCTCTGGCCCTTCAATATTTTCATGTTTCTTTGCATCTTCTTCAGTTTTCCAGAAGCCTTCTACAAAACTTGAGAAAGAGTATGGTGATGATACACAGTATTGTGGTTTTGGTGCCCATACTCAGTGGCTTACTTCAGTTAGTTTTGTTCACCATCAATTATGGCATTTGTTTACTGGGACCTATTCTGAGTCACTCACTCCAGACTAGGATACCTTTTCTCTGGAAAAATTTGGTCTCCATTCCTTATTCAGAAGTGTACAATGTACAATTTACCTGTATTAAAGGGTATTTAGATAGAATGAGCACAGAATCTCAGTCTTGCATAACTGTCCAGCCCACACAATTATTTACTTTTTGATTACCAAATATCTTATTAGCAATGATTTTATTCTTCCAGATCACCAGTGGAGATATCAAAAAGTGCCAGGCTCAGCACCTGGCCTGACAGAGCCTTAATAAAGCCATCCTGATTTGATAATGGCTGTCACTATGATATGTTGGTTTCTCATCAGCTTAGTGTTCGTTCACTTTGTTGATATTTTCTAGCACTGCCATGAGAGCATTGCGTAACACTAGATCTAATAACCTTCCAAAGTTGAAGGGTATTATTTATAATGATTGCCTTGACTGACAGAAGATACGATGAAAAATACAGTGGAGTTGTTGGAAAAGAATTGCTCTTTACCCACATATAGCTGTGAACTTTCTGAATAAACCTTGATCTGATCTAGAAATTTAAAATTTAACATCCCCTCTCTCTGTAGAGAGAGTAACTGTTCAGTGTGTGTCTTGGGGGTGTGGTCCCAGCCAAGAGCTCATGTCCAGCAGCAGCTCCCAGAACCTGCTGAGGGCTCAGCTTCACCCTCCATGGCCCATCCCAGAGCAGCTGCATCCCCCATCATGCTCCTGCTTGCTTATCTCATTCCACTTCAGCAGGCTGCAGAGACAGTGCCACTGGGGAGGAGGCTTTTTATTTACATTCATTTCAGTTTAAGAAGAAGACACAAAGCAGGGGTTTTGGCCAGATTTGTGTTGTCCCCTGAGTGCCTGTTTAGCCCCAGCATGGTACATTCTCATCTGCGGTTGCCTTTTGTGAAAGTCAATATGAGTTTCCCCTGTGAAATGCCCTCTACTTCCCGAAGAGACTGGGGGACTTAGGCAGGTTATGGTAGCCCTCCACATGACCTTCTCCATTCCTCTACAACCACAGAATCACTGAATGGATAGGGTTGAAAGGGATCTCTGGAGAATATCTAGTCCAACCCCCCTTCTAAAGCAAGTTCACCTGAAGCAGACTGCACAGGGTTGCCTCCAGATGGGTTTTGAATATCTTCAGAGAAGGCAACTCCACAATCTCTCTGGGCAGCCTATTCCCCAAGCTCTCTATCACCCTTGCAGTAATGACATTTTGCCTCATATTTAGATGGAACATCCTGTGTTTCAAGTTGTGTCCATTGCCCCTTATCCTGTTGCTGGGCACCACTGAAAAGAGTCTGTTCCCATTCTCTTAATACCCACCTTTAAAATATTTGCATGCATTGCTAAGATCCTGTGGTGGGTTGACCTCGGCTGGACGCCAGGTGCCCACTCAGCCACTCTATCACTCCCCTTCCCAGCCAGATAGGGGA
The DNA here is from genome assembly GCF_003984885.1 of Neopelma chrysocephalum. NCBI lineage: Eukaryota > Metazoa > Chordata > Aves > Passeriformes > Pipridae > Neopelma > Neopelma chrysocephalum. Next base: position 4,507,855 of record NW_020897748.1, read on the forward strand.
GACAGTAAGGTGGAAAAACAACTTGTGGGTTGGAATAAGGCAGTTTATTTAAAGTGAAAGCAAAGCAGAAGCTTGCACATGCAAAAGCGAAGCGAAAGATAGCAGGGTTTATTCTCTATTTCCCATGAGCAGTGATGGTTGGCCACTCCCGAGCAGCAGGGCTTCAGCACACATGATGGTTTCTCAGCAGGGAGCCATTGGAGACAATGAATGCCTGCCTTCCTGCTCCTTGCCTTAGCTTTTACATCTGAACTGATGTCATAGGGTATGGAATATCCCCTTCCTCAGTTTGGGTCAGCTGGCCTACTTGGGTCCCCTCCCAGGATCTTGCCCTCGACTGAGGAAGGAATGTTACAGTGCTCATGCTGTGCTCAGAGGTAGCCAAAACACTACTGTGTTATCAACACCCTTCTAGCTGCCAATGCAAAGCACAGCACTGTGAGAGCTACTCTGGGGAAATGAACTCCAGCTCAGCCAGACACAATACAGATCCCTAACCAGGCCTAGCTCCCTCAGCCTCCCCTCATAAGAGAGATGCTCCAGCCCTCTCATCATCTTCACAGCCCTTCACTGGACCTACTTCAGTAGTTCCTTGTTTTTCTTGAACTGGAGAGTTCGGAACTGAACACAGTACTGCAGATGTGGCCTCACCACGGCAGAAAAGCAGGATCACCTCCTTTGACCTGCTGGTCACACTCTTCCTATCACCCCAGGGTGGCCACTAGGGCAAACTGCTGGTTCGTGGACAGCTTGGTGTCCACGAGGACCCCCAGGTTCTTTCTCCACAGAGCTGCTACCCGGCAGGTCAGCCCCCAGCCTGTACTGGTGCATAGGGTTATTCTTTCACATCTACTATCTCTCCCCAGGTGCAAGACCCTGCACTTGCCTTTGTTGAACTTCAAAATGTTCTGCTCTGCCCATCTCTCCAGCCTGTCCAGGTCTTGCTGAACAGCAGCACAACACTCTGGGGTATCAGCCACTCCTCCCAGTTCTGTAACACAAGCAAACTTGCTGAGGGTACACTCTGTTCCTTCATCCAGGTCATTGGCCAATCAGTTGAACAGACTGGACCCAGTACTGACCCTAGGGAACACCACGAGCTGCAGGCCTCCAACCAGATTCTGTGCTGCTGATTGCAACCCTCTGAGGGTTGCCTAAGAGGATGTTATGAGAGACAGTGCCAAAAGCCTTGCTGAAGTCAGGGTAGACAACATCCACTACTCTCCCCTCATCTTCTCAGCCAGTCATGGCATCGTTAGGTGGCTATCAGCTACATAAGCCACCTTTAGGTTAACTTGAGAGTGCTGGAGCAGTTCTGGTAGCACCAGTGGAGCTGGAATTTGCTGTGTAGCACTTGGCTGGCAAGCGCAACAAACTTTTGAGTGGCCAAAAAATACTTGGATGTGGGTTACGAACCACGTGAGGATTCTTTTCTTCTCTTCGAAACTTCTCACCAATATTTGATGGTTTCTCCTTGACGGTAGGGCTCTACTCTTTTCTTTTGTAACTGAAGAAGCTTATTGCTAGTCTGTGGGTTTCTGAAGAAGTGTCACCCTTTATTGCTCATGTGCAGTGATGATATTAAAAATAAACCAGCCAGTTGTCATAGATCAGAAACATGTATATGAATTAGAAACAGACAGTAAGCAATATCTGGGAAAATTCAAATCATCAAAAGCTCGTAGTCTAGTTCAGTTAGGTCACAGGTAAAGCTTTTTGAAAAGGGGATCAATAAATAGATTGTATGAACTGTGAGTGTATTTCTAGTGAAGCAAATTTTAACTTGATTTAATCTTTTTCCTGTAGAATCTACAGCTGGAGTGAGCCCTGCCATGCTGAGTTACTGTGGGAAAGGCAGGAGAGGAAATTGAGCAGAAATGAGCAATAAACAGAAACGAAACTAACTTGATTATTCTAAGTCCTGGGCCTGAACATAAAATGAACACCATTATAATATGGAAATTTTACACTACAATCATTTCTCTTTCTCTTGGAAAAGTCTGGGGAATTCTTTGAATTCCCCCCTCACAGAAAGTTCAAAAGTAATGTTGCTGACAGTGAATATTCAGCATTGAATTCTATCTTCTGTAGAGGATGTGATACCATCACACACCATCTCTTCTGAGAACTCAGTTCTGTGCAGAAGAACTCTGGTGCTGAGAGCTTTTCTTCAACTGGGAATGGGATGTGAGGGTGGTGGGAGAGGCTTGGCGGGATTATGACAGGATTTTACCTGATGTTAATGGGTCTTAGTGGCTAATCTGCTCCAATAAGATGTGCACCTGTGAAGCAAAGGTTTGTTTTTCTCATCCATATGAGAGCCAAGGGAATTTATATAATAATATAATAAACCCCTGGAACAAAGGGCAGTTGGTGAGCAGGTGGTGATTCTGTGAATAAACTACATATTGGTTCATATTCTGGATTAGTGGCAAAGTTACTCTCTCTCATGGAAAAACTCAACAAATGAGACAATGCTGCCAACATTGATTTTAATACAAATCTCACCAAATATTGTTTTTTTCTTAGAGCTGCAAAGAAAAGTATTTGAGTGAGAACCTTATGCTTTATTTCAAAAAGCAAGGACAGTAGAGGAAGGACTCAGAATGTGAAGCACATACATCCTAATGTCTCAGAAGACATTCTGAGAAATAAAACAACAGTGAAGGCCTTGATTGATCTGTTAAAAATCTCCTACTTAAACTAATTTCATGATTTCTGTTTTTTTGGTGTATCTTCTGAGCGTTTGACGGCTTTGGGCAATTCAGATGCTGTGGCAAGAATCCAAATGGCAAGCAACACGGGAGCCTGAGTTAGTGAACTACATTGTCATGGGCATTCCTACCAGCCCAGGTAAGAGAGCTGTCTGGCTGCGTCTGCACACTGTTTTTGAGCAAGCATCTGTGTTTATGGACACTCGGGGAGCAGCTCCATGCCAGCTGGGTGCAGGCCAGAGTGCAGCTGCTTCAGCTGTAGCCCTGGTTGGAGCCAAACCCAGCTCCTCTTTGTGCTGGCCCTGGTGCATGAGTGGTGTGCAGGGGGCTCACGTAAGACCTTGGGGCTTGAAAAGAGTGTGAAAAGTTTGAGGTTACACAATCTCTTGCATGTAAAAAGCAAGACCTTGCTAGCTTGCTTCACTCTGTGAGTTGATCCTGCAAGATGGGCTTGGGCAGAGGGCAGCAGCCCCCTGCACCAGCAGCGGGCTATGAGTTAGTTGTAGATCTGGCCTGTGGGAAACATGAGTTGCTTGATACACAACTAGTGGCTGTAGTTAGTCTCCCTGTGACATCTGGTGGTGGTCCTGCCTGCCTCACAGGGATGTTGTTGTACCTCTAGTGCCCATTTCCACTGCCCTGGGGCTACACGGTCCTGCGGGGGCCAGAGAGGACACTTTCCAGTGACAAGGGGGAAATGGGGTTGATGGGTGAGCGTTCTCCCTTTTCCACTCAGGAGACACAGAGACACCAACTGTGGGATGCCTCTTCAGGCATGAAATGTGGTAAGGATAAGGGATGGCTACAAACAAGCCATAGCCAGTTTGGGTAAGGAAATTAACTCACAGCTAGTAATAATATCAAAAGGACAGTGGAAAAATTACAGCTGTGAGCCTGGAATACAAAACAAACACAAAATAAACCATAAGAGTCCCCAGAGAGAACTGCAGAGGTGCCTCCACCCTTTTAGGTTGTCAGCAAATATCTCAATGGCAAAGTGAGTGGAAGGCATTGAAATGCACTCAAAATTCTGCATGCGTCCAGGCCCATAACGTATGCACCTCATAACTCCAGAAATGCAGGCACCAGCTCAATGGGCAGACAACATTTTTTAACCTCTTTCTATGTCTTTTTTTTTTTTTCGATAGGAGAAAAGAGACAATTGGACTAATGTATTACTAGGGTTCATTAATGTGTCTCCTCAAATGGCAAGATGAATGACAAACTCATTCTCAGTCATTTTCCATGTCAAGGACTAGATTTAAAATTTTCTTTTCACAAACAAAATTAATGGGGCCAAAATTTTTCTGTTGTTGCTGGCAAGTCTCTTCCAATGAAAATAGGCGTCCTTCACATATCAAAATCCCACACAGAGCCAGAGCCTGTAAGCAATGCCTTGCATTTCTAAGCCCTTTTGAGCATGGGCCGTGATCACAAAATCAGTAACATAAGAACCGTGTTCTGAATCACAGCACAGGGAATAATTGGCGGCAACTAACTTGCCTAGTGAACACTACTGGCCTTCCAAGTAGACTTGCCCCAGCATTCCTAAATGAGTTCAATGTGAGCCGCTCATGCACAGAGGTCTGCATCGCTCTGGCTTTGCTAACTCGGTTGGAAGCAATTAATGATGTTAGCATTTCATGCTTAAAATTCAGGCTGCAGAGGTCTCAGGAGTTTCTTTCCTCCCTTGGAACAAATGGTTTGTGTTGCTTTGGAACCCAGTTACAGGAAGCATTCAAGCATGTGCTGATCGATGGACAGGGTTGAAAGCAGGCTCCCAGGATAGAAATGTGCAAAATTTGTTGGTTTTCCCTTGTAGCATTTGCAGGCTTTGTGCAAATACACTCATTGGCCAAATTCAGTGCTCTAGGCAACTTCCTTACCAAATTTGCCAAAGAGTCATGTTCCAAAAATCTCATATATCAGTTCTGAAAATAGGATGTTTATAGTCCTCATTACTGTGGAATAATGTGAAAAATGTATAAAACATGTCAGTGCTGTCCTTAAGTCTTTGTTTTTGACAAGTGGAGCTCATTTGATATTCTAAAATGCTCAGAAGGTCACGGTTAATTCCTGTCTCCCAGCTCAAACAAGTTTTGAATAAAAATCTGCGTGTCTTGGACTACATCTCCACTGTCTTGTAACAGCAGTCTCAGGGCCCCCATCGAAAAGGGCTGTGCCAGCCACCTTTGCTCCTACTCTCTTTGACATGATCAGTGGTACAACACACACATACGCTCCAGGGGATGTTGGAATACATGTCCAAACACAGCCGCATGATGACTTGCCAAGAGAAGTGACTGGCCAGTGGTCACTACAGCAGCCAAGTAATCCGGAGATGTGCGGGCTGCTCAGTCCATCACCCTCCAGAGCCATGTAGACATAGACTGTGAGATTAAATGCCAAAATCATGGGGAAGACAGATGAGTATTTGAGCACATAGTCTACTGAGAATGGAGGAAAGCACTTAAGAAAAGCAGCAGTCAGGCAAAGCACTTAGCATACACTTAACTTTAGGCCTGTAAGCAATTAATTTTTGAGTATTCATAACTATAAGGAATTAAAAGAAGAAAAGCTGTCCTCTGTTACATTGGTGAGCAGATTCATATGCAGTATAGTCTTCTGAGGATGGCCATACGTTTTCCTTCCTTATTGTGTAAAGTGAGACCTTCCAAAGCTTTAAAAATGTCCTGTTAATAATTATTCAATTGATTAGTAGTTACTGAAAAGGAAAGTAAAATGATGATTGGACCTCTATTCCTATTCAAAACACTCCAGGTAAACAGCCACCCTCCTTCCCCAGGGCTCTTATCAATGCTCCCTTGTAATACTGCATACTAGAATCTGTGAATATAAAATACTGAGACTCCAGTGCTGTGCAGTGTACAATCCATCCTTGTATCTCTATGCTGTATGAGTCACAGTGCATTTAGAGATCTCCTTCCATCTAAGTGTGATCTATTTACAAGCATGCGTAGGTTTTCAGAGTTTCACAATAGCTGGCAGAAGTACATGATTTATCTATAAGTGAGCCATGTGAGTGTAGCTTTTTTTTTTTTTAAATAGAGTGTCTGACTCTAAATTCAAAATAAAATTTTGATCCTGCTGTATCTGAGGTGCTCTGTTTTCAAGAAACTATTTTTCTGACAGGCTTTTGACATTCAACAATGAGTATTTTAAAGCAGAATGAATTTGATCCTTGTGTTTCTTGTAGAATCCAGTATCTCCATGTACAGTGCATATTTCAGAAGTCAAGGATATAAAAGCAAATAAAAGCCACTGGATTGTGCCTAACACAAAGCTGGTACAGAATATAACTTTTACAAGACTTACAAGATTAATTTAGACTCAGAAATCTTTATTATCCTCATTCCTTTGTTGAAAGTAATAACTGAAACCACAAACTACCATCAGAAGAACCACCCAAGCAGTGAGTTGGTCCCTGACAGATCTTTTATATTAGACAACTGGGGCTAAATTCCATTTGTGTTTCTGTGCTTGATGTTCCTATTGCCTAGCTCCAGGCAGCTGCCTGCTTACTGCCTTATTTTGGTCCTATGAATCACTCTCTGAGGCTCCCCCACTGCCATAAGGAGGTAGGTGAAATTTAGCTTTTTCTACACCTACTCAAAAGACAAGGCCGGTTTCAGTGCAGCTGTGCATGAGTGTGGGGCTAGGCCCACACAGCTGCTGGCTCTCTCTTCACTGACCTGGTTGCCCATACCCTTTCTTGCAGGTTCTCCATCTGTGTGTCAGAGCAGCAATGTTCTCTTAGATAACAGCAGCAGGTAAAGGCCTCTTTTGCTGCCTTTTCATCCTGAATTGTATCAGATTGTGTAAAGCAATGATCTAAATTAGGAATATGGAAATTCCAGGGGCATATGGAAATAAAAGGGATATGTGTTGCTTTGTGAAACATTTTGAGATGTATTGTTGAAGCATGCAACGTACAAGTTAGGTGTTATTATCATTATTAATGACTGGTAATTCAGCCAGAAAATAAATTCAACAAATGTACAAGTGGCAGAAAAGTGGAGCTCTCACTTTTGAAGGCTTTGAGGATCACATTTACATTCACAAGTGGTGGCCCTAGAATATACGTGTCCTATAGATTGAGTTAGCATTAAATCACAGAATATTCTGAGTTGGAAGGGACCCACAAGGATCATAGTGTCCAACTCTTAAGTGAATGGCTCATACAGGTATCAAATCCACAACCTTGGTGTTATTAGCACCATGCTCTAACCAATTGAGCTAATCTCAAGAATAACAAAAAAAAGAACTGGAATGGAGTGTCCCCAGTCCTCTTTATGGGTAGTAGTGGACAAGCTGTATGATATGAATCAGATATAGTCACTGATTATTCACACTAGATACCTGGACACAGTGGGTTCTGCCTAGACCCCATTTCTGAATGGATTTCTGGGGTGTAGAAGGGTACAGGAATCATTTGTAGGCAGCACTTGCCCAGGTACAGAAGGAGGACACAGCTTGTTTGTGTCCCTGGTCCAAGATGCTCAAAGGAATTCCCGAGTCTGGGAGTTGACACACAGTCGGTGTAATTTTTTTGTTGTTTTTACCAAAAGAAGCAATTTCTACCCTGAGGTACATGTTCACACCTCACCTTTTGGAGTTTGCTTCTGTGTATCTTATAGCAGAATTTAAACGTAGCCCAGATCTCTCAAATGAGAAACCATGAAGAATCCCTCTCATGAGGCAGAAATGCCAAAATCCCATGAAACAGCTCTGAGAAAGTCTTCTGCAGCCAACTATGCAGATAGTCTCTCTGTGGTTTCAGGCAAGGAAGAGCTGTGCAGTTCTCACCCTGTTGAAGTAAATAGCAAATGCCTCAATGACTAAGTGCAGCCAAGATTTCACCCAGGAATTTAAGTGCTGCAGTGCTACATAGCTTCCATTCCTGACAACTGGGAAACATGGACAACAGCTTGTTTGGCATATTTAAAAATATACTGTTGAAAGGGAATATAAAAGTCTCGCTAAGACCCTTCAGGCATGTTCCTTATCTGTGCTATAAAACTGGACACAGAAAAGCAGGAGGATTTGTTTCTAAAGGTTAATGCTCTTTCTTTCATACTCCACAATAACACTATGCTGCACTGCTTGGAGGAATCGGTCTGGGGAGTACCCCAGTCATATTTTGCCAGGAATAGGAAGGCTGATTTCACTGCTGCTGTTGGAATTGCTCTCTACCTGCACATTGTTGAATCATTGTGTTGATGAGGGCATATTTTTGGGGATTTTGTCTCTTGTACAGAAATGCCTTTTGCTTTTTGGGAAGGATCACCTGTGCCACATGACAAGCATCTACAGCTTGGGGGAAAGTCACCCTGGACTTCCATTCAGGTTCTTTCTGCAAACTCCATTTCTAGCTCATCCACTTGTGCACTTCATCAGGAACACAAAACCGTTCAATATTTATTTCTCTGACATTTTTCAGAGAACCTCTGTAAAAGTTCCTGAGACTGAAAATGTTTCTCAGACAGGACAGAGCTTACCTGCACACAGACCTTTAAAGTTGCTAACAGCATTACCTCCTCAGAGTTGTGAAGAACTGCTTTGCTTAGAGTGGGATGAAGGGAAATTTCCTCTCCATCTCATGAGCCCGTATGACTCTGGGGAATGAAATTTAGCCACAGGAATTAAGAAAAGATTTGCTGGGATTGCCTTGTTCATCTTAGGGCCTTGTCAGAAGATAACTCCATGGCTAAGGCTAAGGTATTGGGCTGACTGCAGCAAGACCATCACAATCAAGTGATGCTAACAGAGGAAACAGAGGCAGGGCTGTGGTGTCCTGGGTCATGTTTATGCACTGCACTCAGTCTTGAGGATATGCAACATACATCTGGTTTCTCTAGAGAAATGTATCCAAGTCAAACCTCCTCAGGTTCCAGATAGATGAGAACATTGTTATATCTGAACCTTGAGCAAAACTTGATAACTTACCTTAAATATTTTCCTTTCTCACACCACTTTTAAAACAGATCTTACCAGGTAAACACATGCAGACACATTTGTGATACTGGAGAGTGTTTAATGTTGGAGCAATTTATTTAGGCATGTGTTTATGTTGCTCAAGTCTGTATACGGACATGTTCAACAAAAAGTTTGAGACGATGCAGATATCAGCTCCTGAGATTTTCTGTGTCACATGAGATCCATCTTCATGATTTTAAAATATCCTTCTATCCCTAGACTCTGCATCAGTTGGCTCATACACACGTGGATCAGATGGGTTGGGGTCTGAGAGAGATAGAATCCTTTATATTTGTGTCTGACTTAATTTTTTAATATATTTTTCCTTGTATATTATATACTTTTCTCTTCCATCTCCTGTGCTCTCATTGCACACCAAAAAGCGTTTTTCTTTCATTTCCTTGATTCTGAGAATTTTTGTACGGAGATGAATATTTTCCAATAATTTGGTAAGATTTGCACCATTCTCACAAAAAAGCTCCAGTTCAAATCTATTCATTTCTATTCACATAGCTGAGCATGTCATTCATGTGAGTAAGATTCAAATGCAGCTCATAAGAAGGTTGCATGTATGCCAGGGAAGGGGATGGTTTCTTTTGGGTGGCCTCTTTAGTTTGGAATAGATTTCTCATTTTAGTACTGAGAGTCATTTTAACATGTGAGTTTTGTTTTGTCACTAGAGGTGATCCAAAACAAAAGAATCTGACCTGAGAAAAAATTGTAAACTATTATCTTGGAACAAGTTGGCCTGAAAACTTTTTTTCTGCTTTTCCTACTTACATTCAGGAGGTGCAACAATCCCACTCTCCTGTCTTGCTGGGCAGACAGAATCACTGTGGCTTGTCTCAGTCCTTCTAGGAGCTGGCTCTGCAGCTGGGAATTGGGCAGCTCCATCTGAGGCTCTGTGGGATGCCAGCATCCCTGCCCTGACATAGCGAGCCAAGACCCGCTCAGAGCCAGAGTTTGCAGGCTTCTCACTTTTTGGAGTCATTGGGTCTCCAGACTCACAGTGTGCTGCCTGGTATCCTTCTCTCAGTCCTGCAGACTGGGGCTGGCTGCCAGAGTCACTCACACTGTGGCTACCTTGCCTACAAGCAAAAGTCCCAGCTGCCAAGAGCCTATGGCAGATCCGGATGTCTGGGCTGGCCCAGCATCACAGACCCAGAGAAAGGGGCCCTGGTTTTGCTTATCCTGCCCAGAATCCAGGAAGGGTTGTGCTTATTTAATTTGGTGAGAACTTGAATGAATAAGAGATTTTTCAAACTAAAACTTTGCAGGAGTAGAAACAAAAGATTTTCCCATGAAGTATAGTTTTGTCAGGAAAATTCTTTGCCGTGTTTCCTATGACTAGGGTAGCCTCTAGAGCAAGAAAGATGCTTCTTGTCAAAGAATGCACATAGAATCTAAGGTATGAAGGAATGAGCCCTCCTCACTGTTGTTTACTATTAGCCACTACATCAGTCTCTACTACCTTTCTCACCTCCTGCAGGTTTTTGAAAGATAAGCTAATCCCATCATGATGGAGCCTGACCAGTCCAGATCAGATGCCCCTGAGAGCAAGGAGTTGCTCTAAAGACTCCTTCTGATCCTCAAAGATTTGTAATGAAAACCTTTTGTAATTGTGCTGATCTTCAAAGAAGCGATGTAAAAATTCATGATGGGGATGTCAAGTCACAAGAGTCAATATTTTAAAAAAATATATCATTTGCCAGGACTGCCAGCTGCTGGCCAGACCCTGAATTAGCTGCCTTCCTCAAACAGAGATGTCCCCCATCTGCTGAATAAAATGCTTCTTTTGTGCACGTTTTCACAGCTGAGGTTTGAACCAAGAGCCTTGTGGTCTGCAGACAGCAGCTCCACAAAGACAGCCAAAAAGTTTCTTGCTCTGGACTAGACAGGCAGGAAACTAAAGCCTTTCTCAGCTGGAAGCATTCTTTGCCTATCTCTCAACATCCCTTCCAATCATATAAAAATCTTTGAAGGAGAACATCTCCCTGCAATCCTTCACAGAGTGAATCCACTCAGGCAAGGCATATTTTGGGGAAGGAGCCAGATTTGCTTGGTGGTCCTGGCTTTTGGCATCCACCATGACTCAGTAGGGAAGAGAGAATAAATAAAATACTATTAAGAGGTACAACAATGTTACCAAATGAGATTGTGCCTTTCCCAATTAGAGTTGTTTTTTCTATCTCCATATGTTGCATATTACAGAGCCCTCTTGTTGGTAAACATATCCATGGCTCCCTGCAGGGGTGCCAGGGCCACTCACCAGCAACTTGGAGACTGAAATTGTGCGTGACGTCCGATATGCCATGCAAAGATGGTCTTGTTTCCATCTGTGCTCTGATATAACATAGAAAGGCTCTGAGAAGTTGGAAGCTGCTGGCAGTTGGCACAAGGCTTCTTCCATAGGTACCTCTCCTTAAGAAAAAGAAGGAAGGTTGGGAACAGTCTTAGTATTTTTGTGTCTTTGTACAGTAGATCCACACTAATAATAAAGCAACTAAAACATTTCCAAAGGTCCTTGAGAAGCTCTGAGCCCTTACCAAGGACTATGGCAGCAGTACATTTGTGAGTCAGGCAATGTCATTGCAGTTTGTAGCTGAGATATGAAGAAGCAAAGTGAATTTTCCCAGCACTTAAATACATGAGCTGGTAACAGGGACTTAACAACTCACTGTGCATCAGCCAAGCTGTGTCCGTGTTTCTGCTCTCAGCCCACAGCAGATCCAGCTTAACTATCTTCCTCTGTGGACCAAGTAGAGTTGTTACCTAGTCTTTAGTGGCAGACTTAGAGGTTATAAACACATGTACAGACAGTTACTGGGACTTAGTTGTTCCATGATTATCTGCATATGATGGTAACTCACTGTTGTGCTAAGCTTTGAAATCACCTGGCACGTTGATGGCAGACCATGCAATAAAATTCCCAAATCCTGGTCCTTGGAGCTGTGCTTTAAGCACTGGCCTGTAAGTTCACTTAACGCTGCAGCAAACCAGGCACAACTTTGTAACAAAGCTTGAGCATGAACCACAGGAGACTGAATTTTCAAGTGTAGGTACGGTATGGAAATAGGATCTGTTTCTGACTCCAGCTGTTATTTTGTTAGCCTTTCCTGGATGAGTAAAAGCTGATGGGCACCAGAAAATTTCTTTGTTGTCTATTTCTCCATTAATTGCTCTGAATGTGTGTGGTTCAAGAGTGATGTAAATCATCATCGCCACCTCACTCTATTTATCTGTTTCTTCAGCAGGCTCTCATGGTAACCAACAACTACTGTATTTAAGCATGCACTGTGCCACACCTACTTGGTACAGCACTTTGCAATGGAATAGCGTGAAAGAACAAAAGAAAGACAGGAAAAGAGAAGGACAAAAGGAGTCAGAAAGAGATGAAGGTAAAAAAAAAGTAAGATAGAACCTCATGTCCTTTATCAGAAGAAGGGAAAGATTAGATTTGTTTCTGGAGTGGCTATGAATACCAGATCAGCTAGCTGCAGTTTAGGAGGTCTTTCTATATAGTCTGCTCAGACCCAGTTATTTTAATTCTGTGTTGCCAGCTGGCCTCTGCAAAAATCTATTCAGGGTTCCATTCTAAACAGTAATGTTTGGGAAAAGCACAATCTAAAACAGACAGATCTGTATGTGTTTAGGTTTTGCTTTCTTTCCACTTTTAAATATTAAAAATTGACTCCAGCTGTGGGGTAAAGTAACGCCCAACCTATAAAGACACTGACAAATAAATCACAATGCTATTTGCTGTACATTTTCTGAGGTCTAAACACCAGCTCTTGAAAGGAATTTTCCATGATTACATCTTGGGAAGATATCTTCACTACCAACAACTCATTTGACTTTTATACTTCTTAAAAGTCATCACATTCCAGCAGGGTCAGACCTTGCCATTATTTCTCTGGCACATATCTCAGGAGTTAACTGAGCTATCTGATGTTACTTAGGACATGTGCAAAGCTTCATTCTCCCTATCTATCATGCTGTTAAGCAGAACAGTTACCCTGTGTTTACAAGGGTAAATCACTGATCGACTGGTCAGTCCCCTCAGCTGATCAATTCTGTTTGAGTCCACTTCTTTGCTGTGTCAAGTTTAGGCAGCCTTGCCTGAAGCCAAAGCTTTTACTACTGTTCATCTCAAAACCACTGGGCAGCAGAAGGTTTCCCACTTCACTGGGATGCAGCCCAGAGAAATCAAGTTTAGCTCCTGAATACTGATCCAGCTCACCCTGGCTCATTTTGTGGCCTGCAGCAAAATCACTCCTGCCTGTCCTACATTTCCTCCTCAAAAAAAAGTATAAATATTTAGTGTTAGAGAAAGGAAGAAGATGGAAATTCCAACCTAAAGGCATTGCACGTCTTTTTTTCACGGAGCAGCCATTAATCCACAGAGTTCCATTAATCTACACAGCCTGGGTAATAATCTAGAAATAGCTCTGATGTTGATATCATATTTTTAAATTTATAAATTACCTTACAGTTGAAAAAAGCTGGCTCTGAACCAAAATGCTTGAACTATCCTATTTCAATTTTAAATGTATTTACAAAACATTAAAAAAAGAAAGTTTCTGGCCCTTGCCCTGTTCCTGCCAGAAGTTGCAATGTAAACTTTTTTGTGGAGAAAAATAATTAAAGTAAAAATTCCTGACCAGTTCTGCTCTGCATGGCATTTCACTGGTGCTTACTCCAGATCTACAAGTTGGTCTCCCCTTGAGAGCCGGGCTGTGGAATGCCTGCCCTCAACAGGGAAGGGATTTAAGATGTTCCTGCTGTTCTCTGCCTCCAGCTACACTACTGCTGCCCCTGTGGCACTGGCTCAGTGGTTTGTGTAGTGTTGTTCTGAACCATACCAGCAAAAAATAAAAAGTCTCTGCTAAAGTAAGTTTTTGTTTCTACTGGATCAGTTCCCTGATCCAGCCAAAGTTTTACATTGTCCTAATGAGAGGAATGGGAAAAAAAATGATGATGGAGATGCTTGGAGCCTCCTGCACATCTGCCTGGTCACTGGAGGAACTCTAAAGTGCAACTTCACTTTTAAAAAATGCAGTTGGGTCCACAAACAAGTTGGTTTTGTCCCAACACCTTTGCTATCCCTGTTCAAACACCCACACATAGATTCACTCATGAGCAGTGTCAGACCATTCTTCAGAGCATCACCCTCCCCACGTTCAGCTGAATCTTTTTGTTGAGAGTGGCTCCTTACCCTCAAGAGGAGCTCACTCAAGATCTCTTCTTCATCTGGAAATTCAAAAAGGAGAAACAAGGACATGTTCTTAAGCTGAACAGAAACTACTACATAAGAATAAGGTAGCTATGAGAAAGACTTCAAGGGCCCAATGCTGTTGCTAACAGCAAAAGCTGCAAAAATATCCAGCTAACCCAAAAAGTTTTCAGTGAATGCAGCTGATGTAAAAGGTGAAGAAATCCTATCAAAAAGACTGGAAAATATGAAGTTTTAAAAGGCTGCACAGTATAATTAATAGTAACAAGGGAATAGTGTGTTAGAACAAAGCAGGGAGGATGTATATGAGGTTTATTGTAGTGGGTTTGATGTTTCATGCAGGACAGTTTAATAAAACTTTGAGACACAAAGAATTATCAAAAGCAATCTCTAACCAGAAGCAATTGACTACAAATTGTGGCAATATCACAGAGCTAGGAGAGGAAAAATATCTGCCTTTAAAAGGGGTGAGAGGTGGAGAAAGGGTCTGGAAATTTAAAATTTAGAGCACTTTGCAGTGATTTAAAGTTATTCAAATAAATGCATGTATTTAAGAGCACCTAGATGGAAAAAATATAATAAGAAACAGGAACATGGAATTGCCAAGAACCGATCATGTCAAGATAATGTACTTTCCCTCTTTGAAAAGAAATGGATATCATAGAAAGGGGGATGTAGATGTGATATATCTCAACTTTAGTAAGATTTTTGACATTTTTCTGATGTTCTCATGAAGAAACTCAGAGTCTGGTCTAGCTGAAACTACTATGAGAAGGATGCACAAATACTTTGAAAATGTAATTAAAAAGATACTCAGAAAGCACTTCCCAAGAATTTCCTGACAGACAGGAATAGTTGCATGGATGAGCAATCATAGAAATCCATCCTAGGCTTGGTACTGTGATGCATTTTCATGAATTACTTGAGTGATGGAAGGCTAAACACGCTTGTGAAATTCACACATGACCACCACATTGGCAGGTTTTTTGGGAGCCAGAAGAGGAATTTAAAATGATCTTGATAAATTTAAGAAATGGTCTGAAAGCAATTAGGTGAAATTCAAGAAAGGCAAGTACAAAGTCCTAGATGTGGGATGGGAAAAACTGATCACACGAAGACAAAATAAATGCAGGAATGTCTCTTTCTAAAAATAAGGCAATTTTCGAAGCAGAAGGGACTCAAAATTGCAGTCCAATTTTTGTGAATCCTGTGGGCAATGAGAGTGTCAGGTAATAAATGGGCACTCCTCTAAGACTTTTCACCTACATGAAAGATCACAGAAGTTCTCACATTTCCATTTCCTAAAAGACGGGGAAGGGGCAATAGGCTGGCTTTGCTCTCCCCTGATGGTGAGACTCTTCTTTACTGCACTATTGCTATAAGTTAAGGCGTATTTGGAAACCCTAGGAGGAAAGTATGAGGAAATATATATGCCTTTTGTTTTCTTCATAAATATCAGTACAGCAATATCATGATCTTCTCTATTTTCCTGGCTGATAATATCCTGCCTGCATGGAGTTAAATCAAAGCAGGCTGTCAGTGAGAAGCTAGCAGGAAATGAAACAATGTAGGGCCATAAGTAAGTATAAATATATAAGGTCCCATCATGGTGAACACCAAGACTCCATGAGAAAGTAATGGAAATTAGTCCAGGAGAAAATGGCCCTTTCTATGACTCTGACCTGTGCACGAGGTTTGTCACTGGAGGGAAATTTTGTTTCCCGGTGGGAAGGCACAATGACCACCACAAGAAATGTTTGTTGAACTCCAGCTTTGCAAAGGGTTATTCTGCCCCCATCCCAGCATGAGATCAAAAGGAGAGCAACGGGCCAGGAGGATGCTGGTGTAGAAGGCAACGTGGGCAGGGGCATCTGGAAAGAGCTCCTGCAGGACAGGCACTCTCCAGGAAGGGAAAGGGGCTGCCTGTCCTCTGCCTGTGAAGCAAGGAGGCAGGAACTGCTGCTCTCACTCACATTGGCTGCTCTGCAGCCCTGCATGGATGAAGAGATGAAGCTTTGTTTTAGTGGTGTTAATAATCTTGACTCCTTCAGGCCTGTTTACACATTCTTACATGGAGCAAGGCAAACTCAGCTCTTAGAGCAATATGAGGGCGGCACAGAAGGCTTTCTCTGCAGAGCAGGATGTGCTGCCTACACCTTTCTCCGCTCCCGGTGGAGTAGGTGTCCTCTGCCTCCCCCACTTTTTGTGGTGGGGCTCTGCATCTGCTATAGTTTAAAAAAAAAACCCCAAACATTCTAGTGGATATAAAGGGCATAGGCATTTCAGAGACCTTGGGAGTTAAGTGGGTGTAGGAGATAGCGTGTATGTCCTACACAAACCGGCTGAAGACTATGCAGAAAGAGAGAAAGGGAGAGACACTGTAGTGCTGGAAAAACTGAGCAAGTGACAAATGTTCTCCCTCTTAGTAAAGGAGCAAGCAAGAAAAGAAAATAAATACAAATTCACTGTTTTAACTCAGAGACAGCTCTTGTTGTCTTCAGTGTGCACGCTTGTTCCTGGGCATTGCAGACTCCAGAATTACGCAGTTTTAATGATGTCTCTGCAGCACACAGACAAATTTTGAGAAAATCAGTGGTTTTATACAGGAGGACGGCTGGGTTGCTACTGTATTCTTTGCAAACTATAAGAAATTGGTGGTGATTCTGCAAACAAGCTAAAGATCTCAATATTCATATGCTGCTTAGAGCCACTCAGCAATTAACATCCACCCTTCCACGGACGGCAGTTGATTATAGTAAAAGCTTCCATCAAAACCTCAAAGAATCACAGTATTAAATGCAACTACTCTGAAATAAATGGCACAATTTTTCCTTGTCATTATGCTGTAATGGCAAAATAGAGACATTATTTTACCTCCTATTAATTTCTCTGGGTTTGATTACATTATTAGTCCCGCAAAGGCTATCAAATGCCCCCAGAGACAACCAGGTTTATGACAACATAACTGGCTGATATAATGAATTGTGGCTGTGTGGTGAGAAATGACAGTGTTAAACCAGTATTTGCTGTCTGAAGAGAGACACTATTTGCAGAGGAAACTCCTATGCAGTGGTGTTTAAATCTAATTCAAGCATTTAAGATTTTGTGGATGGGTGATTTTCACTGTGTGTATTTACCTTCTCTACAGCTGAAAAAAGAGAACATTGCTGTCAGTTCTGAAGTATCAAAGTACCTTTGGAGAGGAAAACTTCACCTGAGGCTGTCAGACTCCCACGGCCCTGCACACCATCATGGCAGGTAATGGGGACACCTGCACCTACAGCTGGGCTTTCCTTGCTGCCAGCAAACATTACAGGGGGGAGCTGAGGACATTGAGCAAGGACTACAAGGCTCTAGCAATGCTTGTAGCCTGGCAAAGAGACACTGAATTCATATGACATATAAAGGGAATACATTTTACTCGCAGTTGTGGGATGGACAGCACTGAAATGCAAACACCAGCCTTTCCTTTTATAGCATCCTTTTCTATGTCCAGGTTTTCTGTGTTTCTACCATAAACACAACTATATTGCCTCTCCTAGCTGCAAAATGCGAGAAATCCTAGGGTAGGAGTCAAGCGCTATCAAATGCTATGGGATTTAGGTTTCTTAAGTTGTTCAGCTGAGATCACGGTTGTATTCCAAGACCATGATATCTCTAGAGGTACGGGACTTCATGCTGTGATGCTTTTGCTTGCCAACTCTAAAAGAAAAGGGAAGGATAAATGAATCTCTTATGTGCTGAGAATGTGTTCAGCAATCCACCTAGCTTGGAAGGAGCTTATGAAAAGGCTCGGTTCTACATTACTGTGCCATTTTTCTGACAGAAAATGTTGGCTTCCTGTCAATTAGCTAGGAGAGAGAAAAATGTCCTAAACTGGGATCTTAACTCTAGATTCTCCTCTTTCTGTTGAGAAGCAAGAATTACAACAGTTTTAGTTTATTTATTCAGGTGTAAATCAGTTGCCGTCAGTAAAATTTTATGTAAGGAAAAATATCATGAGTGAAACCAAACAGATCAGATAATCCTTTGGTCTCCCTGTGGACAGGGTGAGGTCAGCACTTGCCTTAGCCCTTGCTCCATACCAACGGCAAAGTATTATTATTGTTATTGCCATAATATTTTTTCCTCCTGCAAAATGCTCCCAACATGGCAAGATGTTGAGCACATATAAGTAATTTTCAGTATTCCTTCTGTGCTCCCCTGTCTCTGCATCTCTGTCCCTCACTGCACTGTCCTGAGATGACTTTTTGTCAAGTGTAAATGTTAAATTGTATGTGGAGCTGAGATTCTGTGATTTTGAAGTATCTGGTTTTGCTTGTAGGAAATCATTAAGCACCACTGGTCAGCTAAAGAGCCAGGGGAATGTCAGTATTTGTTGGTGTACACCTTATAAATCATAAAGTAATTCAGAGCTCCGAGACTGGCCAAGTACCTACGCTACACAGGTGAATGTTGCTGCCGAGATCCCTGCTTGCCTTTGCTCTGCTCACCCTTGGAGGTACTTAGTGCAGCTTTCCACTCCTCTGCCTGGACAGATATCCTATTCAAGATCCAGCTGTGTTGACGGAAAAGATGCTCGTGGCAGCTGTCCTCATTCCTCATTCCTCATCCCTGTGGTTTGCTCTTGGGGATGCAGGTGGAAGTGTTTTTAGCCTAACCTCAGTACTGCCTCAGGCCAGCAATTTTAACTGTCTTAAATCACACAGGATGATGTGGACTTGTCTGCTTGGAAGGACAGGGGTGCTTACATCCCTTTTGCTTCTAATAGAGCAATCACAACTGCACCCAGAAAGGCAGGCGGCAACCTTGAATCTGAACAAGTGCACTGGCTTAAATGGAATCCATTTAAAGCTGCCATAATTAACCTGATGCATGCTCTGCACTCGCAAAACAGATGTGAAGTCTCACCTGGGCTTGTTACAGTTGCATTACATTGGATTTGAAGCACATGAGAAAAGAGCTTGCACCTTCCTGAAACTGGCATCTTTGGACACTTCTGCAACACTGGCAACTGAGCCCAACATGTTTGTTGGCCTTGAAACTGGAAAGAGATATCAGTGAGATGGTTTTCACTGGGAAATTACATCATGTTAGAACATGTTGCTTGAGACTCCCAGTGACTACCACCACAGCGTAATTTCCCGTTATAAACAAGGCCTGTGAGACAGCTGTTGGGAGGCCAACCATCCTCCGACTGGGCTGATCCTGCTCCCATCTGAGCTCCTCTAGTAGTGGGTGACTCAGCTGCATGCCACAGGCGCTGCAGCTGAGGCAGGACTGAGCCCCAGCCCTCACCATCATTCCAATGGCATGGTGCAGGCATGCTCTGCTTGCTGGCTAAAAATGCCAATAAGCTTTTTGTTTCTTTGTTTGTTTTGGTTTTGATTTTAACAGCCTTCAGAGAAAGAGGTCATGCCTTTTTCTTAACAGCCTCAAAACAAGAAAAATCCCCCCTTTTCTAAAAACTTTGCCTATGAAACCTCTAGTTTTTATCTATGATTATTCTCCACTGGATAAATTGGAAGCATAAACTGTGGGTAACAAGTTTAGGTCTTGTAGGGCTACAATACTTGAGCCATCCCTTGTGGAGCTTTCTCCACTTAATTTAAAATCACCTCCCTTTCAATTCTCTTGTGGTGTGTATCACACACAATTTTACTGAGAAGCAGCTCACAACAAACCACTTCAAAGACAATGCTACATTTGCAAAGGAAGGAATTTCTCTCTGACAGTTCAGCAGCACCAGCATGTGCTGGAAAATAAGCATGCATCACAAGACAGTATGCTACACATGGGGAATCCTAAACAAAAACCTGCTTATAATGGGACTGCATGCAGAGAGCTAACATGATTCTGAAGCAGCTGCTTTCAGTGCCTTGGAGCATTGAATCAAACTGCTCAGAGCAAAGAGAATTTGCTCTTGATCTCCATGTGAAAATCATTATTAGGGGAATGAATTATCATTTTGTCATGTTTGTACAGTGGAGTCTTAGTCGGTGCTACCAGAATGCAAATTTTTTACAATAGACATCAAATTCCTCCTTCTTTCTTGAAAATATGGGGATTAGAGGAATCTACATTCACAACTTCAGACACCATAAAATTGAGCAACTGGCACTTAACTAATTTATTGCAAAAGCTTGATACTTGCAACATGCTATATAAAACCACTGACACGGGGAACATTTGCAAGCCACACCTGAGGCTGATGGGTGACCTACAAAAGCTAACATGCCTTGCAAATATGTTTTAGTTTGGCATTTTTCAAATTAAATATTTGCTTTTATTTGCCTTTCTTCCTAATTTTTTTGTCTTTTCTGTGGGAAGATGTTCTTTCCTGGACAATTTTTAGGTGTTCATTTGGAAACCTGAGACTGAGTTCTGCTTTTTATTAGGTTTCATTTTAAAAACAAACAAAAAAAGCATAATTGCAAAAAGAAAAAAATTTCCATTTTACAAGCAGTGTTACCCGTGCTGTGACTGCTAATGGTAGGAAATTTACATTCTGTAAGATAAGTAAGACAAAAATAGCTCAAGGTCATTTTAGACCACTTAGCCCTGACTGTCTGTGCAGCACTACAAACCCAGTCAGAGCCCAGCCCAGCAGCCTGCTGTCCCAGTCCCCATCCCCTGCACTGTACGGCTCTGCAGCACTGCAGGCAGCTGCCTCAGCAGGCCGTAGCAGAAGCTGTCATGCAGCAATCCCAGTTGAAAGACAGAGTATTCCAAATCCCTTGT
The DNA here is from genome assembly GCF_003984885.1 of Neopelma chrysocephalum. Taxonomy (NCBI): domain Eukaryota; kingdom Metazoa; phylum Chordata; class Aves; order Passeriformes; family Pipridae; genus Neopelma; species Neopelma chrysocephalum. Next base: position 4,528,540 of record NW_020897748.1, read on the forward strand.
CCCTCTTACCACCCAGGATGTACGAGCATATTTGGTCTGGGAAAAACTTGTGACACTGGAGTGGTGTCTGGCTGTCCATTGGGATTTCTCATCTCCTGGGTTAACCCTGCAAGCCTGTTAGCTAGCAATTAGAATTTTTTCTTCTTCTTCTTTTTAGTAGTCTTCATCTCCACTTGGATTTCCAAAATTAGCAATCTCAGGAGTTCTACAGGCTAAATAAATGCCATCTCAGAAGTCAGGCTTAAGGGCCTGATCCCTACTTTGCCATTTCCATATCCCAAGACAGAGAGGAAAAAGGAGGATGTACACAACAAAAGAATACACACACACACACACACACACGGATATATATATGATATATATATATATATAAAGAATATATCATGAAGGATAATGTAAAAATAGAAAAGGCAAGGGGAGGAGACAAGATTTTACAGAGATGGCAAACACAGCTTGCATCTAAAGTTAAGGAACACCTCTTATACCCTTCAAACTCCAAAATACAATTTCTCACAGAGAATTAAAATCACCCTCTAGGAAAAAGGGAAAAAATAAAACCTCCTCAAAATGTCAAAGACCTAAATTCCCCCTGGCTTACAGTTTCTGTGCGGATTTGAGCTATTTATAAAGCCAATCTCCACGGTTTCTGTCATACGTTTCTGTTACACACGTCCTGAGCTAGCTAACTAGTGGATACAAACCTGATCAATATAACCATGGCAATAAGTGAAGATATTTGTGCACACTGCAAGCTGTGCTTATTAAAATAACAGAAATTGCTGCATTTGATTTATAAAGAGATGAGTAGGTTTCTGTATGAAACTCTACTAATAGTTGAAAAAGCCTGTTCTGCTATGGACTGAAAATGGTCTCTCCCCACCCACACATGCATCTGGGATTTGATCACCAGCCTTTAGGAGAAACCCACAAAACCTATTCCACTTAGCAGAGTATATTACACAAGCAAAGGAAAACCTTGCAGGCTCGAGATTTGGGTGGAATCCATTTATTCCACATGTGCAAAGACTGGATGAGGAACTGGAGGATCCGCAGCAACTAAACTGAAACCTCTCCATGTGTTACACACATAAGCCACTCTTGATTGAAATACTGTAAATCTTTTCCATACATAATATGTTTCCTTGTCTGGTATAGCTTGATTTCAATTTATACTGTTCTTTTTTTCTTTCCATCATATTCAAAATGATCATAAACAGTCTGTAAACTCTGTATTGCAAATGGCTTTCTAATATTAAAAAAGGTATTTTCAAAAGAAAGATCAGTTCCTTGTGTCTACATTGAAAAAGGTACATGGTCATGCAGTCTGAAGTAAAAAAAATTCTATTAATCTTAAAATTATTATGATACGGTAAAAATTATAATAAATATAGGAAGAAATGTTCTGCAGCCTCTAAATAGAGAACAAAATTTGTGCCAAGAAAATAAATACTTACCTCAAAGGAAGTTAAAACTCATGAAGCATCCCTGATGGAGATATTTTCTATATGTATTATTTTTAAGAACTTGAATACATATTCTAAAAAATCTGTCTATGTCTAAAAAAAAAACCAAATCAGAGGCAAAATATGTATTTTTTTCCATTAATGAAGTCAGCTTCCTCTTCAATTAAGTACTTACAATCCATCATTTGCCTGAAGAAAATGTAACACCTCCCCCAAGAGATAACCCTGCAAAATCCTGTTTACTTACATGGTGATAGTATTCCTCACCAAAGCAAACATCTGCACTTCTGCAGCAAATGCTTCAGGGATCTCTACTCGCTCTTTCAGGAAACATCTGCATCAATACACCTCATTGAAGATGTTCTCCGTGAAAGAATTCTATCACCATGTTCTTGATTTATTATTATTTACTGTTGTGCTGCCCAAAAAAATCCCAAAATTTTATCCCCATCTCTGAAGATCTATATGGCCTTTGCTTGCTTGAATGGTTTTACAAGGATGAAAGCAGCATTTCTGAAACACCAGAATGAGTATTGTTGTAGTTATAGCAAAAAAACATGGGACTTTGATCTTTGGCGTTTATAAAAGCTACTTTATAATCAGAATATCTTATCTGTTCTTAGAAGGCAAAATGGTACATTTATGAAAACAGAACTTCTAAGGAAGTAAAACTATTGAATCTTAATTTAAAACGCAAAGGTATAAAAAGATTTTGTCCTTTGTAATGTGAAGAAAGCTTGTTTCCAATTCTCCAAATATTTTAACAAGGAATATTGTGTATATACAAGCTTTGCAATATCAATTGACTGGTTATTAAATACATTTGAGCTCTTCCCCTGCTCCCAGCACACACACACACACACAGACACATGTGATATTCATGTTAACAATTTATTTCTTGGAGGGAAGAAAAGTAGTGTGTTCTCAGTCCAGTTATCCTGGAGGTTGCCTCAGGTTATTTTAGTTTTTATGTTTAATATTGCAGGGATTTTACGGATTTACCAAAATACCATAATTTTTATTTTTAAATCACTATTTTTTTAAAAACAGATTCAATCCAGATCGAACCTTATCATACTCCGTTTCAGTTCACTGCCACCCTATTTAAGTGTTGTCAAGGCTGTAATACATAAACTATCTGGCTCCAGGGCTGGTTTTACTGTGGTTTTGGAATACAGATTTTATAATATGCAGTTTCCTTCCTCTGAAGCCAGTGGGCTATTCAGTGGAATAAGGTTTCTGAGGCACAGGTCAGATCTTCAAAGACACATAGACACCCAAATCCTGTTTAAGGATATTCCACTGATTTGAAACAAGGTGCCTGCCTTATCCCTTTCAAAAGAGGGGAGATTTCCTAAACCACAGACAGAGCCAGGTTAAAAAGGCACTTGGGCACTCCCTAGACAATCTCTTGACTACTTGTCCCCTACCCTTACTGCCAGGCCACTAACATGAGACACAGGCAGGACATGCCCTTCTTTTGAGACTCAATTGATTTAAACAGAACCATCCTCAGATTGATCTACCTCATGCCATGGATGAGACCAAAAGACCTGATGGATTTTTTGCCCTTAGATTGCTTGAGTTTCAGCAATGTTACTGCATACACATGTGCAGTGAGCTTGCTGCACAGATCATCTGCATATATGTGCCTCTGGTATGGACATCTGATGCTCCTGGGATATACCAGACTGGCTGAGCAGGAGCAAAGCAGCTGGATAACATGCAGGTAACAGTATTGATAGTGTCCAGAAGCACTCTGCTTTTTGTGTCTTCTCTATGAACGTGCGACCTCTGAAGTTGCCTCAAAGCATCACATCTGCTGTGTTGGTGCGTGGTGACAACAGCACGTGCCTCCAACAGAATCACCTGCTGCAGCACAGTAGTCAGGGCTGTGAAGTCTGGAGGGGTGCCAGTGCACTTGGAGCTATTGCACTGGACCTTCAACCAAAGCTGCTGTACACCCAGGAAGTCAGCCAAACACATCAAAATCCTAAAAACTAAATTAAAACTCCAAGACAGAAAAAGAGGACATGCACTGGAAAACTCAGATGTATGGCTTTTTGACTCACAGCTCCAAAGAAATGCCACCTTGCTTGGTTGTCCTGTGGTAGTGACTATCTTATTTGGACTTGTACTTTCTGACAGATTAATGTTCTGTGACTTCCCAGGATGTGTGTGGACAATGGCAGATTAAGGTCAAAACCTACAGTAGCAGAATAATGGCTCAGCTCTGTACATGTTCATTAAAAAAACCAGTTTTGAAGGGTCCTTGTTGCTTTAGCTGTTTTAAAAGATGCACATGACTGGAGGAAGAGGAAAATGTACAGTGTATGTACATATGAACAGAATTTAAATCACCAAGCCTTTAGGATGTGGATTGGCATGTTTGATTGTATTACATGGCCTGCCATAAGACAGATAATAAAAAGCAGGGAAGAAGCCTTGCTGCAGGTTCTCAAAGGTTGGCCCTTATTCTGAAGAGCTGTGTCACTGATTTCAGTAGGAGAAAATACAACCCTCAGAGACATAGATTATAGTAGAAAACCTCATTTGAGCAGGTATTAAACTGGGTCATCCAAAGGACAACTTTGATCTTCTGGTGCTTGCCAGAGTGGGAAAGAGTACATCACAGAATAAAAAAATCACATCACAATTTTCCTGCTAGTCATATTTTTGCCCTAAGTCATCAAAAAACACTCTCTGTACCCACCTGCTTGGTGAGTTCTCATGTTTGTTCATAGCCATAGCAGATACTCCCGCAGTATTTTGGGGTTGAGGTGTATATTCTGTAACTACATATAAGAACAACAGGTCTCTGGATCCTCAGCAAGTTCCCCTCTCCCCATTGCCCTGGATTTGAGGAAGATACAGGTCTTTGGATCCACGCATCCAGGAAACCCCAGGGAGGTGGAGGTTGGGGACAGGGCCAGTACAGGCCATCCACAGACCTATGGATGAGGAGAAGGGGTGAAGGGAAGGCAGATGGGCATGCCCCAAGGATGGAAGAATTAAGCAGATATTTGAGAAGAACCTCACAGCAATTTCTTCCAGCTAATCCCTGCCATTATTTTTCCCCTGGCAAAGCTGATATGGTCCATCATTTCCATGAGACAGAAAGCATTTTTTTTACTGCTCACTTCTCAGAGGTCTCAGACACTTGCTTTTAATCATATAGTGTATGCTGACATCTGGTGGCATTCAGCAACCAAATCTTCATTAAACAAATATATTTTGGTTTTAAGAAGTCGGCATTCTTACTTTCCCTTAGTTGGATGCAGAAAAGAATTCCTCTCAGACCACTTCAGACTGGGGATTAGTCTAACACACATGTATGGGACTCGCATGATCCTGGAACTCTTACGAAACACGTACATGGGCACTGACCTCCTGATAAGGAAGGGACTATCAGCCAAGGGACATGGCTGTGTTAAAACACAGTGGTTCTAGTACAAAATGGAGCAAGTGACATCTTATCATTCCCTCTTCTGAACACAGAGAATTAATGCACTAAATAGGAGCGACGCAAAACTACCATGGGTTTTAGCAGCAACAGAGCTACTGTAAAATCTTAGGTACTAACCCTTCTCCTGTAATTTATTTTATCTTTATTTCAAACTGGAGAAAAAGAAGCAAAATAGCATGCATGAATAGCCAATGAGATATATGAAAACCTTTTTTCATGGTAAGTAATAAGTAGCATGGAATCAGCTGTCATGGTTAAAAGATACCCATGATGTAGCTGTTCCATTAAAATTCGGATTAAAATCATGTTTAGATTTCATTTCCTCCAGTCCTTATCCTGCTTTTGATTAGTTTTAAGAGCAGTTGATGGTCTTGTGATTTGAAGATTTTTCATTTTAAATTTTGTGTACATGGTCTGGAATTTTATGTGAAATTGTGGGTTTGATCTTTGACCTCTGTTTACTACAGTCCTGATTTGCCACTAATTTGATAGCAAGCCATAAGGGCCTACTGTAAACAAGTCGCTCACTTTACATAGCTATGTTTGGCTCTGAAATGAAGAAGAATGTATGGAATATACTTTGGGTACTGTAGCCTCCTAAAGAAATAATAAAAACCACATCACTGCTTAGCTCTCCAGGTAACATTTACATTTGGAGAAAATAAGTTGCATGCCTAATAGAGAGAGAAAATGCAGTTCTTATTCATCTTGGGTTTGTTTGCTTAAAATTATTCTTTAAAGTATTTGAAAGCTCAGGCTGCCTCTTTTGAAGTCAGCGGGAACTGACATTGATTTTAAAAGATCAGGATTAAGCCTAAATTGGTAAGGTCTAAAAGTCAAAAATGAAAATATCCAAAGTCTACAAATCTCTCACTGGTCCACCATCCAGAAAGAAAGGACAAAAGCCTTCTCCAAGGTCTGTAAGGTGTGTCTTGATTCCAGGGCTCCTGGATTTTGTACAGTTGTAGACTTCAAGATGGAAAGCAACTTCCAGTAAGGACTGTAATTGCTAGCATATGAAATAGTACATACTTGCACCATGGTCTTGTAAAGCTGCTGGGGGAAGGGAGATGAAAGCTGCTTGTAAAAATCAAGACACATCTTCCACAAGTTGTCCTTTGCTATCCACTACACAGTATTCCCTGCCTGCAACCCAACCCAGGCAGATTCCCTGGCTCATGGGCTCAGTCCTTCAGGTACAGCCTTACACACAGCAACTGACCCAGCAAAAGTCTGCTTGTAGACATTTAACTCAGGAATGTCTGATCATCCTGCTCAAGCTTAGCACTTTTGGCACTAATCTGGCACTACCAGCCCTGCCCTCTGAACAGCAGGTGAAAGCAAGGTCTTCAACTCTCTCCTGTACCACTCAGCAGGGACCATCCATTCCAACACTGAACTTCCCATCACCTGGGCTCTATCCTTACAGTGGAACACCTAAGTACCCTAGACAAAGGGCTCTTTTCCTATAAGGCAGAGGAGGAAACCATTACCTCTTTAATCTTCTGGCTTAGGAAGTCTCGGTAACTGACCAGAGCCCAGTAGTCAAGGATGTGGACTCTTCTCAGCTAAGAGTGTGGTTCATCCACAGTGACAAAGTGTAAGCTCAGAGAGGTGATGGGACATGGGCAAGCAAACACGAAAAGTCCTTGTTTTCTCTTCAGACACCCAAGTTCACTGAGTATCTGAAATGAAGGGATCCTGGTGCCAGGTCAAGCTCTCTGTGGATGACTTCAGAAGGATAAAGCAACTAGAGGTAGGAAACTGCATAATGATTCCATTGGTTTATGTGGTCCCAATATCATACAACCCAGAGTTCAGGGAGACACATGGATCTGGCACTGTCCCAAATCATCTGAACCTGAGGCTGACGAAGCATCCATTGCAATCACCGAATCCTTGTGACCAAACAAAGGAACATCATCTACTGTTAACAGCAACTGTTGCTTGGCCAAAGAATATCGGATAGGAATACAGTATCCAAGTAAGGGAATCCATGCAATTAACACTCAAAATAGTCTGTTGCATCTCCATTGCTCAGAAGTAACCCAAGCTGGTAAGAACTTGATGGGTGAATGTAATTTTCCAGGCTGTGTAGCCCCTTCTCTTCTACCCAAAAATGACTGGCAACAGAATGAGAGAAGTCAAAGACTGCCACTTTGCAGATTACTCAGTTTAACCAACCTTGAGATTTTCCAGCAAACCAACTCAAGCAGCATCTACTCCATATTCACGGGTGCTACGTCCTTCTGTGTGCTACTCAAAGGGAGTGAGCTGCTACTCAGAGGAAGGAACAGTCCTGTCTTGATATTGATGTGGGTCAGCCACCACAGCCAGACATAAACCTGCACTTCTGTTGCCTTTGCTCAGGTGATCAGACAGATCCAACAATAGCAAGCCAGATCACCTTTCTGCAAATACTTTCACTAAGGTATTTTTTGAGCTACCCCAGTCTCCCCACAGTACCACAAGGACAACAACTGAAAATACACACATAGGGAATATACATGGTGCTTTCTGCACACGTCCCCAGTGATGTAACTCTGACCCTGGTGCCAGATCTCTGCTGTGTTGTTTTGCTAATGTGTTGCGGTGCCCACTGAAAACACCTTATATTTCCATGTTTTTTAAGTGGTTATAGTCTATTCTGCCAGCCCAGTTGGCAGGGGACAACCTTGATTTGAAGGACCATCAAACAGAACTAGACTTTCAGCAGAAACTTTCTGCCACTGAAAACTGGAAGCAATGTTCTCAACTAAAACATCCTGCAGATCCTGTCTTCTGCTTCCACTTTATGGGACATTTCTGCAGGATATTTCAAGCATCAGTTCCAAGGACTTAATACCTTTATGCCAAACACCCCAGCATCATTTTGAGCCTGAAAACAGAAATGCACAAGTATAGGGACTTGCACATAGTTGTTTTTTCTAAAGGAGGGTAGTAACTGAGCAGAAATAGTTTCCAAAATATTCTTTACTTTCTCAATAGGGCTGGCTTACAATGTAAAGAAAAGTTAAATTAATCTGAATAATTCAGGGCAGTTATACATGCAAGACAATCAGAGATACTTAATAAATAAAGGATGCCATAAGGGCCCCTGGCATGTTTAGACAGAGTGGGTAAGTCTGGACCCAAGTGCGGAATGATGTGTCACTGCTAGACCAGCTTCAAAAGCAATTGAACAAGGGCTTCATATAGACAACATTACCAAAAATCAGTTCTGATAGCTTTCTTATGCAAGAGAAAACCACAGTCACATTTGTATTTTAGACAGCGAACCAACAAGAATGAAGCAAAACAACAGCAACTGTCCTCAAGAGATATTTTGGGCTGCTCCTCTCCTCCCACTCCCCTTACACTCCTTTTCAATCTCCTACCAGTTTGTGCATTTTTGGCAACAGAGAACCATACCGTGAAGGTCATTGGCAGGCTGGTGGAGACTGCTGTGGCATTTGGCTACCAAAGACAATTTCCCCAGCCTGGGGAAGCATTGACATCTTTGCTCCCCATTTTGAGCTGGGGCAGGAGTGACTGGGTGAAGAAGCATGAGGAACACGAGAACTTTCTTCAGCCCAGCAACCTTTGACAATCGTTGCTGCTTTTCCTCTTCGCCCCAGGATCTGCTATCCAACAAGTGCAAATTAAGGATGACAAATAAGAACATCAGCCTGGTGTTTCTGCTAAAATGATCCTCCTTGAAGTAGCTGATGTTGACACTTAAATTGTCAGCAGACTTCCAGTTTAGTGCTGGAGTTAGAAGAATGAGTCCATTCACACTCCCCTCTGAGCTTTTGTTTCAACTCTCTCTAGATGGGACAAATATCATTGCAGCAGTTTACACTCCAGTTCCACTTTAAAGGGTTTTTTTGCAACCATAACCCGGATTGCCTCAAATTTTTCTTCTTCAATGTAAACTTGGACTGCAGAGAATAATTACACAACACTGTAAAAATAGTCTGCAGCAATTTACATAGCCGTGAAATATTGGAGCTGTTTTTTTCCAGTATACCTATGTATATATGGCTGCAGCTAATTCCAGTATTTACAGGGGACTCACCGGAGCTGTAATCACAGAAACTGGTATTTCAAGTTAGGCCACACACATGAACAAAACATTTATTGTTAAAAGGCAAGGTTTTGTGTTTTGGGGTGTTATATCATCACCTAACTGAAGCACTACTTTGCCATTTCTGCCTTTTCTATATCACCTGTCTGGATTCAAATAACATCCTTGTGGCTCAGACATTATTTAGTCAAGTTGGAGAGTGTTAATTTAACTTCAGCCTCTTTCCTGTAATCATGTGTCCCTTCCATTTTTTGAACAAATTAATCATACCGAGGGGCTGTATCCTCATTTCTCTCTCTGCAGCCAGCTTTGCTGCATTTTTATTAGGGATCATATCTCCTTGCCTGCTGGAAGGCCAGTCCCCAGACTGATATCCTGCATGCTGAGCGGTTCTCTCTTCTCTTGGTGCATATTGCTGACAGTAGGACACCAGCCCCCCTAGAACTAAGCAATCAATGGTAGCTCTTCTTAAGAGTAGGTGAAAACTCTGTTGTAGCAGGGGGCAGAATAACTTTCTGCTGACCCTTGTCTGCTACAGTAATTGTCATGACTTTGGACATTTTCAAGCCCAGCTAACCAATGGGATGAACAAGCTAGTTCTTCCAAGGTATAGTATGAACTCTCTGGATTTCAAGCAGTTGTATTGTCCAGAGCCTGAAGATTCAGTGTCTTAATATTTCTTTCCGTGCTTCTCTAGAAGTTTACTTCTGTCTCTCATGTAATTCTGCCAAGCTCCTACCTTGCTAGCTCTACTCTGCCTTTCATGACCTTGTTTAGTTTTTGTTTTCCCCAAGAGAACTTAAGCGATAAAATCAACAATATGAGAATGAACGGATAAAGCCACAGACTGGGAAAAAAACCCATTGCCTGAAATATCTGCAAATAAACTATTCAGGAAATACTTACAAGAGAACAATACAGGACAGAAGTTAGAACTTATGCAAGTGACTATATGCCTTTGGGAACAACAACTTCTCAGTCTTGCAACTGACCATTAGTTTTAGGCACTGATTTGAAGGAGTTAAATTCCCAGACTGCCTTTTCAGAGCAGGGTGGGGCATCGGGGAAGTCAGAGAGAGAGAAAAAAGGCACCTGAATGCCCTGGAAAGGAGCCGGCAAAGCTTTTGTCAAGCTCCCCTTCCTCTCCTATGCTACAACTACTCTCCAGCTGAGGGTCTCCTGGTGTACACCTGCAGTCGCGGCCCTCGGCTGCAGCCTCGGCTGCACCGGCAATCGCAGCCTCTACACCTGCGTGCACACTGACCCCTGCCAGCAGCCTATCCCACACCAGGAAGTGAGTGCCACGTCCAGATCCTGTTCGCCTTTCCTCACAGCCACCCATCCCCACTGGTGTGACAGTGCATGGCATGGCCAGTGGCTGGGGCCTGAGGGCAGGGACATGGGCATCATCCCAGTTTCAGAGAGGGCGTCTTGGAATGCATCCTTTGGGGGACCAGGCACCGTGAGTGGGCCCCTCTCTGGCCCCTGGTACAGCACACACAAGGTAAGTGCCCACCGTATAACATCATAGTGGGGCCCCCTGAAGAGGGCTTGTGGAGAGCAGGACAATAATTTCAGCTTCTCCCCAGCGTCCTGTGAAAAGTCCCCTTCCAGCACTTGTGTGCTGCTGGCTCTGCTCCCTCTTCACCCTGTTGTTCAGCCTGCAAGGCTCTAGTTTCCCCCTCCAAGCAGTCCTTTCCGAGTAGGAACCAGGCAGAGAGCTGTGCTGTTCTGCACTAGAGCATCACTGGTTTTTGTCATCGGTGTATCTGTCACTGTCAGTGCTGACAATGCATTTAGGCAACTGCAAAAGAGAGACTGAAGTGGCCCCTGAAAACTAGCAAGCTGGAGCATCTGCTAACAATAAAAATGAATTGGAGGTTGATTAAACCCTTTACCTTTTCCCTGCTTTTTGCTTCACAAACTAGAAGGCATGGGACGATACTCAACATTCTTGTTTTTCTCGGCATGAAAGGCAAACAACTTTCTTACAGTGAAAAGTATTGGTATAAATTGTGCATAAAATGACTTGCAGTTAGCTGCTCTCCTTCCTCTGTGATCAGCCCAGTTGCAGGTGATAGCCTGAGGAAGGTCCCAAAAGCTTTCCCCTCTGGATACTGCATTTGCTACTGGGTGAATATCCATAGAGTAGGAGGCATTTTTCAGCCCCATGTTCTCAGAGGGAAGGAAACCTGTGAATTCCTGTGCTCCTGGCTGATGGCTGGTGGCAGTGCTTCCCAGGACCAGATCTGGGACCTCTTATTGCGAGACAAGAATGTGGAGCCAACAGTTTTACTGTGGGTTCATGAGTTAGGGTCCCAAGGCTGTGAGCTTGAAGAGCTGCCAGAGGAAGGCAACAACAGGGAACTCCCTTGGCATGGGGACACCTGCATGTCAAGGTGGGGTTATTTGCTTGCTTGGAAAACCTCCCAGCCCTGCTCCTGTACTCCTTGGGACTATTGCTGGGTTTTAAGCATGGTAGTTTTCTGGGAAGACCTTTATAATTTTTTAGAGCTGCTTGGGTGTTTTTGGGCGAGACTGATTTTTGTTCTTTTATTTACTTGGGTTGTAGATTTGGAGCAGGTGATTGGTAACTATGGGTCCTGTGTTGATGCCAACCTTAATTTTCCCAATACCCCCATTTTCACATTTTACACTTTTCGAAGCTTCAGAAACCATTTCCTCTTCCCATTCACAGTTATACTTGCTGTGATTCAGTGGATCAGCCCAGTTTCAGATCTTCACACAGGGCTCTTTCCCTTCCCCTTTTTTTGAGGCCATTTGGTCCTCTTGGTTTGGTTTGAAGAGGAGCTCTTTGTTTTCTGCCTCTACAAGAGACCATAACTGCACTGGCTATCACCTGCTTGGAAACATTCCAGGAAAGCTGAGGTGAGTTGCTATTGTGGGAGTATTTTTTAGCCCCTTCAACCCCATGAACAATCAGGAGGTGAAAGAGCGAGATCCCCTTTCAAGAGCTCCTAGACCTGAGGGGCTTGGCATGGCTATCAGTCACAGTTGCCTACTGCCATGTGATTATCAGAGACATCCACACGGGATCAGCAGATCTGATATATTAATTAGGAAAATCCATGGCACTAGAGTGCCCTTAACTGATGTCTGTAAACAAGCAGCTCCCTGGAAAAAGTTAAAGTGCCTGTGTCCATGTGGCTATGTAGTATAGTACCCCTTTGTGCTGGCATTACATTTCTTTGTCGTTTTTTTAATGGGGGTTATTCTCCTGCCAGGTCCCTGATCAGGCTAATTGGTGCTAACTGTTGGCATAAGGGTAGAAGTGGGAACACATGGTCATGGGGAGAAAAAGGTGGAAGTAGGATTTCTCCTTAGTATCAGTGTGGATATAGCTCTGTTGATGGTGCTTGAGGAACCACATCTCTGAAATCAGCAGTGCAGGAGCCTGTGCTCCCACAGCTCACACTCTCCCTGTGTATGCATTGTATATTATGGGATGTGAATGTGTTTAATGGTGCAGTAAAATCTGATGAAATATATACTTTGTTACCTGAAGTATTTCCTGACAAACTAATAATATTGTAATATTTTTTGTGTCTGCTGAAGTAATGAATGTAAGAGGCCACAACATGTGGACTTTGTCTGCTTAATAGAAACTGTATGTAATTGCCTCAGTGTAATATTTTATTATTTCCCTCAGGACTTCTCAAAGATTTTTTATTTATTTCCAATATTGTTGTTTATGGACAAAAACAATTTGCAAGATTAATTGAGGTTATTACCTACAGTATTGATCTTGGTTTGCCTTTGTATCAGAGAAGGAGAAAATAGCTGCATGAGAATAGTCATTGAGAGCTCAGATGTAATAGAATCACAGAATGTTTTGGGTTGGAAGGGACCTTATAGGCCATCTAGTTCCAACCCCCTACCATGGGCAGGGACAATTTCCACTAAACCAGGTTGCTCAGAGCCCCATAATACCTCTTCTGTAACTCAGCATTTCATATGTGTGTTGTGTGTAGACACGGTGTGTAGTTGTTTGAGAGCAGAAGCTGAGCCAGGGATAGAAAGATATTTCACTTCTGCTTCTTTTTCCTCCTTTGCCCGGGTCTTAATAAACTCAGAATTATTACTGGCTGCCCAGATAGTCACCTTGAAAGATTGTTTTATTTTGTGGGTTGTATTAATAAATCATTTCCACTCTGTATTTAGAGGTTGAAAATGTTGACAGTTCCTTCAGACGGATTTGTGGCCTCTTGTCCCATGACAATATATCACAGCCTGTCATGGGCCATACACGCAGGTGGTGAGTGTGTGCTGCTAGGAAACGTGATCCTTTGTGTGGTCTCACCAGTGGGCAGTGGTAGCTGCTAGCAGGTGTGATGAGAAATCCCACAGATTAAGCGCATCCTTGCAGAGGTATTTCTACGCTGCCTTCTGTCATATACATGAAATCTAGATTTTGTGTGAAGTGCCACAATTAAGGTTTTTAGCTCATTCTGTTCAAGAAGAAAGTCTACAGTGCTTCCACTCAGCCCTCTTTACTAGGGGCTTGATGTCTAGCGCCCCTGAGCCTCAGCATGGTGAGAGCATGATTTGATCCTGTTTTCTTTCAGTGGCAGCACAGTCCCTGCTGGTACTTTTAATGCCATGGGAGCTCCTTCGCCTGTGCTATGAGGCACCCAATGCAGGAGGGCAAGGGGGGCTGTCTCCATGAAGAGGAAGATTATCTCTCCATTTGCCTTGGCTGAAGGAGCACACCAGAAACAGTGAGGTTCTCTTTAGCTGGCACTGCCACCAGAGAAAAGTGTTGTCATGGCACATCCCTACACATGTTCATCAGAATATTTTAAACACTTTGACAATGACATTTCCAAACATGGTTTTCAATTAGGAGAAGCTCTAGAGCAAGTCAAAGTGTCCATGGGAAGTGTGGGTGGGAGTCAAAAAGGCAGCATGGCCACAGTACACGTGGGTTTCAGTCAGGACATCTATCCTGTGCAAGAAGAAAGAGAAAGGCTATTAAAGGTGAAGACAAACCCTCCTGGTTTCTTTTCCACTTTAAGTGTTTTGTAGGGTTTTTTAATGCTATTTTCTCAGTCTCTATAGCGTACCTCATACTCCAGTCTGCTCCCTGATCCACTGCAGATGTTAGCTGTTTCAGATTAATCATTAAACCAGTCCCCAAGCATGGGGAAAGTAGAGACAAACGTCCTCTCTCAGCTTTTTGCTGCTGTACTCATCTGTGAAGACTGTGGTGAAAAGTTTTTCCTACTCAACATCGCCCCCCAGTTCCTTATTCTAAACCTGTTCACTGAAAGCAAACAAGGGTATCAAAACACTGACTCCATTTCATCGTGTTGTCCTTTACCTATCAGATTTCAAAGTTCATGCAGTTTCAGTTTTCTTTATCTTATTGGGGAATGTGTATGGGAGAAAATGCATACTGTTTCCTGTGTATTAGGGAAATGTATGTTATTTTCAGTCCTTATAAATCAAACTTAAGAAGACAACTTTTTTCAGCCTTTCAAAAACAACTTTTTTGAATCTCTCATAGGGGAATTCAAAACTCAAAGCTTATATAATGAAGCACAGAATCACAGAATGGGTAAGGTTGGAAGGGACCACTGGAGGTCATGTCATTCAACTTCCCTGCTCAACTCCCCTAGAGCACATTATTCAGGATTGTGTCCAGATGACTTTTGAATATCTCCAGAGATGGTGACTCCACAACTTCTCTGGGCAGCTGTTCCAGTGTTCTGTCACCCTCACAGTAAAGAAGTTTTTCCTCATGTTCAGATAGAATCTCCTGTGTTCCAGTTTCTGCCCACTGCAGCACAAGGCATGAAAAAGCATTGCATGGTCTTCCAGTGTTGTTTTGCTGTTGAGAATCCAGCGGCTTTCCATGGTTAGTCCCCATTTAATTAGTTTCTGCTAGAAAAAAATTTGTGGCTTTGGGTCATAAATGCAGGACTGTCAGCTAGGCCAACTTGCACTCAAGCTTTCAGGCTCTGCCAGAGCTGTAGGTCTGATGTCCTGGGGGTTGTGTTCTGATTAGCTGCAGTGTGAGCAAGAAGTTGACATGAGAAGGCAAAATAGAACACTTGTTAGATAGGATCACCCATATCTTTTTTACAACCTCATACATCCATTCCACGTTGCTGAACATCAACTGCCCCTGCAGATGTAAAGATCACATGTCTGGTTTGAAATGAGCACACAGCTTAGATAAACTGCAGCCTCACGGTTAAAGGAAGGTTAGCTGTTGCATGGTAACTTACTCATTACTCAGAGTTAAGGAATATAAGTATAGGAGAGTGTTACCCCTTGCCTGTCCCCTTGCATGGTACTACAAGCATGTCCGTATCATCATGGCTCTCAAATTCCTTAGGGAAATGTAGGGGTTTTTCCATCAACCACTGCAAGCAGAGTGGGAGTAAACCATGGATTTGTTTATACCTCTAAATATAGAGGAGGCTGGGCATGGGGCACCAGTCATGGAACAGATACTCTAGATAGGAAAGTAGCCCAAAAACTGGAGGTAGTATGCAGCTTTATAAGCCAGCCTGAGGAGTGACCTGCTTATCTGGTTTCCACCAGGTGATTCTGTGCGTCCCAGAACAGAATTTCCTAGTGCGTGTTATTGGCAGGCCTCTACCACCCTGCTTGTGTAAATCCTACAAAGCCTGGAAGGAGTCAAGTGCCTCTGGCAGTTTCCCTACTAAGCCCAGCATGGTGCTGGGGAGCAGAAACAGCAAACCAACCCAGCTCTACATTTTGAGCTTGGGGCACACAGACTTAAAGCAAATGCTGATGATAGGAGAGCTCATACCCCATCTATTCTGGACACTCTCATCTCTTCAGCATTACTGGCAGACTTGCCTGCATGAGTGTTTCCTAGCCTGACAGACAACAGAAGCTGGTGAAGAAAGCCCCTTTATTTAAGCTGATGACTCAAAGTTCATTTTGAAGCAGTCTTAGTGGCTCCTCCTGGACACCTCATCCAGGAATTGGAAACAAATGCTCTCGCAGGGCTGGGGCTGTGCTGAGCATCAGCTATAGCTGGTCTGAGTGTCTGTTCCCTGATTCTCACTGGGCTATTTTCCCCAAATCCCAGGCTGTTTTCAATGCTTCCCTTCCCAGCAGCTGCTATGGTACAATGAGTTTTCATTCTTTTTCTGAGGATCTTAAAGAACATGTGTATTTGATTTTTTCCTTTTTTTTATTTTTATTGATGATTGAGGTGACAGTGAGTTAAACAGGATCTGTGTAATTACACTAATCTGTTTTAAGAGGTTTGAGAATGTTAATTAGGAAATTTCTAGTACTTGTAATTTGTCAGAAAGTGGGGTGCAGAAGACAAATGCAGAGAAACTTGAGTTATTAGTTACGCATCTCCTACCTGGTACAGAATTTAGTTTTGCTTTGGACTGCTTCAAAATGTTATTTTATTAAAAGATTGGGGCATAGTGCAGGCTGTATCTGGTATCCAGCTTAGCCACTGACTAGAGGGCTTAAAACATAGGCACTGCTCTACAGCCCAGTGATCCAATGCAACAGAATCAGATCTAATATGGAGCCAGCAGAGCAGGGTGAGTTCTCCTGTTCTCTTAGTCAGCACTGAATAGGAAAGGCTAGGCATGGGATGAATCTGAATCCCTCCAAGGCTGCTTTAGAGGTGCCTGGCTCAGTGTAGTGCTTTGCTCTCCCGGTCTCCAACTCCTAGACTACTCTCCCTCCAAGTAATGGACTTTAAATTAAATTGGTTGTGGCTACTGTATTGCTTTTGGTGTCTCACAGCCTTCTCTGTGACTTGCAAGGTGATGTAAGGTGAATGTCTGGCTGCTCATACTAACACCTGTCTGCTCCTAAGATTTCATGAAGTTGCTATGTGGATCTAGGACATCACTGTCAGCCAAAGCAGTGGTGTTGCTCCCAACTTGAATCTGTGCTGCTTCTGCTTCATTTGCACTAGCACTCATTTGACTCCTTGATGAGGCAGTTTGTCAGGTAAATTGACTCATTGATATAACGTTTAAAATAAAGCTTGTCCTTCTTGTAAAATCTCACCTGTAACACTGGCCCCTTATGATTTTGTGATCCAAAGATTTCAATGCTCTTTGAAACTTTAAGTATGATCTTGTCTTCCTATGCTCTTGAAGTCTGCTTTGGGCATTGAAAAAAAAGAGATGTCTGAATCTTATCCTTGCTTGTCTCCAGCAGTCTGCTGGATCTGATTAACTCCTGTTTGAAGGAATCAAAAAAACCCAAATTACTCAAGTAGAAATTTGACCAAACTCAAAAAAACGCAAGGCTTTAGGAAGATGAAAAAACAACAGACTGTGCACTTCAGTCGTAAGGGAGGTGAGGACTTTTGGCTTACTGGAGACTGCAGTTACTCCATTTGGAGTTTTGGTGACATGTATAAACTGTTATGCTTGTGTTTACAATGTCACCACAGACTGTCCCAGGAGAATAGCATTCGTTAATGTGAGCAGTTGGGAGATATGCTTTCCATTTTTTGACATTAATATGGACTTTGAAACATATGGCCAGCAGCTTCAAAGGACAGCCAGTTGGTGTGTGAATCAACACCAGGCCTGGAGCAGAGCTCTTAAGAAATATGACAGTCATATTTACAGTGTGCTTAAAAGTAAATAGTCAATATCAAATTAAACTAAACCTCTGCTTAAATTGAGGTTATACCAGTATAACTTCATTCTCCTCAATGATGTCCATGATTGATTTATGTCATTTAGGCTGGAGGCTTTGGCCTCATTCAGTGATATGAACTGGTTTGCCCATAATGGGAAATTAAGAGAGATTATGGAACTATGATAAAAATCATGGAATTGTTGGAGTTTAACTCTTGAATGAAGCACACAGTGATTCTCTGGTTAATGAGACTCCCCTTCATTAAAGTGACTCCCCTTCGTATCCTGCTGTGTTTCACAGAAACACCTCTCTAATGGCAGAGGCTTATGGTGAATGCAAAGTCTGGACTGTGATGAGGAAACCCCTCCACACATGGAAGAAATGACTCAGAGCAGAGCAAATACTGGCTCCTTGGGCAGGGCTTCTTCATTGTGGCTGAGGTGAAGTAGTAACGTAGAAGTACATACCTTTTTGTGGACAAACCTACCTCTTGCTGGCATTTAATTCCCTAGAACCAAATCAGCTTCATGACAGCTAAAATCTCCACCAGAGTCCTAGCTAACATGTCTGATGACTTAACTGTCATCCTGCTCAAACCAAAGTAATTTTGCCAGCTGATATGGATTGCACTTGAAGCCTTTTTCTTCAACAGCCAAGAATATCTCCACTGGAAAAAGGTTCCTGTGAAAACCAACCAAAATATGGGGTTTATGTACATAACAGACTTGTATTGAGATATTTAACTCCCACTTGAAACCTAGTTTAATTTTTTGGGGCTCCCAATGGAATATCAGGATAGTAACTCCAATTACTTTGCTCTGTGACTCTAACCTACTATTTCTTAATGTTTCTCTTCCATTTTTATGGGTTTTTTTCTGTTTGGTTTTTGGGGTTTTTTTCTGCTTTGGAATTTTCACGAGGTTCTTGTGTTTATTGACTTCTAATTACATTATTCTCTTTCCTTTGTTTCTCACTCTTTCAGTGACAGTCTTTTGCTCCCTGCAGTGACTAAAGCACTATGAACATTGTCATTGTGTCTGTGTTATCATGCAGCAATGACTCAGTTGTCATGTCAAGATGGCCAAGAGCAAAGCTTGTAGTGTTGTAGAAGTTTCAGTCAAACAAATAATATCAACTTTCAGGACTGGTCAGGACTCTGGCTCCTTCTCTTGACTATTGTACTGGCTTTGGCAGAGATAATTTTCTTCATAGTAACTTGTATAGCATTATGTTTTGGATTTGTGATGAAGAAAGTATTGATAGCAATTGGGATGTTTTAGTTATTGCTGAACAGTTCTTGCACAGCATTGAGGAGTTTTTTGTTTCTCATACTGCCCCAATGAGTAGGTTATGGATGCATAAGAGGTTGTTAGGGGACACAGGGGATAGTTGACCCCAACTGACCAAAGGAATAGTCCATATCATATGGTGTCACACTCAGCATATAAAGCAGGGGGGAGAAGGAAAAAGGGGAACATTTGGACTGATAGTGTTGTTCTTCCTAGGTAACTCTTACCCATGATGGAGCCCTACTTTCCTAGAAATGGCTGAACACTTGTATACCAATGGGAAGCAGTGAATGAATTCCTGATATTGCTTTGCTTGCACTTGCAGCTTTTGCTTTATCTATCAAATTGTCTCTATCTCAACCCATGAGTTTTTTTGGCTTTTACCCTTCTGATGCTCTCCCCCATTTTGCTGGTGGAGTGGCTCCAGCTGTGTGGGTCTGAGCTGCTGGCTGGAGTTAAACCACGACGACTATACATCAGAGACTGCCAAGACAAACTAAAGAGCATGGTTTAAAAAACATGCATTTGAGAGATGATAGCATCTGACTCATTAAAATGAGTGCTTAATTCTCCTTCATGTTTTTAATTGCTGAAAAGGAATTTATCTTCGTGGCCCCATTTCTGCAGTAATCCCTGTCAAGAAAAGCTTTATAACCATTGCATCCTATACTAACACTAAAATACCAGAAAGAAACCCAGAAAGTTCTATATTGGAGAATCCACATAAGATACAGTTGCTGAAAGACCTATAATACTCAAAACTGGGGAAAAAACCCTTGCCACCTTGTTATCTCTTTAAGTAGAACAGAGTATAAAAAGGTGTTAAAGGTACCTAGAAGGGATTATTCAGCTACACTGCTCTTAGTTTTCTCTAGCAGAAGGCAACTATGAAGTAGATGTTTTGGACTCTTGTGAACTAGATGCCTACTCTTCATGTTAGCACTCGCCATGAACTGTAAAATGCTAACCAATATTTTAAAGCAGGTTACAGTTTGTAGTGAAAAGTCAAAATGTACGCCTGTAATGTGTCACAGGGAGAGAGCTAAGCAAACATTAGTCCACTGTCTATATCTGGGGCCCCTGCAAGAAACTTTCATATGAGACCATTTCTTCAAGAGTTTATTTGTTATTCCCAGATTTGCATCTTACAGTTTTGAACATAAGTATCTGCAAATTAAAAGCATTCAGTTAGTTGTGTGGTTTTGTGTGTATGCACCCATCTATATATGTCTGAATATTTTAGAGAGTGCAAGACCTCTTGTTTTTAAATCATCACTGATAATCTAGCAGTTGTTTATATTTAAATGAATAATGCTACTAACCAGAAGGTTCTGCCTTCTGGAGTCCAGTCATTTTTTTTGCATTAGGAACTCTCTGTAAATGATTAACACTCTCTGTGGAAATGAAACTAGGAGAGCCAAGTGCATGAGGTGCAGGAAGGAAAGCAAGGCACTATTGTAGAGCAGCCCTCCTCTACAGGAACAGCAGACTGGAACAACCTTTGGGCTGCCCATTCCCCTGCTGTAAAAGCAAGTAATTCTTTTAACAGATGGACCAGACTTCATTTTAAATGCAGTCAGGTCTTTTCTTTTTTCCCTCCCCTGTTGTAACTCCTGTCAGAAGCAATTCTGAAATGCCACTGGCTTGGAAACATTGTCATTCCCATTCCTGCATATACGACACTGGAGTTCAACAGCTGAGCGTGATCACTCAGGTTGTGATGTGGAGAAGTGTTTTCTGTGCACTTCAAAGGAAGGGTTAGTTACAGCTAACATAGGATTAATTGAGTCAGGATGGGAGACAAGCCTGCCTTTGTTGGAAAGTGGTGCTGGAGAGGTGCATGCTGGAAGAGGCATGTCATTCCTCTCATGAGTGCCACTCAGCTGGTAAAGGGAGATTTTTATATAAAAATTCTTTTGAGGATTTGGTAAATAATGTATTAAGCTGACTACATTTCTGTCAAGGTTTTGTGTTTTTGATTTAAATGGAATCAGAAATAGCTCATATATACTTCAGCAAGACTTGTGCTACAATAACAAGAGGAAATGAGCTCTCTCTGCTTGATTTGGAAGCACGTTTGTGTGTACATGCAGAGTGAGGCATCTCTTCAACAGTACTCGCTGTGCCTTGCCCTGCCTGATGTAACACTTAACAGCACTATTTACTCAGTTATTCAGACAGCTCTCTTTTGAGCTTGCCTGTCTTTCTGAGCACAGACAGAGCTCTCAGGACAGGAACTGGTACACTCCAGCTTCCTTTAAGCCTTGTGTCCCCTCCTTGGCTCTCAATGTAGGGGTCCAGGGAGCCGCATGAAGCAAGGATACGAGCAGCACAGCCTCTCAATGTAAGCCAGACACTGGGGATTAATATACCTAGGCTTTGAGTGGTCTGGCTTGAACCTTCCCTTGTACATCAGGAATTAGACAGGGTCAAACAAGAATATCCAGAAAACCTGCTCCTGGGCAGCAATAGAAGAGTATCCCTGAGCCAACTGGCCATTTTGTGGAAGAAGCTGGTGAGGCAGTGCTGGCTTGCCTCCTTGTTTCTCCTGTGGGACCTGGAAACTGGCAAAAGTTTATAACACTATTCTTATTTTTCCTGGTATGTAATTTCTGTAGTTGCCATGGAGATGGTACATGATGATACTTGAGAAGAATCTTTCTATTAAGATGTTACTGGCTATGATTGACATTTTTATACAGTCACTTGAGAGGTTTTTATTTGTGTTACAGCAGACAGTATTTAAAAACATGAAATGGTCTTTGATTATGCAGCAAAATATCCCAGGAACTAAAGTGTCCCAAAGTATCACAGGCTATTGACAGGAACAGTGGAAAATCCATTCTGCCCTTTCCCCATTCTCCTATTTATTTCTAATTTTGAGATTTCTTTCCTGAGAATAAGAAAATGAAATTTAGGAGTTGAGAGGTTTGGGTTTAACTCTTCAAAAAGAAAAAAAAATACTACTTATAATGTTCTCTTACAACTACCTGAAAGTAGGTTGTAGTGAGGTGGGTGATGGTCTCGTCTCTGTAGTAACAAGAATAGGACAAGAAGAAATGGCCTCAAGTTGCATTAGTGAAGGTTTAAATAGTACAGTAGGAAAAATGTCTTCACAGAAGAGGTTCTCAAGCATTGGAACAGTCTGCCCAGGAAAGAGGTTGAGTCACCATGCCTGAACATGTTTAAAAGACGTGTAGATGTGGTACTTCAGGATATGGTTTAATGGTGGACTTGGCAGTGCTGGATTAATGGTTGGACTCTGATCTTTTCCATCTAAATGACTCTATGATTCTATGCTTGTTAACATGATAGTGAATGGATATGTTCCTAGTTAGGGGGCCCCTGGTGGTCTAGTGGTTAGGATGCGGCGCTCTCACCGCCGAGGCCCGGGTTCGATCCCCGGTCAGGGAATTCCCCCGGGCAGATGGAGCTCGTCAAGCCCTGTAAGGGCATCCATCTAAGAGAAGGTCACTCTAAACAAACCTACATCCTGAGGACCTCACTGCCATTGTCCAAGCTCGCTTGGCCCCGGCAGATGAACCTTAGGATTAAAGGGTGGGCTCAGTTCAGCGCAGGCTGTGTCTCACCTAAAAAATCCATTGCGCAGGCTTGAAAGGTAAAACATCTTTCCCAAATCTTCGTTCGCGAAGACTGGCCATACATACATACATACATGTTCCTAGTTAGCATATCCTAAAGTTACTTTAGTTACTCTATTTTGCAATTCATATTCTTCAGCTAGGTTTGTTATCCACTGTGGATATTAATTGAAGTAATCAGACTGATGAATATAAATAGGATCTCATGAAAATAATTAAAGCACAGAGATAAGTGGAAGGGTCTCACTTCCATAGTTGCTTTATCCCCTCAAGTTTCCACACCATTTCAAAACTTAACAGGCTCTTATTCCAGCCTTTACAATTTGTGTCTTTTATGGGAAAAGATATATTTTAAATTTGTGAGATAAGGAAAGGTAAAACCTAATAAAGGTAAGTATGCTGTAATATTAATGGGAGAGGAACTTTATCTACTATGGTCTGGAATCCAGAACAGCAACTTGTGTAAAACCCACAAACTGTCTTGTCTTTACTCAAATTTATCCTGACCTAATTACCAAGTATACTCTCTCTATTCCTAACAGACACGATGCCAAATGTTGTAATTCTTTCCTTCTTGTATATTGGACAATGTTCTTTTATGTCGCAATGGAGAAATCAAATGTATTTTTATTTCATGTTCCCACACTAGTAATTGCCCTTTTATTTCAACTGTCCTTCAGTACTTCATATGGACCTGAACCTTTATATGAATTGCACTATGAAAACCATTGAAACAAGGACCTTGTTTTCTTTATACATCTGTAAAGCACTGAGTACGGCCAGAGCTCTGTGAATAATAATAGCTAAATGATAAGCCTCTTTCAATCCCACATGGTAGCCCTTTGAAAAATACGGTTTTTGTTAAGGACTCTGAATGCCCTTTGCTTTAGAGTTAACTCATAATTGGAAGTTTAGAAGGCATTCCCCTGCCTCCTCTTTTTTTTTTTCAATAAGATCCATTGAGATCTGATAAAATCCTAATTACTGGAAATGATGCATAGCTTTTGAAACAGTATATGTCATTAAATTTGTTGGGAACACCATTAGATCACAAATAAATGGAGAAATCAAGAAAAATAGAAGGAGCAGTTTAACTAGATTTGATGAGTGAGCCAACAACAGACATTTAAGTGTTTGGGTTTTTTTCTGCTCATCAGTTCAATTTATAGGCATAACAAGTTTTCATAAATAATGGCATATACCTTTTATTCAGTGCAAATTAAGTTCATTTTTCCAAGTTTTCATTTCACAGACCTGGCAACGGCAGTTTGATGTGCTTTAGGAAAACATACATGTAATATAGATAAATTGCATTTCACTGTATAACTGAATCTCCAATGCAGATTTTAGTCTGCAAGGGATAAATTTATTAGAATTAGTGCCAAAGATATAGATTTCATGCTGGCTTTCATTTGCCTTAAACCCCTTACTTTACTTCGACAATAAATAGTGACTTTGCACGTAAAATGTAATTTTAAAATACTGTCAGAATGATGTGAAAAGGTGCTTATGGTAAATAAGCATCAAGTCCTGCCTGAGTGCTTGAAGCAGGACCATATGCAGCAATGTGCCACTCTGCCACTCACTTCTTTGGAGCAGCAATATGCTGCCACTGCACTTGGCAAATGGTTTTCTACTGACGAACTGTTCAAACCTCCCTTCCCCATGCCTGGGCTTGCACTAGAGCTTCATGCAGCTGAGATGGGGGATGCCAGGTGAGTGCTGAGGGTGCCTCGCTCAAGCTGAATTTTCCATTTCTTGAACTTGTTCCCCCAGCAGCCCCTGTACAGGTCAATGTCACCACTGGCAAACCACGCAGGGTCACTATTTTAAAAGCCTTGCTGTGGCTTGTGAATTTTAATGTGCCTGTAGTGTTAAACATTGGCCGGTGATGTATAAAGAACATAATGCTAATGGGGTATATTTTGGGAGGATCATTTCAGGCGCTTCAATGAGGCAGTGAGGGAGTGGGGGGGCAGAGGTAGGCATTCCTCATGCCTGTTTTGCCACCAAGGAAAATGTTGGCAGATTCACAACCTCAGTCCGTGGTCTGTGTGCTCAAGTATTATCTAGAAAGGACTGCAGAGCGGGGAGGTGACTTTCATGGCTTGTTCCAAAACATACTAAGGTGAAGGAAATAAAAAAAGTAGTGCTTTTTAGTTTCTGGAAAGCTTAAGACTGTGACAAGACTTATGTATTTGAAAGCACTGGAAGAATGTGTCAACAGTTTGAAATCTGGGATCTGACAAAGTGGCCTGTATACTCAGACAGATGTTTCGGTGATGAAGAAACTTGCCTTTTGTGGCAACAGTTTTGAATATTTAAGGCTCTTTCCTGTAGAAGTCCTTAGCTGAATGAAGTAGTACCATGGCTCTGAAGTTGTGTCTGCAACTGAATTCCCCAGCTGGAGTTTGTCTCAAGACTTATGTGTGGGAAATTCTGCAGTACTATGGATGGCATCACAATGGATATCACAACTGGAAACTCAGAGAATATGTTTATTACTTATAAAACTGGCTGTTCCACCAGTACTTTAGCCTCTGAAGGATGTTAAATGGCAGACACTGCACAAATAATGAAGCCTTTCACAGGACAAGGTGGGAACAGAAGGGCTATGGTGGCCTTCAGAGTAATACAGCAACCCTTTTAGTTTGATATGGTGATCTGTCTCCTGTTGCAGGTCATCTTTCGTTCATGCATGGTTTTACTAGCCTGAGATATGCCATCCTATTTTTCCTCTTCTCTTTGAGCACTGCTGTATGTGATATCTCTTGTGCAATAGAAATTGCCTGCTGATTTAAGATTCACTCTGATTTGTGATGTTTGCAATGTAATTTTCCTCTTTACTGCATTTTTTGTTCCCATTGTTTTATTTAATATAGGCCTGTCTGAGTATGAACCTGTGCAAGACAGTTTTGCCATGCTGTAGCTGCATGGCGTTACTGTACTTTCATCTCATCTCCCTGACTGGATCCATGTGATATTTGACCTCCTTAGGGCATCATACTCTGCTTTTAATCTTTAGGGGTCTGTCCAGCCCTGGGTTTGAAAGTATGGTTCTATTGCCATACTAACCAGAGCTCATTAACACCTGTCAGCTTGGAGCAGGCAGCGCAGTATATATGCCAACAGCAAGGCTCAGGTGAAACATGTGATCACTGCAATAAAGTGACCTGAGCCATGAGGGAAGGTTTTGAGCCCAGACTGCCGCTGTGCATTTGCCTTGATAATACACATGCACTGTTTTTCCTTGTGTACAGAGCAGAAGGTTGCTAAAGTTAGGCACAAGGGAGTGTCACAGGGTAATGATTTTAAACTAAAATAAGGTAGATTTAGCCTAGATATAAGGAAGAAGCTTTTTATGATGAGGGTGGAGAGGCACTGGAACAGCTTGCCCAGAGAAATTGTGGATGCTCCATCCCTGGAAGTGTTCAAGGCCAGGTTGGATGGGCCTTCGAGCAACCTGGTGCAGTGGAAGGTATCTCTGCTCATGACAGGGTGGTTGGAATTAAATTATATTTAAGGTCCCTTCCAACCCAAAACATTCTGTGATTCTATGTTTCTCTAAGAAGAGAACTGACTTTTATGAGATGGTTCCAGTTGAGACACAGGCTGGTCATCGTGTTAGAAATCTTATGTGTCCCACAAGGATATCTGAGCCAAGCTCACAGGTACCTGATGAAGCAACCACTGTGGTACAAAAGTAGTTGCTGTTCTGGGGAGGACACCCATGATGCAGGGCATTGGAAGACTTACTGCTGGATACCCAGTCCATGCAGTGTGTAAAGCCATCAAAGGGGCATTTGATTCACAGCCTCTGGAGGCACATACTCTCATCATCATCAGTACTTGTACATGGATCTGATTTCACACAGTTTTTTAGATTGCAGAGGGAGCACAGAGCCTCGTCCTCTGCTCACCAGCTGCATGCAAATTTTACCTTCAGAGTTGGGTGGATACCCTCTTTTGGGCTGGCTCAAGATCAACTGTGTTTCCTTACTGGGGTTCTGGCTGCCTCCTAGTCCTATGCAGTGTTTGTGACCCCCAGCTGAAAACTGAGAGGAAGGAGCTGCAAGGCATTATCCAGAGATGCAGCCATAAGGATAGGATAAGCCACTGGAACAAAAAGAGTTGCAGAGAGGCTGAGCTCTCTGCTGGGAGTAATGGGGATGCATTACAATTACTGATGTGAAAGCAATAAAATGATGGGGTAAATGAGGTGGCAGTTTCTGTTTTCTATTCCCTGCTGTCTCCTTTTTCTTAAACACTTAATGACAAGGCTGACAAGGCCACTTCTCTGCCTCCTCACAAGGGAGCATGTTGTCATTTAAAAAGAACAAGACTTTGGGAGCAAGAGAACAATTTCAATTTAACTGCTGTTTTTTGAAGCTGCAGGATGAAGTGGTTAAACTTTGTGCAACATCAGTGTTCAGGATTCGATGCTACAGCATCAAGGCCAAAGGAAGGAAAACCCATCCCCTCTGCTCCACCGAGGCCCTGTGTGGTGTCCATGTGACACCATTTCCCCAGTGTGGAAGGAGGCTGCAGGGCAGCTTATGTCCCAGTTAGTCCCCGATCTCAGCAAAGATATCTGTGCTTATATGTGCTGTCTTGTCACACCCACCCCACTGGTTCCAGTGAGGTGTATTTCTAGAGCATGGAAAATGCACTGGCATGAGAGCCCAGGAAACACTGCTGGAACATCCACTGGGGATAGTGGGGGGGGGGCAGGCAGGGAGAGGATACAAGATGGAAAAGACCAGAGGGCATGGGCTAAACTGTTGAGTAATGCTTCTACCTGAACACTTCTTGTACATAGACTGTGGCACTGATGCTGTAATAGTTAGCAGAGGGAGCCCTCTCACCTCCTGTATTCTCCACTCTGCATCCCTTTGTACCCATCAGTCACATCTTGCTGACACCTGGCAGTCAGCCATGCATTTCACTCAGAGCAGTTCTGTTGTCTGCTTTCCCTTCTAAGTCACTACAGAAACATAGGGGATGGAAATGGTTGGATTCTGCTGTATCTCTTAAGTAAGAATATTATAGTCGATTTGTAATAAGGCTGTGTTTCTTCACAGTTTTGGGGATGCCTTTTCTTTGTCTGGGAATCATCTAGCCACAAAAATAATCCCTCCTCCAAGCATTTGCTGGACCACATGTTGCTCTTTATAAATGTTGAGGGGCAACAATCTCTGTGGCTGGTGGGCGCTGCCTGTTCACAGCTGCCCAGGGACCTTCTTGGGTAAGAGTCATGAAAGCTGAGGCTACAACCACAGAATTGGATGCTGCTTTACAGCCTGCAAACAGTAGTTGTGCTGGGTTATGTTACCATGACCTTGTTTATAAAAATTGATAGTATGTTTGTCTTCTCTACGAAATAATGGGGCTCCTCACAGCACTATAACAGTAACCTTGAATGGGTCTTGAATACACTTATGATGACTTGCAAAGTGTTTTTTGAAAATGTTTGTTCAACATTTTGAAAGCAGACTGGAAGCTCTGTCATGTACCCATTATTTGATCTTGCTTAAATGGCGTCTTTGAGTGGCTGTTTACCAAAATAACAAATCCTACTTGAATGTTTTTAGTTTATCAGCTTCATAGAAAGTTTGCAAATCTTACTGAAAATTGGACAGTCTGATTAGGAAATAATTTCACGCAATAACAAAATACATTAAAGAAACTGTCAGGAGACCTATGTTCCTGGCTGCCCTGTCAAATAGCGGATAAGTTAACTTGTGAGACAGTTGTGTTCCAATAGGAATTGTTTGATTGCTGATGATTTTCCTTCTGGATTATGTAACTAAACAGGTCATTTTTTTTTGAAGAAAAGAACGCCTGTGTTTAGTTTTCAACTGAGACCTGCCTAGTTTTTTCTTTCATGGGAGTTAAGGTGTTCTA
The DNA here is from genome assembly GCF_003984885.1 of Neopelma chrysocephalum. Taxonomy (NCBI): domain Eukaryota; kingdom Metazoa; phylum Chordata; class Aves; order Passeriformes; family Pipridae; genus Neopelma; species Neopelma chrysocephalum. Next base: position 4,556,955 of record NW_020897748.1, read on the forward strand.
CTGAAGGACAGCAAAAGCACCCCCTGCACTGAGATGCCCTTTCTCTTCCCACCTGTTTACTGCTTAGGCCATAGTCAACTGCGCAGAGGTATTTTTTATCAGTTTACTCAGTGCAGCATGAACTCAATAATTTGAGTTCATAAAAAATGTGCAATAATTTGTTTTTGATTGGGTTGCAATGTGCTATCAGAAAACTACCATTATATTGTTCTTCTTAAACTAGTAAGTATTTTTGTATTTCTTTGTTTTGTGATCTTGCAGACTCAGCTCTTGGGAGTTTTACTTGCTGCTGCTTCAAATTTGCTGATTAGTGTCTCTTTGAGTGTACAGGTATGAAATTGTTTCTCTTTATTCAGAGTTGGTTATATTTAGCAAGTAACTTTTGTTGCAGTTTGGTTTTGATGAAGTCAAAATACAAATTTTGTTGCATTTAATAAACAATCTCTCTTTTCAATTGTAATTTAACAGTGCCCTGCTGTAGTTGTCGGGAGCTCTCAACCTGTTTTCTACTGTGATTCTCATACAGGAACAGAATAAGAATTCATAACTAGTGCTCCTCCTTGTAATGTGCCATAAGGAAATACCAGCTGTGACTCACTTGTAATCATCAACAGCGTTTACTGGATTTGAACTATCTTCCAGCTTTTTAAATGCTATTTAGGAAAACCCAGTAGCTCTCATTGAAATTTGACAGACAGTTTAAATTGAAATTTTTTTAATCCTTTAAAGAAGGTTTTTCTCCATTTAGTAACAGTATCTTCTAAATATGAATAATGAGTTTCCCTAGATCTCAACATTTATTTTCATACTGATATTAAAAGGATAGACTGAACTTTTTTGTTGTCTGTTTTTCCCACAATGCAGTCAATTAACCTTCCTCTCTTCCCTCTAGCAGGTTGTCAGCTAAAGAACAGGTCATCATTTGCAATGTATTTCATCTGGGTTGGGACCCCTGGTGGCCTAGTGGTTAGCATGCAGGACTCTCACTGCTGCGACCCAGGTTCAAATCCCAGTCTCCTGGGTAGATGGAGCCTGTCAAGCCCTGTGAGGCCATCCATCTAAGAGAAGGTCACTCTAAACAAACCTACGTCCTGAGGACCTCACTGCCATTGTCCAAGCTTGCTTGGCCCCGGCAGATGAACCTTAGGATTAAAGGGTGGGCTCAGTTCAGCGCAGGCTGTGTCTCACCTAAAAAATCCATTGCGCAGGCTGGAAAGGTAAAAGACCTTTCCCAAAATCTTCGTTCGCGAAGACTGGCCATTACTTACTTACTTACTTACATCTGGGTTATAAACAGTCTCTACCTAAATACCATTCACACGCATTACTATGCAAAGAAGGCAGACATCTGGAGAAAGAAGGCTATAAGAGAGTTGCTGAAATCACCTTCCTGTGTTTGTTGCACATCTTTTCAATTGCACTATGCCTTCAAGATTTAATCCTACAAGAATCTGGGGCAGAAAACACAGTTCAGGATTCAGTTAAGAACTTGGTTTTCAGCAGAAACTTGCATTCTTGATTTGAATGTTATTTAATATTAATTTCATTTGTATCTTTAGTGGGCTTTTTTTTCCTGTGTTTACAAATACTCAAAATCCTGGATGTTACTGTGAATAACATCCAGGTCTGTGGCTCAAGGAAGTTTGATTTCCTTGTGCTCTTTTTCTCCTCAGAGGGCTAAACTTCCTAGGATTTCATCCTCTGAATATGTTCCACAGCGTGAAGCTGCAATAATGTGCTGCATCCTCTCAATAGGAGGAGTGACTAAGACTATGGAGTTTCACAGACATTGCTGTTTGGCATATACTCTGTAAAGTAGCCTACGAAGTAGAAAGGGAGTTTGAGGAAAATTGTTCACAACCTCCCCAGGGCTCTGCAGGGATACTTCTAAAATCAAATATCAAGTAATGGAGAAAAAAATTTATTTTACCACCATTTATTCTGCAATAACTGTAGCATTTGATTTCCAACTTTTTTGACCCATGTGCAGAGAGGCTGGAGAGTAATTTGAGAAAGGAAACTGTATTCTGCAGAACTAATGTGGTAAACATTGCATCATTCCCAATTATGACACCTTCCTGATGGAGACTGCCTGGACTCTGTTTCAGAAGATCAGTGTGATCAATGGCAAATTATTATCTTGTTATATACAGGTTCTTGCTGTACAGCCAGAGAGAAAACAATTACAACCTGTATCAATGATACCTTCTTCATGTAACAGGAAGTGTTGATGAAGTATTACTTGAGTGTATGTTATACCTGTTGTAACAGGTATAGCTGGTTTTCCTTCAGAAAATAATGCTTTACCTATTATCTTCTACGGTCAAACAGGAGATTGTAGCCAAATCCTAAATTCTGTCTAATTAATTTAGAGTCCTCCTTACAGAAGATGTGATTAAGTGCTGCGTTTTTCATTTTGAAATTATATTTCTGGCGAGGATATGTTTCATGGGCAGGAATGCCATGTTGTCTGTTCTCCTTCTTCCAGTTTGTTGCCGCAGTTCTGATTCTGCTCCATCTCCTGCCTTTGGGTGTTTCCAGATTCAGAGCACAACTGCTGGGCTTCTGCTTTGAGACAAGAACAGATGCGTGCAGTGATAGCTCAGAAGCACTAGCTAGTATTCACCTAGTATTTTTCACGTTTATTCAGAGGCCTAATTTTTCAGCCATTTCCACCACGGCTCAGAAAGCACACATCTGAAGCAGCACTAAGTTAACAAAAAGCTGTGCAATAACAAGCTGAAAACCATGCTTAAAAAGAAACCTTGACACACCTGGAATTTGAAGTTGACAGCCCCCTTAATTATTCCACTTTTGTCAGACATAAGAACACAATGGAAGTCTTTCTATTCATGCCTGTTCCTAATAATTAATTTTCTAGAAATGCGCTCATCTCCGACTGGCTTGCCAAACTGAGCTGAAGCCCTACTACACGAGCAAGCTGTGGTGGTGTGGGATTATCCTCCTGGGGCTTGGAGAGGTGGGCAATTTCGCAGCCTACGGATTTGCCCCCATTGCTCTTGTTACTCCACTGGGATGTGTATCTGTCATAGGTGAGATTTTTGTCGTTTCTTGCTTGGGTACATGCTTTAATCAAACGCTTGCTTGTGACTAGGAATAAAACTGTAGGAACTGCAGCAGGAACACAAGAGGAAAATGTTAATGTTGTGGTTTGAAAAGAAATTATTCATATAATTACATGAGCTGACAGTTTAACAAAAACTGTCTACTTAACTCAGAGACTCTTCTAATATATTTCTTTTTCCACAGTTTTTTCTTTTGTGTCACTCTGTGCTCTGCTGGTTCCTGCCAGTTTGCCACCCAGTGCTGCACCAGTGTCGCCAGTTCTGCAAGCCCCCAAAGAGGGGGGCTGGCATCCTACTGACTGCACAGAGCTGTGGTCTGATCCTGAGTACCTACATGTTTTCTACATTACCATCAAACCAAGTAGTTTCTGCTGCCTGTTCCCTGCCCATCCCCGTATCTCATGTTAACATGGGCAAACTTGCTTGACTCTCTGCATTGTGTGACAAAAAAGGCCTACAAATTTAGTGTATTTCTGGACATTCTTAAACCTGTTCATTTGTTCCTTCATGTACAGATTACCTGGACTTCAGCAGAAGTGATATGATCTTACTCTTTTCTTAATTTGTTTTTGTTTGTAATTAAGATATTGAGACAAGTGTGATGTTTCTTTGATAAAGTAACATAAATTTTAAAATATGTTATCATGTTGTGCTAATGCAAAGCATAGTGGAGAGGGTGATATTGTACAAAGGCTGTGAAAATAGGAATTCAGGGTGCAGCTGCATCCCCTCACTCAGTCACTTCACATCCACAGCTGAAACATCCAAGGCTGAGATATCTCAAGATATGCATATGCTGGAGCTCATTTACTTGCTCTTGGCAGGTGATAACACTTCATAGTCTGTCTCTGGCTACCAGTTTCATGCTCAGAAGTGACATTGCAGTGAGTGATTCTGCATGGGAAGGTAGAAGAGATGAATTATCTTCCCAGTGGACTGCCTGGCTGTATTGGAAGGAGGCAGCTAGCCATGTGCAATTTAGTGTAGAAAGGAAACTGCAGGCAATTTACTGTAACCTTTAATGTTAAACTATTGCAGAATTTCAGAGAGTGAGATGTAAAGCCATGTTAGTTCACCATGGTAGGAAAGATTTCTCAAAGAAAGGAATGCAATATTACCTGAGATGGAAATGTGAATTAATATGACATAGGGTGATTTTGGTGGCAGTAGTTATATCTTTAACAACTGTAGACATTTCCACATGTCTCTGAACATAAAAGGATGTTGACCAATCTAATTCGTTACCCAAACTGAATAAAATGCAAATATAGAAAATGAGAAAGAAGAATGAAAAGCAGTGAGAAGGGGAGAAATCCCACTGGTTGTTAAACTGCTACAAAGAAGAGATCACATTTAGGGTTGATTTTTATCTGAGCAGATCCCTTCTTCTTTATTTTTGCAAAATGTGAAGAAATGTTGCATCCGATGATTCCTCCATTCTCCATTTCCCCTTACTTATAAAAATACCAAGAAATCATTTTCCTAACTGATATGTCTTATCAAAATTCTCATCCACTTTTTTTTTGACCCAAAATGCTTATCCAGTAAGATCCCAGAAAGCACTTTAATAGCTTATATTCCATTCCCATATATCAGCTGACAGTATCCATTTCATAGCCCAAACAATAGAGATACCTGAAATTTTATTTAGTCTAGCAAATGTTCCCTTAAGGAAGGGAAAATTAAAATTATGTAGACAGCCGATAATAGTGATAACTTCCCAGTAACACTTTCTACTACTTTCCTGTCTTCTGAAATTAAAGCCAGAGAACATCCTCCTAATTTGAGAAGAGTTCATTATATAGGCCAATGACAAATTAACCAAGACACATGTGCATCATCTGCTAACAACTGGGCAAAGGATACTGTAGGCAGCAGGTCTTCGAATTTAAAAGATAAGAAATATTTTTCTCAGTAAGTTGTGACCTCTTTTAGGTGGTGGAGGGTGGACTTTGCAGAGTCTGGCAGTTGTTTTGAGGTATTGTTGAATTTGTCTTTCATGAGTTAATTTTTTAAATGAAGAAATTAAGTACTTGATAAAAAACTTCAAATGTATATCTGAACCCTAAGTCCAACCTTCTGAGCTGCATTTTTTCCCAAATTCGGTGTCAACATGCCCCATATGGTAAGAGCTGACTCTCACTGACACTGAGAATGCAGTACATACAGTTACTGAGGAGAAATGTGCTTTGCAGTATGTCCAGTCATCAAGGGAGTTCTCTGCAGATCTCCGTCACTCTGGGTCTGCATGGAAAATTGCCTTTGCTTGGAAACCAGGGTTTTGGAGGAGTATAAGGCAGACTGGAGTATCTGCCCAGAATGGATTTGAGCTGTTCCCATCATATATCTCCAGACTTCTGATGGGAAGCATCTTAAAATAGATGGAGCCAACATCTATTATGATCTGCTACCACATTTAACTGCATCCAACTGCATTTTGCACTTAACCTGGTATCAATTAAATAGTGAAAAGTTTGTGCCTCATTCTATTGAACTGGATGCTTCCAATGACTGGCTTTAAAAAGAATCCAGCACCACAGACCATGAACTGGCATGGCACCAATAGATTTTAATTTTTTTTCTTAGAATTAAGCTACAAAGGCTATATTTTTCTTCTTACACAGTGGAAGTATTTCTCTGTGTGGTTGCAATGATGCAAGCTCTACATCTGTTCAGGGTTTAAAATAGTTTGAGAAGACAGCAGTTGTTTTCTTCAAGAGGATAAATTAGTAAATTTTAATTTAAAAGTGGAGGAGTAATACATGTTTGATGTGATCATTAAGAAACTTTCTATACTTGAAAAATAAAAATCATGTTTTACATGTAGCTCGGGTAATTTTAGGCGGCAGTGGTTTTTAGCTCATCATCTTGCTTTTGCCTGCAGAAATAGCTTGGAGGTGGAGGGATTGGGGTGGTAAAGGCCAGTGGCATTCGAGATCATTTCTTTTGCAGTTTTCATCATGCTGTAGAGAGTTTCTTTACACTTAACTCACTTAGAGTGACATTGCTAAGATCCCTTTGCATTTTTTATGTACTCCTTGTAAATAGCTGTGGGGCAAGAAATTGCTTTAGGCTTTGAATATTGATAACACTCATGGTACTTTGGAAAGATCCTCAGACATTCTTGTAAAAGTGGATTTCACCCACTCCGTGTAATGTAACATCTTTGTGGCCCAAGAACTTGGAATTTTGAGGACTCTGTTGCTAATGATATCTGGGAAACATTCATCAAACTATTCTTTAAAATACTTTTTTTGTACTCATCTAGAAGATGCAACAAAAGAATTCTCAATGTTTTTCCTTCTCTCTGCAGTTTTTATGTCCTATAATCCAGGTTCCAGAATTAAGCTCACTTTATTAGTCTCTCTTTTGAGCAATTCCTCTGATATTTTCAATGTTTGTGTTCTTTTTTAAATCAGGTCACATCTCCAAATGTAACTGGCAGCAACTGCATCCTCATAACTTGAGCACTGCTCAACAGATTTAGGGCAAAATCAACTGGATGAACTTAAATTGCTTGATTACATGGAAGCAGACCCTTAAGTGGGCATAAAACAGAGTAAATGCTTGGTCTCAAAGTGAAACGCTGTTGCACAAACTAGGAGAGGTGCAATAGTCTTTGAATCATGGCTAGTGCTCCTCCTTTGGTATTTCATCCAGACCACCAGTGAAATGGGGACAAAATATTCTGCTGAACGGGTAGTTGTAAATGCCTTTACCTGACTGAATCAGTTGCACTTAACAAAATGAACATTTGAGGCAAATATTAAATTTGGTGTGTTTTTTTTTTTTTAAAGTATTAGAGAAGACAGAAGTAGTACAGGCAGTCTGTGCATCTATGAGGAGAATACTGATGTTTTTTAAATCATACAGAAAGCTCATCTAGGAATCAAAAAGAGGAAAAGGAAGTATATACTAATATTTGAAGCTATGATCAATTGTGAAAGAAATTATGTGGTGTAAGACTTGACAAAAAAAGAGGTAAAAAGGTCATATTCATAAATAGCCTTAGTATCAGGAAAACAGCATGGTAGTAAAATATACCTTTTTTTTTTTTAAATAGTTATGGGTAGGAAAAATAAATGATGGACATTCATTTGAGTTTTTAGGGCTGGATTGGACAAATACAGAAAATATACACTATGAATCAATGTGTATTTTCTATCTCTTAACTTCTCCTGTTGCGTATTATCCCTTTCTTAAAGAAACAAACAAGAAACAATCCTAACTGCAGCTTTCATGTCTAGGATGCAGAGGAGTTATTTTATGAGCTGGATTCTCACCATTCATTGTCTGCTAGTTGCAGAACCCACACATCACAGTGCTCTTTACTTCTGTTTGTGCTGGAGAAAACATACATATGGAGATAATTGTAAACGATCACTCTCCTAAGAGAATGAGCAGCTGACTGAGCTATGTGTAGCACCATGACAGCCTTCCCTCAAGGCACTTAATTGCACACCATGAAGAAACTCAGTTTTTTTGACATTTTTTCAATTTAAATTGAAATTCATGTGCTGCAGTGAATATATGTTTATTCAATAATGTGAATATATAATCATTCGATATACAGTGAATATATATACATTCAGTAATGAATGTAAAACAGCCTAGTTTATGCTGATGTATGAAAAGATGTTGTTTCAACATAAAAATTAAGCTCCCGAACAAACTCTTTTTTCCCATTTCTCACCCAACAGTTTTTATTTATCATTATTTTGATATAGCATCAAGTCATATTTTCCCTTTGAGTTTAATGAGCATTCAGAAAGGCTTTGTCATATAGATACAGGCATTTTACAGGACCTATTCTCAAATTATGGATATTAGTATAAGCATGCAATCAAGGCATGAAACAAACTCAAGGATTACATTAGGATGTGTTGGTTCTGTAATGTTTAATCCTTAACAGATCATCTTGCAGATTTTCTGCCCTTCTCTTGATCTAGCAGGCGACCACTCTCAGTGGGAATGGGAATTGGATCTGTACCTACTTTTGAAAGTTTTACCTTAAAAATTAGTTAAAAAGCCAAAAATAGTTCTGATTCACCCAACAGTATACAAGTCTTCTCGGGTGACCGGGAATGTAGTCTTTGCTCTGATGAATTAAAGGCTGACAATCCAGGCTTAGAATTGTGCATGTGTTGTATTCCCTAAACCAGTGGTTCAAAACTAGCAAGGCTTCAGAACAACGATAAATTGCTCGTTTTGTTGCCGAGCTGTTGCCAGCTTACTCTTTGACACAGTTTTTATGTCTGCATTTCTGCGTTCTATTGCTGACCAATTAAAAAAAACCAAACCAACAGACTATTTTTCACTTTGACATGGATCTCAATCTCTAACTGTCTATAGGTTTGGGGGGTTTTTATTTAAGAAAAGGCAAACAAAAAACCAGTTGCAAAGACATATTAATGCTTTACGGCACAGCAATTGCCCAAGTTCCTCAGTCTATTCACTCATAGGGTTGAACATAATGTTCAATAATTTATTTCCCACATCACTATAATGGTGGAGGAGGAGGAGGCACACAGTTTCTGTGACAGGGAGAACAAGAGGACCCTGGCATGGGAAAGGGAAAATTGGGACTGGGTGGTAGGAAGTTAGACTTGTGCTGTGGTTATAGGGTGAAATCAAAGTGAAGGGAAAGTGGCCTAGGAGGAAAGTGTGAGGGAATAACATCACTGGTAGTGGGTAGGAAAGGTGGGAAGATGCAAGGCACCTCCCCTGTGATCTGAGGGATGGTGGGAAAGAAATGGAGAGTCTGGAGAGTTTCAGCAGGGATGCATTTAGGAACTGAATTTGGGATACAGTAAGTGCTTAAATCCATATATCTGGTAGGCTTAGTTGTAGCCTCTGGATGCCCACTTACTCTCCTGCCAAGAGTTCAAGGGTCCTAGGATAACTCAGGTTAGAAGGCACCTTGGAAAGTCCCTAACACAACCTCCTGCTCACAGCAGGATCAGCTTGGAGGCCATCCAAAAAGAAAGGAGATGGCAGGGAGTATGTGTTGGCCATTTAACATATTGTCTTTACCTTTTCTGGAGGAGTTAAAGCCTTAAGCAGCTGAATGCACTTGAGGCTGAGTGGAAGCTCAAGGGAGTTAAGGAAGAGGAGCAGAACAGCTGGGAGGGCTATGCATTTCTCACTGGGTTCCTGGGATACACTTTGGTGTCTGCCATTTATCCTACCAGCCAAGGAAAGCTGCAAAGCCATCAGAATTGAAAAACTGAAAACACCAGCCTGCATACCTGCAACTCACAGGCTCCCTCCATATCCCTCCTCCCAGGCCCACCTGGTTTCTTTGCTTTAACTTGATCCATCCCTACCTCAAAAATTGCAGAATATGAAAGACTATCCGAAAGCCAAACTTGGGAGCTTAAAACCAAGAAAATTAAGAAAATGAAAGTAAATTAAAATATCATGTTAGCCAGCGTGTTCTCTTGGCTGTGCTACTGTAACTTGCTTAAAATTCAGCCCTGGAGGTAATAGCCAGAGTTTGCCAGGCTTCTGATCAGTCATGTATGTCTTCTAGCATCTCATCAGGTCTGTGTAACCATTCTCTGCTTCTTCTCTTAGATTTACTCCCTTTACTTTTCTCCTTCACTGGAATATATATGGAGCATTGGCAGTTTATTCACAGGGACAGTTGTCTTTTGTGTTCAGAGTATCTCCCAGGTCTTACTCTCCTCACCCTGATGTTTCACCTCCGCTACTACTTCAGTTTTTCCTCTAATACCAGATGGCCTAATATATGTTCTTCAAACCTCTGCTATTTTTAGATTCCTCTACATATTACTTTACATCATAAAGAACATTAATTATACATACATTCTGTTAAGCTCATGTTCATTGGTGCATTACCAGCTATCTCTGGAGAAAGAGCTGGCTGCATTTGAATGCATTATTAAAGTGGATGACAGGCTGAGTGACAAGTTTCATTATCTGGCTCCATTCCTGTACCTCCTTGTGCCCACTGCCAGCCTCAGAGGTTGTGATCCCCCCAAGCTGCCATTTGTCATCTGCAGTGTATTGAGCTCTGAAAATCTGGGCATAACTCATCTCACCCTAGATTGAATGCCAACAGTGAATTGAACCCTAGATTACATTTGCTAGATCTGTGCTGAATGCAGAGAGCCCAGATAAGGGAGTACTCAAAGAAAAAAAAATCACTGAGGTATCAGTGATTTAAGCAACAGGTCTTTGCTGTGACACTGACTGCCTAGGTGGGTGGGCTGAGGTGGGATTTGGGAAAGCTATGAAAGCAGGGCGACAGAGCAGTAATTAATTCCTGCACTGTCTTGGATGATGCTACATCTTTCCTGGTTTTTGTCCTCTCTTTTTTTCTAAAGCCAGGTAGTTCTGCTATTACCGGTGTTGCCTGGATACCACCAATGTCTTTGCTCCAGCAAAGTTGTCACTGAAACATTGAAGAAAACTGTGTCAAGCACCTTACTTTCTGTGAGGCATTTTCAGTTGAAGATTCCTTTATTGCACTTATTAATTTGTATAGATCTCCATCACTCTTGATAGTTTAACTTTAGACTTCTGCTAGATCTGATTTTCTGCTGACTGGATAATACAGATGTGATGCTGAACTCCATTTCTCTGTTTATGTCTTGGTATGTACCTCTCCAGATTTATCTAGAGTACATCTACTAGCTAGTCACAAATTAAATTTTCCATCAGAACAATAGAGGTAATGATGCAAAGATAGTTGCAAAAAGGTTGAAATGTTGTTTCAAGAATAAAACAATAATTTCATGTTGTGGGCAGGAACAGTGCCCTTGTAACAGCATCCCGTGACTTAGGCTCAATGTGTGCCTTCACCATTCCTCCTGGGCAGAGACTTTCTTTGAGGTTTCTAAATGAATCCAACATCACTGATGCACCTCTCCCAAAGGACTTTCCTCATCTCTTTTACATAGGAGCTATCCAGCTTCTTTTGCTTCTTTTTAGAGGTAGATGCTCTAATGTTGTATGCTGGAATGGAGCCATCTCTCCCAGGTGGCCAACATTTTAAGTTCAAACTCCTTCTTTCCTCTCTAGCACATGTCCACATTGGGTTGCTTATCAGAAATCCTGGCCCTACCACCTGTCCGCTGCTTCCCATCCTAAACGGGCGGGGCTGGGAGCTGGCAGAGGGCAGATGCAAGAGCTGAACAAGGGACAGAGTTTTCCAGGAAATGGGGCATCATTTCCAGAGCTCACTTCTGATTTTCTCCTTCCTCAGTACAAGTCCCTCTGGAAGAGCATGGGCAGTGCTTCCATACGGTACATATGTGAGGCTTTCTACTTGTTTGTTAGCAGACATCATGACCACTCTATTAGTTCATATTCAATGCTATGCTTTTGCAGTGGCTTTCTTCCTCTCAATTGTACTTCAGTTACTTTACTTATAAGCCTCTAAGAAGCAGGATTTTATTGCTCCATGATGCAATGTGCCCTGAGCAAGTCCGTATAGTTAGTTGGTAGCAGAATGGGGAGTGAAACAGTAAGGCTGATTGGTGCTTTTTCCTGACGTTTCAACATATGACTGAATCAGAGCAGTTTAAGCAGTGTCTGCTTGGGAGATGGGAAGTGTATTGCATCTTTTCAACCATGTAAGAGCCTGCTGGATATATCTGAAATATTACAAAACCTGAGCGTTAGTTGGTTGTAGGAATGGACTCCTGGCTGTTTATATCATGATATGGTGCAACAACAATAGTTATAAGATATATTTAAACTTGGCCCAAGGCAGCTTTTTGGTATAGCACTTGATATTATAACATATATATATATACACACATATATGAAAGGTCTTTATATTTCTATTCTAGGTAGTGCATTTATTTCTGTCTTTTTCCTAAAGAAGACCATGAGGACTGCTGATATATTGGGTAAGTAAGCATTTGCTAATATGGACATGTGTGCTGCCATATGCTTAGTAAGCTGTAACTCTCACATAGCCCCCCCCCCTTCACACTCCCACTTTCCCGAGCAAGTGTTTCAAGGCAGATACTTTCACAATTGGGAAGAAGTGATAAAAAGAGAGAGAATCTTCAGTGCATGAGGAAAAGACTGCATTCCCAAATCCTCTGCTCTTACAACCATAACTCATTCCTTATGTGTCCTTACTGCTCAAATTTATTTTCATTTTCTGTTTTTGCCTCTGAGGTTGTCTTTAGTATTATCTTTATGAGTACAACACAGTTTTAATAAAAACGGGGAAGTTATTGAGTTACTCATTCAAATATAAGATTTTTTTTTCTTACTGCATAGACCTTGCCCAAAAATTCAAGCTCAATTAAAAGTGATAACTTCCATTTAGGTATTAATTTTATCACATCAAAGAACAAATAATCATGTTGCCAAGTGTTTTGTTGAGAAATGTGGTCTTCACTGTAAAAGCATGCCAACTTTTTGTCTGTGTCCAAGATTTTTTTGCAGATCAAAACTACCCACCTTGAACATAGCAATACTGAGAGATAAGCACATTTCAAGATTTGGGCTTTACACCAAGCCATCTTAGCTGGGGCAGCACACCTGATGCAGGGCACCTGATATTTCTGTGCACTCCTAACATCTCTAGGCCTGATTGTCCAAACTATACTGAGGACAGCTGTTCTTATGAATGTTTTGGAGAGATCTGTTCAGTATCATTCCAGGAATACTATATACTATTTATTTAGGTTTGGAATCCAAGTTTGCCAGCTCAGCTGCTACATTCAAAACTCCCCCTCCCTTCACTGATCATGTTTCCCTTATGGCCTTATACACTGTGTGTTGCTTTAACTAGTGTTCAGCACTGATTTATTTTATTTCTGTGAGTTTGACTTTGCAAGAAGGATTTAACAATGTCGCTACATTCCATAGGAATGAGCTGTATGATGGGAAATATGGTGATGGTTTTGCAAGCACATAAATATAGAACAGTTCTGCTTTTCCAAAGGAACTGTGGGAGATAACAGTGCCAGCAAAGCCCTCCGGATGTGCTTTGTTTTGTATTCCTGAGCCTTGTATTCCACACCAATTTATAGGTTTGCCAAGAATTTTAAAGATTACTTGAAGAAAAATTGATTAGCTAATATCTTCCTTAATCCAATACAGTTTATGAGCTCAGGATCAGCTCACTTATATCTTGATACTTCAGTGAACATCTGTGTTTGTCAGCTGGATGTCCTCAAGGCAGAACTTCCAGATTTTTATTAAAAGTACAATAATGCAAGTTTGACCTTGAAAAGGGGCCCTGGCAACCTGGTGGCTGAATAGTCTTTGGAAATCAACGTTTTATAAAACAGTTCATAGGCCTGCAAATACAACAGGGAGTGGCCAAAATGTTGGCCTCATGACAGCTTCACATAAGCATTGGACTGGAACATATGTGTTGCATCTAATGTTTCCAGGGCAGGTTGATGTCTGGTGTGGATCTTAGTGGCCACACTGACTTTGGGAGAGTTATGTATGTTTATGCTGGTTAGTGATCTAGCTGACTGCACCAGTAAGCAATTTGTCCTTTCAGTTTAGGCTAAGTTTATGTGATGTGCTTTGTGCCTGTGAGAAATACAAAGAATTGATTCTGCTTTGTCATACCCTTGGTTTTAGAGTTGAGAATATTTGAAAATGCTTTGTTGAGTTGGAACCCAAATTCACAAGGCTTTACTGACAACTTTTTTCACATTTCCAAAATTCTTTGAGTCTTTAATAAAAATTAGAGTAGATAAGACCACAAATGCAAGACAATCCAATTACCTAAGCACAGATCTGCTTTAACGGACTTCAATGTTCTTCTAGAAACTATTTCCAAATCATCTGGAGAGCAAGGATGACCATGATTGCCAAATACTATATTACCAAAATAATGTATCCTTTTCTTTAAAGGTGGAACACTGACAGTAACAGGGACATACTTGTTGGTGACATTTGCTCCAAATGTACCTCAAGAGCTCACAGCAAGACAAGTACAGAATTACTTAGTGAGCTGGCCTTTTTTGGTATATTCAGTGAGTATCTGATTCTTACTACTCCCTAAATCAGAAAAACTGGTGTTATGGGGCCTTTAACAGCATTATGAATTAGTGGTAGAAAAACTGCTCATGGCGATAAATTGTGTGATTTTCATAAGAGAGAAAGTCCCTGGGTCATCATCCTTGTCCCCTGCAGCACCAGAAGGTGTCTTTTGAGCTACGTGCCAGGGGAAGGTCATAGTTCTGCAGGATTAACAAGAATGGAAAGATTTGGGGGTTTGGGGATATTGGGGGAAAACCTAAATATTGGTACTGCTTATATTTCCTGTGTATGTGTTCATGCCACTCTGTCTGCATGTACAGCTAAGTTACAGGGCTTTTCTGGAATGTGATGGAGTTGTGCTTTTAAAAAAAGGCTATGCAGGCTCTTGGTCCTGCTTTTTCCATTCTTATCACTCTGATTTATCCCCATGTTGTTAAGCCTGGCTGAAAGGAGCTTTGTATGGAGTTGAGATGTGAAGAGGTGGCCTGCTTTAACCTGAGTTAGAATTCAAATATAAAAATACCATTTTGATTAAAGTATCTGTGTACAAATTTCAAATGCCATATGTCTTCTTTGATGTATTTAATTAGCATCAGAAACAAGACCAGAGAGTGTAGGAGGAATTTATGTCTCTCTTTTCCTCTGGAAAGTTGAAAATGTTTTCCTCTAGCTGAATGTAAAAGATGCAATACAGGAGCTTCAGAAGCAGTTACTTTTTTCCCAGTAAAGTGACTCACTTGAATTAGATTCTTAGTGCCCAGGCTTTTCTTGGTAGGATGCTCAGTTAGAAAGCCAATGAGGAGACAGTTTAAGGACCTTAATCTTTTAGCCAACCTGCAGATTTTACATACATCTAACTATCCATGGGACTACTGATTAAGCACAAATTACATGCTACCATAAAAAAAATGTTGATCCTCTCTTTCAGTTTGTTGTGCATTTTAAACTCTCTTTCATTTTTTGTGCATTTTAAAGATCCTGAAAGATGATGATACAGCTCAATGGAAGAAATTAATGTTCATGTTGTATAAATCACAACATGCACTTTCAGTCAGGCAGTAGAGAGGCTTTTGAAAGCAGTGCCCAAGAGTTTTGGGGTACTCAGTAAGGCTCACTTCAGCCTCCACAAGAGCTTCAGCAAGTCCATGAAATCAGCACACCGAGAGGGACTTCTTTAGGAGAGGGTTCAGAAGAGGGATCTCAGTGCTCACTGGAGGACCCTCTCTCTTTCCTACTGAATATCCCCCTCTACCATGCAGTTTCACCTTTAGATGATAAAGTAGCCTGGCATTTTAGGCACTGATTTTAAATTGTTGATTCACCCATTTGTATAGAAATGGTGGAGAGAGAAAACTCCCCATTCACACCCAGTAACACCAGAAATTTCTGGGTGACATGCCATTCACATTTTTTTGAAACCAACAGGTTGCTGGAAAAGGGCTTTTCCCCATCTGAGGACTTTTTTGACTTTGTTTTAGAAAAGTTTGTAAGAACACAACTGAATGCCTAGGAAGACTGTGCTGTATTCTTCTTAGAAGACATTATGAGGAAGTGATAGGTAACTTCTGGACTTTCTTTCCCCTCTTTTCTTTTTTCCCTGCCTCAACCAGCATCTAATTTTATATGTACAGCATGGGTCGTAGGGAGGGATGGAGTAAGTACACAGCAAATCTTGTTGAATCAACAATATATCAATCTTTATTTGTTCCTTCTGCTCCCTGGATTCATCTGTGTTGGGCTTCTTCTCTCCAAAGAAAAGGGAGGGAGGAGTGAAAGGTTCCACAACAGACTGTGAGATACCAGACTGATTATCCTTGTATGCTGCTGGAAAATCAACCAAACCATGTTGTACACATTCTCTTTGGGCAGGGAGCTAGCTATTCGTCATCATCATCATCATCATCATCATGGCTAGGCTTCGTGAACGAAGATTTGGGAAGGGCTCTACCCACGTTTCTTGCAAGCGCGTTGGTGGCTAAAAAGGCCAATACGAGAAAGGCATGTCCGGTTGCAAAAGACACAGCAGAAAGACTCCTTAGATGGTATATTCTGTAAGGCTCGATTCTTTCTGCGTTGTCTTTTCTCCTCAAGGGTGATCCTGCATGCTTTCTCAAAAGCATCAGCAGAGTTATAAATGGTTTGTCTCCAGGCCTCCCGATTAGAGGCCAGAGTAGACCAGTTATGGTGATCAATATGCCCGAGGCTGAGTTGTTGCTTCAGGGAGTCCTTGTATCTTTTCTTTGGGGCTCCTCTCTTGCGGCAGCCAGTGGCAAGTTCACCGTAAAGCAGGATCTTAGGGAGGCGGTGGTCCTTCATCCTAGAGACGTGCCCAGCCCAACGCAGCTGTGTTCTTAGCAACATGGCCTCAATACTTGTGATTGCTGCCTGTTCGAGAACAGATGTATTGGTCACATAGTCTGACCAGTGGATGTTTAGGATTGTGCAGAGACAGCGTTGATGGAAGCGTTCTAGAAGACACAGGTGGTGGCGGTAGATGACCCATGATTCAGAGCCATATAAAAGAGTAGACAGCACTATGGCTCTGTAAACACTGATCTTGGTACTTTTCTTCAAGTGTTTATTTCGCCAGACTCTTTTATGAAGCTTTCCAAAAGCACTATATGCCTTTGCTAACCTGTTGTCTATCTCCCCGTCAATCTTACCGTCCGAGGAGATGAGGCTGCCTAGGTAATTAAACTGTTGGACTGATTTGAGTTCTGATTGGCCGATGGTGATGTGGGGATGATGGAAGACTTCCTGAGGTGCCGGTTGATGGAGAACTTCAGTCTTCTTTAAGCTGACTTCCAGCCCAAAGAGCTCAGCAGCGTCTGCAAAACAGGATGTTAAACGCTGCAGAGCTGCTTCTGTGTGGGCGACAAGGGCAGCGTCATCAGCGTAAAGCAGCTCCCGGACAAGATGGTTTAGGGTCTTGGTGTGGGCCTTCAGTCGCCTTAGGTTGAATAGGCTTCCATCAGTACGATATCGTATGTAGATACCGTCCTGATCATCGAGGTCTGCCGTGGCCCTTTGGAGCATCATGCTGAAAAAGACTGTGAATAGGGTAGGAGCAAGAACGCAGCCTTGTTTCACACCGTTCTTTATTAGAAAGGGCTCAGAAAGTGTGTTGCCATATCTGACTTGGCTGTGCTGATCCTCATGAAGTGAGATTATCATTTCAAGGAACTTGGGGGGACAACCTAAACGTTCCAAAATCTGCCAGAGACCTTTTCTGCTCACAGTATCGAAAGCCTTGGTGAGGTCGACAAAGGTTACATAGAGACCTCTGTTCTGTTCCCTACACTTCTCTTGCAGTTGTCTGAGAACAAATATCATGTCTGTGGTGCTCCTGTTGGCTCTGAAACCACACTGACTTTCAGGTAGAATTCCTTCTGCTATAGCAGGTATTAGTCTGTTCAGGAGTATTCTTGCCAGGATTTTGCCAGCAATGGAGAGCAGAGTAATACCACGGTAATTTGAACAGTCTGATTTGGTACCTTTCTTCTTATACAAGGTGATGATGACTGCATTGCGAAGGTCTGAAGGTAGTTCACCTAGTTCCCAACAGCGCACCACAAACTCATGAAATTTAGCATGGAGTGCAAGGCCCCCATGTTTCCAGACTTCGGGTGGAATTCCATCAACCCCAGCTGCCTTGCTGATTTTCACCTGCTGTATGGCCTTGAGGGTTTCTCCTAAAGTGGGGGCAGTATCCAATTCGTATTTCACCGGTAGTTGTGTGATGGACTGAATTGCTGAGTCTTGTACTACACGGTTGGTACTGAAAAGAGTCTGAAAGTGTTCAGACCATCTATTCAGAATGGAGGTTTTATCTGTCAGAAGTGTTTGACCATCTGCACTGAGTAATGGGCTTTGGACTTGGTATGTAGACCCGTATGCTGTTTTCAGGGCCTCATAGAATCCTTTGTGATCCCCTGTATCTGCACATAGTTGAGTTTTTGCAGCTAGATCGGTCCACCACTTATTCTGGATGTCACGGAGTTTCTGTTGGAGCTTGCTGCATGCAAGATGAAAGGCTATTTTTCTTGCGTGACAAGATGGCAGTGCAAGGTGTGCTTGGTGGGCAGTTCTCTTCTTCCTCAACAAGTCCTGGATTTCTTGATTGTTTTCATCAAACCAGTCCTTGTTCTTCTTGAGGGAGAACCCTAAGGATTCTTCAGAGGATTGCAGGATGCAGCTTTTAATATGATGCCAAATTGTTTCAGGGGAGGAAACTGCAGAATCTGTGGGATGGTTTTCGAGCCTAGTTTGAAGGTTTGCCTGGAATCTGTCTCTTACTGTGGCTGATTGGAGATCGTTAACTTGGAGTCTTCTCCTTGGGATACTACCCCTTTTGGGTTTGAATTTGAGATTAAAGTTGAGTTTACAGCGCACAAGCCGATGGTCTGTTTGGCATTCTGCGCTGGGCATCACGCGGGTGTGGAGGACATCGCTGACATCTCTCCGACGCACCAAGACATAATCAATGAGGTGCCAGTGCTTAGACCTGGAGTGCATCCAGGTTGTCTTCAGACTATTTTTCTGCTGAAAGATAGTATTAGAGATGGTAAACTGTTGCTCCGCACAGAATTCTAGCAGAAGTCGACCATTATCATTGCAGTTTCCAACACCATGCTTGCCTAATACTCCTTTCCAGGCTTCAAAATTCTTACCTACTCTGGCGTTGAAATCACCAAGGATAATGATCTTATCACCTGCGGGCACCTTTTGGGTAAGGCAGCGCAGGTCAGTGTAAAATTTTTCTTTTTCAGCAGGGTCAGCTTGGAGAGTTGGGGCATATATACTGAAGATGACAACGTGTTGCTTGTTGTTTAGTGGAAGGCGTAGGGAGATAATGCGGTCAGAGTGACCTGTCGGCAGATTTTCGAGTTTAGGGACAATAGAGTTTTTGATCATGAAGCCGACACCTGAGAGATGTTTTTCGGTTTTGGGCTTACCTGACCAAAAGAGTGTGTAACCGGCACCATGTTCTCTGAGGCTGCCTTCCTCGTGAAGGCGAACTTCACTGAGAGCAGCAATGTCGATGTTGAGACGAGCCAGTTCATGGGCAATTAGGGCAGAACGTCGCTCAGGACATCCGCTATTCGCAGAGTCGAGCATGGTTCTGATGTTCCAGCATGCGAGAGTTAATTTGGGTACACCTTTGGAGGCAGGTGCATGCCTTTGTCTTTTGCTCTTTGTGCGACCGCATTGGAAGAAGATGCCCGTTGGTCTGCGGTTAACCAACCGGGTGAAGGTGGAGATGAGCTTTGTTTAGGCCACTTTTTCTAGGCCCCTCTCCGAGTGGAGCAAGCAGTGCTGTCCTTGAAAAGGCTGCTTGGTCGTTCAGGGTGCTGCCCCAAGAGACTCTCATCTCCGTCAGTCTCAAATGACCAATATCCTGAACTGCCTGCATGCAGGGTTGAGTCTGCGGCTCCCAGTGCATCTTTCACCTACCGTTTCGACCCTCGCCCGTCGCTGCAGGACTTTTTGCATGTGGGTAAAGCCTTCAAGCCTGCCCAATGGATTTTTTAGGTGAGATGCAGTATGCGCGGAACTGAACCCACCCTTTAATCCTGAGGTTCATCTGCCAGGGCCGAGCAAGCTTGGACAGTGGCAGCGAGGTCCTCAGGACGTAGGTTTGATTAGAGTGACCTTCTCTTAGATGGATGGCCTCACAGGGCTAAGCGAGCTCCATCTGCCCGGGTAGCTATTCATAATTGTTTGTAAAATGCCTAGCACAGGTTGGCTCTTGAGATACAAAAAAGTGCAGCAGAAGTTGCAGAGTTTTCAGTATAAATATATAGGGAGGAGACAGTTCAGAAGTATAATGCAGTCCAACAGTCTTTCTAAAAGTAGCCCCAAAGTGTTGTCTGCTGAAAAATACAAAGCCCCAATGGTACAAAATGTTCTTTGTGGGTGGTAAAACCATCCCTACGTGGCACTCCACTGGCATATTGTGCAGAAATAGCCTCCAATTCCCTCAAGACAACTTTGAGTCACCTTCTGAGACTTTGCACTAGCCTAATCATGTCTGAGCAAGAATGACTAGCTTAGCTTGTTTTTCTCTCTTTTGCTTATGTGCACTTTGAGTCGCTACAGATAGCATAAATTATAGAGGAAGCTCTTAGGTTTCCCTAAACAGAAGCATAGTAACTATTGGGTTGTTAATATTTAATCTCTGCAAAATCAGGTTCAAAGCATTTCTGCTTTTCTTTCAAAGTGCCTAGAAGACCCTCCTGGTTCATTGGTCCTTATGTTGCTGTATATGCCAGGAAAACACTTGAGGCAGACAGTGTGGTGTTTTGTTCTGGTGCCTTCTGATAATGCTCAGAAAGATGAAAAACACGATTATAAAAAAGTGTTGATGAGATGAGGACTTGAGGAGACTTCTGTAGAGGTTAGTTACAGCAGCCAAGATCATTGTAAACAGGTCACGTTCCTTCAATTCCTCTAAACAGAATATGTGAAGCTGATATAATCTATGCACTTCCCATTCCTGGAGTTCATATTTAACACTGCTACAGCTATGAGAGCAAGCACTATTTTGGGTAGTTCTCAGGAGACAATCATAGGCAACAGCTGAGGCACCCCAGGAGGGCTCCTGTCTGTTAGGAGCCATGCACTCTGCTTGCAGTGTGACTTAATTGTCACAGGTTCTCCTTTGTCTTGTGATTAAAGGTGGCCTGTTGGTGGTTCATCAAGTGGCAAAGAACCATGGAAGAATAGTTTGGTTGCTGGGTGGCACTAGGTGAGAACTAATGTTTGAATTTCATGCTTAGTAGGTGAGACTTGACAGAGCTGAATAAACTTAAATAGCAGCCCTGAAAAGCAAACATCATTTTTTTTCCCTAGGTTTGGCCACAGGACTGCCATCTCTGTCCCTACACCAATTCTGCTCTTAGGGCTTCCTCAGGAGGCAGAAGCAGACATGAACACAGATCTGTGCACCTCTTCAAGAGCTGCCATCAGGGACTCTTACGTCCTTTTGATCATTTTTCTTGGCTGTTTTCTTTCCGGAGTGAGTCTTCTTGGTGGGTTTGTTTGCTTTTAAGCAAGATGAGATCACAGTGGAGTTTTATGGTAGCTTTAGCAAGAGAAGAGCTGATGACAGGATGAGGATCAACAGAAGGCTGATGGACAGAGCCTGCTGTGGTGTCCTGGTTCAGTCAAGGCTTGTGCTGCTTGGCAATACCTGCCAGTCAGGGGGTAGGAGTGAGGTGGAAGAGGGAGTGGAATGCCAGAGCTGCTGCCATGGAACAGTTTGAGCCGGTGACTGTCCCTTGCCTTGGTTTTGGATAATTATTCTTGCATAGTTTGAAATCTAAGTGACAAGGCAGATGATGATGCTTCTCTTGCTGGGATCATCTAGAGGACGTAAAATGAATCAGTGTATGTTTAGTTGGCTGCCTGCAGTAGGGTTGTGTCATGGGTTTTTGTACACTCTATGGCAACCAGACCAAGGGTGAGGTAACTGGTGCTCAGGTTTGCCCTGGCGGGGGAAGCAGATCTCACAGTGCTGTGTCACCTGGTGCCATCGCACACCATCCTGTGTGCCAGTCCTGGACTTGTGTGTCATGGAAAAGAATGCCTAAGACATCTCTGGAACTCCTTTCTTAGCCTGGATATCTTTCTGAGTGAGGAGTATTTATTTAGTGCATCTTTCTTCAGTTCTGTTATCAATTTTTCACTATCAAAATAGCAATTGAAGCTATTTGGAGGTTGTTGTAGGTGCAGCCTGATAATGTGGTATTCTGCGCTGGCCCTAATATGTGTTTGCCAGTGGCATGAAGAGCAAATCTGCTAACCTTTACTTCTTCTCTCAAGTTCCCTCAAAGCCCTGTCACAGTTTTCCACAGGGAGGCCAAGATGAACTCACCTGTCTGCAGATCTTAACATGTATTCTGCCTTGGTTCCTGATTTAGACATACCCATTGTTGCACTGTTGAATAAAGCTGGGGAGGCTGGCCGAGTTCCTTACTGTGAGACTGAGACTTCTCTTTCTTTGTGCTGTCTCAAAGGCTACCAGGCTTCTGAGCACTTTTTGGTGCAAAAGTCCATCACCCCTGTTTTCATAAGTCTGCTGGGCCTCACAGAAGCTTTATGGCTCTTGCACTTGTTGCTTTCTTTAGGCATAGAGGGGGAGAATACTCACACTTTTGAGATGGCAAAAGGCAAGAGTTACTGAGGGAATCTGCAGAGACATATTAACAGCAAGTCAGTAAATTTAGCTGTCTGTCATTTAGCTGTCATATGTTATTGAAGGAGCAAAACCAGACCATGCATGGTGTAGGTAAAGCTGCTTCAGCAGCTGCAATTGCAGCTGCAGTGTGGTCTGGTGTGCCATTGAGATTTGCAAGGTAAGCTTCTGTCAGGTACCTTTGATTTGAGAACTACTATGTGAAATAAATGCTTTCCTCCTTATGATGTATGGCAGAAAATTTGAACAAAATTTTGAGGAGAGTTTTTAGTAGGAATGGTGAGAGGGGCAAAAAGGGTAGGATAAATGAGCTTGCACATGGCAAAGAGTGACACTGAAAATATCATAGCTAAAACTAGAGACTACTCTATCTTTAGTTAACTGCTTTACTCCATAGGAATTATAAACGGAGTTTCTGTAAGAATTATTACAATAAATATGGGTACCTTTGCTGTCACATTAAAAAAGTCTTCTTAACATTACCAGTGATAAAATATAGATAGAAGTGCAAAAAGAAAAACCAAAGAAATAAGAAATGCTCAGTTTTAATTTTGCTATAATAGGAAAGATAAATGACAATAATTGTTTGATACTCAGTCAACTGGCAATAAAATTATTTTTTAGCAGAAGGTGCAATGAAAATTGATGTGACATCTCAGACTTTGAATGAAGCATTTATTACATAGTTTCACAGCTCTAACTTTCTTCTCTTTTATTTTCAGATCTTAGAAATTTTAATATTCTGCATTCTTCTCTATTTTTACAAAAGAAAGGCTGTGAAACACATCGTCGTTTTGTTAATGATGGTAGCGCTACTGGGTAAGAACAAATTATTTACTTTAATGTTCCTGTCTGTTACTTGATAATTCCTTGTCACTCAGTCTCTCAGCTAGTTTAGATTGGGGCCATTTCAAAGCAGCGTGCTGAAGGAGAAACATTTGAAACATTTCACATGATTTTTACTGGGGTCTCTTTTTGGAGAAAAAAGCTGATTATGAAACATAGTTTCTATCCTTATTGATGGGAATATTTCTTTTTGCAGATACCCTGAAATTAATATGCTGTGTGGAATGGTATTCTGAAGCTTTTTTATAGATAACACTTAAGGTTTAGATCCTGGGAAAGTGGACTGTTTGAAACTTCGTTTTGGAGAGCAGGGTGTGAAAATCAGTTCTTTGAAACAGAGCAGCTTAAGACCTTGTAAGCACTCCTTAAACAAATGCAGTGATATGCTGTGACTGTACAACGACTTTTCTTTGAATTATCGATGACTATTATCTATGTTGCAAATGCAACATTTAATATTTTACCACCTTTCCAGAAGCATAACAAGAACTCAGTGGGCCACTGAAGTTTGTGGGCCACTGTCACCACAATCAATAACCAGAGAAATAGGGAGGTCACTTTATCAGGTAGCTTTCAATAAAGTTAAATGAGAAATGTCAGGAGATTATCTCTGAAGCTCCACTGCTTATATTAAGAATTTTCACCACCCCATGTGACAAATTGTCCAGTCCTTTTCACTTCTCCATGAAAGCCTCATGGGACACCACAAGTCTTTGGTTGAAGTGAAAAGTGCTCGAACTGTGTCATTCAGGTAAAAGGTCGTTCTCTCAATTAGTTCAGTGAATGCACATATCAGTTTTCAAAGACTCATAAAGCACATTTCTAATGGAGATGATCGTGAGGGTTTTGATAAAATAGAATTTCACTAAGGTTTGCCAGGTACAAAATTTGGACTTGACTGAATGTAAAAAACTGTCACAGCTTTATTAACTATCTTCCTTCAGATACCTGAGTGGTTTCTTAGTCAGCTCAAAAGCTCAAACTTTCAGAACAACTTTTTGGGATAGTCTTCCCATATAGGTTTCCCAGCACTAGGAACATTAGGATCTGTAGCTCTGCAGAAGCATTGAAGGATGTCCACGCTCCCTGTATGAGGCAGAGATGGAAGAGCTCCAAAAGTCTTAGGTCTAACTGTTCCACTGCTCTTGGTTTGCAGGAGAGAAGTATGAGTCTAGCCATTCCCCAGCTCCTAGCACAGTGTGGGAGCTTTGGCAGAGCTCTCCTGAGCTGCTCTGCAGCTTCCAGCAGTGCTATGAGGAGTGTGAAGCACTGTGCACTCCTAAGCACTCCTAATGAGTGGATCGAACCCTCCTTGTTGCATGGGTGGAGGCCTGAAGATCTCCAGGTGGGCTCCTACACCTCCCTGCCACAGTTCTGGGCAGGCCCACCGTGATGGCTGCCCCAAGCAAGGTCAACACACGGCTCCAGGAAACCTGGGTGGTTCATCTGTGTAGCCCTGCATGCTTATTTTGCTGTGGAGCCTGCCAGCCCTGATGCTGCCAGTGTGAAAGGGACACATGGAGATGCTGAACAGCAGCAGGGCTGCAAACCTGTGCCCCGGCAGGCACTAACTGCAGCTTGGTAGTCAGGCTGCAAACAACCAAAAATACAATTTCAGCTGGTGGCTGCTGAGGTTTTGGTGAGCATATGCAGCTTGAGGAAAAATTTGTCATTACTTCTGCTCTGTTAAAAAAGACACAAATCCTGGTTTATGGGAAGTTCTGAAATACTGACATTTCCCTTGAAGATGAAATACAGGATTTCATCTGACTCTGGTTCCTGCAGCTGCACTGGTGCCTGGCAGTCCCCACAAAGCTACACCTAGAGCCTTCTCCTTGGTCTCCAACCTTTCTGCTGAGCAAAGTGATGGAGGGGTTGAGAAATTGCCCAGTAACTTTGCTCCCAGCTGTGACCTGCTCCCTGACATGTGACCCTTCGAAGGCCCTGCCTCCTGGAGGAGTAGATGAGGTTTCGGGTCCTGTTGGCAGCTTGGGCAAGGGGATTTCATCTTCTTCTATTCAGATACATTCCTAGTGGAGTGTTCATACAGATGTAAATTAAATATAGAAAGGTTTCTTTAAAGAGAGGGCAGCCCTTGTGTTTCACTGGATATGCAAGCTACTTTCATCATGAAGAAAATAGAGAGGTGATCATAAAATCTGAAAACATTTTGCTTAGTACAACTGCAAATTCATTTGGTGAGAATTATCTTACCTCATGTATATACTTGAGAGTTATCATAAGTTTGAGGGGAAATATTTCAGATTAAAGTGAGATTTCAGAGTTTTCTGCCCTAACAGCTGGAAAGTGACATCATTTGTTACACTAGCCTTGAGGAGAGGTCGTTACAACAGAGAAACGAAAACCATTTCCTAGGTTTTGAAACTTATTCCAGAGCTAATTTAGCAAAAAAGATCATTCCACTTTTCAAAGAAACTAAACCAACCAACAAAACAAACAAACGAACCCCCATGGTGCTTTCTTTTCTGCCTTATAAAAATTATAAGGCATGGAAACTGCCCTTTCATCAGAAAAAAAATTCAGGAATCTACTCTTAGGTGGACAGTTCAAACTACTGATTTTTATCTGTAAGTGTTCTTTTAAAATAATAGCTCCCCCATGTTAGAGTGCAAATCTTAATTTTTATGTGCACTGCTTGTTGGGGCTTGAGTGTATTTTTGACTTTGTATCATACCGTTTGCACTACTGCAGACCAGCATTTGACCTCTGCTCGGTGTTACAGCTGTGTTTGTTAAACCACTTCACCTGTTTCCATTACAGAGAAAGAAGTGAAGTACTTGGTGAAAATGTTGTTATGAAAACAGTGAATTTCATGGTGATGAACAGGATCATCACAAGATGTGTGCAACTCTTAAACTCTCCCTGAACTTTTGGACTTGCTATAAGAAAAATACTTACAATCAAAACCACAGACCTGAATTCATTCTTCTTCCCCCACCTTTTCTCCCAACCTTGGCCTGAACTTTTTGCACAGTGCAGGTCTCCTTGCCAATCTGAATGTTGCAGATACAGGAGGATGAATCAGACCACTGAAATCCAATACTCCTCAGCTCTGCACGAGGGTGGAACTGGATCCCATCTGGGGAACGATGCTCCTGACAATTAATTACCTTTCTTCAAAGGTCATCTCTGAAGCCTGACTCTTCTTAAAATTTTTAGTTTCTTTTGGATTTGTTACATTTTATTTGCAGTAATCACAGCCTACTTGGTTAGCTTCAACAAACCAATAGCACACTCCAAAAGAAAATCTAAAGTAACTCTTAGCTAAACTCTCAGCTCCTTTTCTAAAAGACCTGTCTTGCAAGACTTCTGTGAACTGCTGACATGTGTTAAAACCATTGCCTGCTGTCTGAGATTTGTTTGTGGTGATGCAATGAGAGTGATTCAATGGACTGACAACACACTACTGAAATATTCTGTTCTTTTGGCTAAGTCCCATAAATGTTCTTAAGAGCCCCACCCCTGAAACAAAGTGCAGACCCCTGTGTTGGTTGTCTGCCCTCCATACATAACCCATGGGGAGAGTAGGAGCTTTGGGATGTGATCCCAGAAGTCAGCTTTGGCGAGCTTTGGCTGGCTCCCATCTCAGCAGAGAAATCCTGAGGGTGAGAGTTATTTTAGGCTGCCAATGTCACATGCAGGCTGCTATTAAGAGGTGTCCTAACTGCTTTGAACAGATAACCAGACCTCTCAGACCTCTCCTGAATAATGCAACATGGGCTCCAAATTAGCAGCTGGAGCTAAGTAAAGTATGTCTAGAAGTCAAGGGGGCTGTTGTACCACCTCCAACTGGTAGTCCAGTGTGCTCCAAAAACTTGAAAGCAAAACACAAAGCACACATGGAGCTAAGGCCACTCTGGGTTTTGACGTAGCTTAGCAAGCATTTATAAAATGGTTTTAGGTGCCCAAATCCTACCTCAGTCTTATTTTAGGTAATCCGACCTCTGGCTCTGACCTGGAACCTTGTCCTCTCTCCCTCGTGCTCTGAGGTTACTGCAGTGAATCCTGCCCTGCTAATCTATCCCTTTCCCTTTCAGCATCAATGACTGTCATTGCTGTAAAGGCTGTGTCCAGTATGATAACACTATCTGTGAAGGGGAAAATGCAGCTAACTTATTCCATTTTCTATATCATGGTTGCTTTAATGGCAAGTTCTTGTGCTTTTCAAGTCAAGTAAGTGACCTTCTACTTATCTCCTAACCTTCATACACATTTTATCTGTGAGTTTTATTTAGTACTGATAATGATTCCAGATACAAGTTGCATTTTGAGGCAACAAATTCCTGGCAGAGCCTTGACAGATGCATTTATTGTCTCCAACTGATGGTATTGCTTATTTAGGCTTTATTTCTTAGTTTATTATTGATTGTTATAGATGCTACCTCCTCTCCTTATCACCTTCTACAAGGTCTTCCCAAGTTTGCTTGACTAGTTTTGGCACAGGTCTTAACTTATTAAATGAAATTTATGTTTATGTAATCTTTTGGGGGTTACTTTTAGAAATCTTTATTCCTGAATAGTCAAATGGCCATGTTATCCTCATTATGCATCTCTTCTCCCCAGCTTTATGTCACCAGTCAGACTGAAGAAGAGAGCTTATCTGAACTTTCTCCCTGCCTCTGTTAAATCTGCATGTTGCACTTTGCTATCCTGTATGTCTGTACCTTTCTAGGAAATAGTTAACTTTTGGTGTTCAGGGGACATCCAAGTTTTCCCTGCAGGCCTCTGGTCTGTTAAGGGATTGGTTTATGCTGCTTTCGCAGATTGCTGGGTATGGCAGCGTGGTAAAATATGTCTTACAGCTGAACAGAGTGTCTGTTTCCTTTATGCCTGTCCCTCTGCTTCAGGTGCTGATAGCATCATTCAGTAATCTCATCTAGACTGCTCCAGTGTGAGCCTGAGTATTTACTTGCATGATTATTTTCCGGTAGAAGAGCCAACCCAGCTTTTTCATGGCAGAACATACCATTCCCATGTGGAATCAGAAAGTCCATGCATTATTATGCAGTGACTCTCCATGGCTGACTCAGGAAATCCCCTGTAACAGATTATAGGGTGATTTACATCCAGCTTGGAAGAACAGCTCCAGGCATTTAAAATAGGAAATAAGAGTTTGGTAGATAGGAAGCTGCTGAATTAACCTCCATCTTTCCAGTTTTTCTTTATTTCTTTTGCTGGGCCAAAATTAAAACAGAAGTGAAATGTGCCCATTTCATTCCCTGGGCTGAGTCCCTTTCTCTCTTCTCTCTTGGATGTATTTTCTAATGGGGACAGTACTGTCAGTCTAAATTTTTCATTTTATTTGTTTCCTCTCTTATTTTATTTGATTGTCATGTGTTAGCTCAGAACAGCCTGTGCTGGAACAATCCCCTGGATCCAGTGCTGGGCCTTGGTATCATTGTTTTAGTTCCTGTGAGCAAGTTTGTTGCAAATGGGAGAAAATAATGAGGTGTTTTCAATGACTTCAAAATCCTGACTATCCTGTGGATATGTAGGATTTCTTTATTTTTAAAGCACCATGGAGACTGTTCAACAGTTGCTAAAATAACTATGCAATCGCTTTAATGGCTAAAACAGATCCAAGCTTGGATTTTTACTGTGCACATATATTGTACCAGTGAAACATTTAAATGTGGTTCTTTTTATAGGTTAGAATACGTAACAAAGTATATTCTGGTGCATCCACAAGTTCACACTCATGGTTCGTCACTCTATGGGTATATGTTGATAGCTGTGGTCTCTGTGAAAGTGCTTTGCCTTTTCGAGCTGATGATGCAGACTGTGCAGGCTACTCCATGGCCAGTTTCTTGACCCTGCAGGTCTGTGTGCAGTGTATGCTCCTGTGGTCCTGCACACTCTTGATCGTGAATCTGGTGAGGATTCATGTTGCCTTTCTGAAGAGGACAGCAGAGAGTTTCCAACCCAAGGAGCACAGGCTTGGAGCTATCTTCCTGGACTTTCCCAGCAGGACAGAATGTTTCTGGGGTGTGATTGCATGGATAAACATACAAATAGGTGTTTCAGCCAAGCTGGATCGAGCAATAGCAGCAACGTGGACTTCAGGAAAGTGAAACAGTTCCTACAAGAACTCACATGTTCATGTTTGTGCTGTAAATATACCCTTACACAACCTGTTTAAATTAGAGCAACTTGTCCCTGGCTGCTTGCAGGCAGCACTGCTTCCAAGAACCGATGCAGACCATAAGAAATAATACCCTAGCGTTCCTACCTTATCTGTGGCAGACAAAATTTTTCCAAAAATGTTTAAAAAAAATGTCCATTGATAGCCCATGGCCAGAAGGATTCACGCCAACTCTCTTGCGTCTTGTTTGTACTCTGCAGAGTCAAAACCAGAAAGTAAATTCAATACATGTATGCTGGTTAGGGCTATTGTGGTAAGAAACGGTCACGCTTATTGTTAAACTGACATGAGGTGGCTTAACCTGACTTAAAGTACAAGGAACCTCTTGTAGGCATGAGGTGTAATAATGCTTGTCTTGCAGGTTCTTGAATCAAGCAATGCATCTGTATGAAGCAACAGCAGTTGTGCCCATTAATTTTGTGTTCTTCACCACCAGTGCCATAATTTCAGGTTTGTTTCCAGCCTTCTGCCTCTACAGAATGATGTTCTAAACATCACGTTTTCAAGAATTACTACCTGTGAACAGGAACCCAAACCAGCCATGGTTTTTCTCTTCACAAAAAGTTTTTCCTAAGTCACAGGTGTTTAAGTTCTGAAAAATAAACAAGTTCACAACTTCTGAAGCAAAATAAATGGCAGGGATGTTGGAACTAGATTATCTTTAAGGTCCCCTTCCAACACAAACCTATTTTCTGTGAAAAACAGTCAAATTCTAGCTCTTCCAGAATAGATATGTGTGATTTACTGTGTCTTGCTGGCTTACTAGAAGTACCTGCACTTATCCTAGCCTCATCTTGACATCCAGTAAATGCGTTTACCATGTGCACACCAGCCTCTCTGTATACGAACTGGTAGAGTAATTTTAATGGCCTGGCAAACTACTCAAATGACAACCAGCTGTGTTTTGTAGTAGTTAGCGTATATTCTGTTTCAGAAGGTGGAATTCTGGGTTAAGTGAAGGAAATAAAATTACTCCAAAGACTTTTTAAGCATTTAACATTTTATTCTGGGCGAGAACTTTGAACTCAGCATTGTTAAAGAGGGACTGCAAATCTTGGAAATGGTGCGCAGCATCAGAACACGAGCAGGGAGGACGACTAAGATGCTGTATCAGCAATGAGCCAAAATGATCATGTTGTTAGAACATTTATGACTCATTTTAACACACACTGGGGGCTTTCCTGTCATTGCTGTGCAGAGTTTCTCATGCAGAGCTGCCATTAATGAGAAGGGAGTTAGCTTCACGCACAGATTGCCTCAGCACCTGTGTTAGAAGAGACCTACACTTTGTGACTGAGAGAAGACTTGTGCCAAAAAGGGGTTGCATTCCTGTGGCCATATGGGAAGTTTGGCCTGGTGCCTCCTTAAGAGATCAAGTACCTATTCAGGAATGGCTTAATAGCTTTGAGACTGGATACACATGTATTTGCACCAGGTTAGTTAAACCAGTGTAGGGCTTAGAAGAACAACCTCTGCTGAATCTTTCTGGAATGCTCATAGAAGGTATCTTGTCTCATGCCAGCCCCATCCCCAGTTACAGCCTTTGAAGACACAGTCACATTCAGCTGCACTGGTTCACACTGGTGTTTCTAGGCAGAACTATGCTCATCAGTGATTTAAAGCTAATATACTTGGCTGCTAATCGGGGCAGCTGAGATCCAGATACACATCTGGTTCTGTCACCTCCACTACAGAGGTGCTAATTCCTGGAAGAGGGGTGACCAGAAAGAGCTAGTGATCCCTTCAGCCAGAAAGATTTGGCAAACTTGTCTGCCGGAGCCCTTAACTTGGTATAAACATGAGGGACACAGTTAGTTATTGAAAATCTGTTCCCAATTGGAGTTAAGATGTCCACATGGTCTATTGGAGTAGCTTAACGAAATCCATGAAGAACCTCTTAGCTATATTGGTATGTCTCTGCTTGTGAATAAGACCTTGAGTTTGACCTGCATAAAAACTGTTGCTGACAATGCAAAAAATACGTGCATCCGTGCAGTTACTAACCCAGCACATGTTCCAACCCAATTGACTAAATCTTCACCGATCCCATGCAGTATCTTGAAAAAGCCTAGATTATAGAATATAGGCACATAAAGTGAACACATCACAATGTGCATTAATACCTTATTTGGGATTTTTTTGCTCCGTTTAAGCATGACACTGCTCCTGACCCTCCCAGCTGTAATTCATATCACTTGGAAGCCAGTCAAAATCTGCAATTCTTGTTTCTGTCACATTCCAGGGGTCATATTTTATCGGGAATTCCAAAGTGCAGCTTTCCTGAGTGTGTTCATGTTTCTGTTCGGGTAAGTGTATCAGCCTAAAATCTGCACTGTTTCAGTTTGTACTGAAACAGCATTGCCTTGTGCCTTCTTTTCTCGGTAAGAAGAAACCTGCCTTGTTATTAAAATATTATGGAAAAGCCATTATAGCAGGATAAAAAAACACTAAAAGAAAAGATTGATGTCTGTGCTTCGGGAGTTTGGAGCCCAGTTTTGAATCCAAATATGTAAAAATGTGAGACACTTATGAACTACTAATCTCATGATGGAATGAAAAACCAGCAGTATGTGTTACTCCAGCAGGAAGGAGAAATCACTGCTCTGCACCAAATATCAAGTTATAGGGGGTGCTTTTACAACTGTGAGACATCTCCTCCCATGTTACCTTCCATTTGTGTGTCTGGTTGGTCTTTGCTGCTGCTAGGCATGGGCAACTATATGAGCTGCTTGCCTATGAGGGAATAATATAATAACTCTCTCCCACCTTCCTTTGTCAAGAAAGACACAGTGTGTCTGCAGAAGAATTCAGAGCATGCTAAATAAATTCCTGAAGAATGGCCTAGGTGTTGTGAGAGCAGAAACCTTCTGCTGGCTCTCAGCACCATAACAACTTTTGGGACAGGGGACAGTTACTTGATAATGGGTGTGAGATGGTTAAAAGCATCTCACAGAACTATTGGAGGTGCCTTGCCACAGTGCTGTCAAATAAATGGGGCTGATAGCTACAGACGTCTTCATCTTCTGCAGTTGGGCTGGAGTAGGTGCACACAACTGCTGTCTTGTCTGACTGCAGACAAAAAGAGACAAAAACTGGAGATGAGCAACCGTGTATTTGGCAGATAGGAATTA
Source organism: Neopelma chrysocephalum (assembly GCF_003984885.1). NCBI lineage: Eukaryota > Metazoa > Chordata > Aves > Passeriformes > Pipridae > Neopelma > Neopelma chrysocephalum. The sequence continues at coordinate 4,589,367 of NW_020897748.1, forward strand.
GGAGTTGTGTATCCAACATAGAGCGGATAGAAGATTTGTCCAACCACAGCAGTTTTTCACTGCTTCTGGCTTGCAGCTTGCCCCTGAGACACACAGTCAAATGAGAAAAACAACAGAGATGTTGATTGTCTGCAGCTAGACTGAGTTGTTAATGAAATTGCACATGCTAGAATGCTAGCTTGGATGCTCTGTGAAGATTTGCTCAGGGATTCAAATGTTGTGGTCTCACACTCACAGGCATTTGATTAGGTATATATTGCTGAAAGTGTAATTTTGGCTGTGGAGCCTTTGGAACTGATAATAAAGCTTCAGGAGGCAAAAACTAGACTGAAAGAACGCCCAAGATGAATTTATAGAGCTGCCAGGAAGAAGCGTTTCTTTATAAACTCAGCAACTTGTATTTGGAAGTCCTTGAAAAAGAAACATGGAAAGAAATTCTCATCTCAGATGCAGCGAACTGTTTCTAATGATACTCTGCCGCTGTTATTTTGCAGGTGTCTACTGTCTTTCCTTGGTGTGTTTATAATTGCAAGAAGTAAAAAAGAGGAGCATTTACAAATTCCTTTTATTGACTGTGGACATATTCCTGGTGCGTAGGGCTTTTTTTCTGTCTCTGTTTAAATGAGGTATCTGATAATGGGATGACCTAGGAGAATTGAGTCACAAATGTGCTCTAGTCATATTTAATAAATATACTGTTCCCTTAATTTCTATTCCTGTTCCCAACAGATTTTTCAAAGAATTTTTCAGAGTTTTATCAAACTATTGTTACAACCAGTCAAATGAAAACAATGATTACTAGAGCAAAGAATGTTTAAATGATGGATTGGTGGGGGATTTGTTCTATTAAAATTCTTTACAGAGTTCTTGTTTTTCCCTTCTCTCACCACATTTCCTTAGGACACAAATTGACAGGGAAAATACAACCAGATTCTCAGAGTTCATGCTATGGCACACTGAATAAGGAAGATGACTCGGTGAACAGTCAAAGCTGAAAGAAGAAAGGACCTTACTTGCCAACTAACAGGAGGAATACCACTGGAACAAGGCGCAGCAGCACTTTTTTGTTGAACATATTTAAGTACACATTGAACTCCTGTATGTTGATGAGTCATAGTATTATTTAATCCTAATTAATTTATTCTGTGATTCTACCAAATGGGTTCTAAATATAAAGGAAGCCTTAAGAAAAACTAAATAACCATTAATGATACAGAATATTCTCCTAGTATCAATGCCTCTTGGGGATATTTTTAGAGTCTTAATTGCCTTGAAATGCAAATAGGCACAGAACAGGATTATAAAAATTCCCCTTTGAAACCCCTCAGATCTTAAAGACAAGGTGGGAAATGAGAACTTTCATAAGGGACTTCAAAGTATTCTGCTATATGTACAATTCCTTTTAAATCTGTTCCTTCCTGTTCAGGAGTCAAAGCTGTGGGCATATATACAGTGGACACAAATAGGTAAACACAAAGAATTTTGGATTGTATGTAGAGGGACAATCCTGATTATATCCTACCATCAGATTGGTTCTCTTATCTTCCAAGGAAATAAACACTTGTGTGAGGAGGAGGAAGAGAATATTTGCAATAAACATAGGCACATGGGCACGTGCATACATCTGAGGTGCCCAGCCAAGGTAGGTCTAGGGAATTATGCTTGACATTTTACATCCTTTGACAAGAGTCCTGTGCGCTGGGCTCTATGACCTGTTAGCATAGTCTGTCCTGAGTTTAGCTTCTTTTTCAGCAAAAGAAGGTTTTAGTGAAGAAAGTACATAGTTCTTCAGAGGAAGTGGGGTAGCCAGGCTCCCTCTCTTGATGTGTCTTGGAAAAATACTCCTAAAAAAGAAAAGTAGGGCACCTCCTTGTTACCACTGCTAAAGCTGTGTGAGGAAAGGCTGTAAAAAACAGAACCACAAAGAGTCATGGTAACTGTACCTCTTTTCCTTCATTAAATGGTAGGGTCTCCACATTGATTTAAAGAGCCAGAAGTGATGGGAAAGATGGCAATACAGGCTCTGTATTCAGATTTAGGAGGTCTGTGTGTCCCTCAGTCCCAGATGCCCAGCGAAAAAAAGCTGCTTCTGGGCGTTCATCATGGGCCCACTTAACCCTGCCTGGTAGTACTGATACACCTCAGCCAGCACAGTGGGGAGCAGACACATCCTCTGCATAAAAACTTAAAGTGCTCTTGAAAAATGTGCATGTCTTGTTTTAGGTTTAAGTTAATCTGCAGTAATGGATAGGGGCCATAGACTGTGTGTATTTTGTTTCAGTGAGATAAGAGGAAATGAGGTCTCTTTTTCTTTCTCAAATAATTTTTAATTTAATTTTAAAATAGCTACAGTTGAAGATCCATAAGGCAATTTAATTTCAAATGCTACAAAGCACACACAGAGCTGCAGTTTTTCCTGTGGAGCAATGGCCCAGGAACTAGGGCATGTGGGGACTTGTGAAGCTGTTTTTCAATATGGACCTTTCCCAGCTGACACAGGACAAGGCTCTCTGTCTGCACCTTACTTGTACTAGCTGCCTGGCTTGGCCTTCCTTTCCCCTCTTACAGCTTGAGTTGAAGTTTCTAAAGCTTAAATAAAAATTTTAAAAAGCACATTATTTTCACATGCTTACTCCAGGGAGTAAGAGCATGCCTCTCTCTTTCTTTTGCAGGTCAAATTTAAGCTTCTTTTTAAGTCCCAAGTGAGAGTATGTGCTAAAGATGGAAATAGGAGGCCTACAGGCTTTTGTTCTGTGACCTGGGAAACAAATGAGTGAAAGGGTTTGGTTTTGTTGCTTTTTTGAAATGATTGGCCTTGGGCATCTTTCCGAAATCTGTTTCCATGACTCAAGAGGTCTGGAGGAGGTAATAAAGGTTACCAGGTATAGGATTTTCTCTTTAGAGTAAGAAATCAAATGTAAAAATCTGTGGCAAAAGTTATTATTTATTTTGTATTTCTGTATTTCTTCTTGAACAATGCTTTTTTTTTTTCTTCCTATGGGTTTATACAAAAATTATAAGGGTTAAAATGTTGTCTTTAAATCCTAACATATTTGAAAGTAATTTATGGAGCAAAACACTGGTGAGAATTATATGCAATTAAAAGTTGTGATTTGACATGGTCTTTGTAACTCAAGTACATTCCAACTAATTAATGTATTACAAGATCGGAAAAACTCAGTGATGAGAATTCATTACTGCTCTGTCAAGAAAGGAACATGACTTGTTTCAAGAATCAGTTTCTAATCAATGCTGTTTTCAGATTCTGCTTGCCATACTTAGGTAGCAAACACTACAGACAAAGCAAAAGCCTTTGCACTGGAATACTAAACCATCTCTGAAGCCCTTCTCTTTAATAATGAGTCATTTTCGTGCAACGTTTTCCTGACATCAAAAATGTGGGCTAGATAATAAGCTGCAAAACTTGCACCTGCAGACTGAATTTTCCTGAACAGATCCTCCATGGGATATAGGGAAACCAAACCAGGGGAAGGCATGGTGGGCAGGCAGCATCACATGTGGTCCCCCAGGCTCAAGCTTGGGATTTTTGACAGACCAGAACCAGGAGGACTCGTTTAATGCTTGTTCCACTGCTGGTCACACTGCTGCAAGAGATGAAGTATTAACTGGCCATGGGCCTGGAAATGGGAGCTCTGGAGTAGAGCAAGGCTGTTTAATTTTTGCCGTAAAATGTCAGGATGCATTTACCAAATGGTTTCAGCTGGCAAAAAATAAGTGACCTTTGGACTGGATTTGTCTACCTGCTGATGGTAGGGGCCTGGTGTTCTCCTGGCGGGCTGATTGCCTGCTCCTCACTACAGCCCAACTTTTGGCAGCATCATGCTTTTCATGTAAGGGCACTGGTTACCTAAAACCAAAGGAAAGAGGCTGGATATTATGAGGGCTTGAGTTTCTGTGCTTTGAAACTGTGGTTTCATGCACTTGGCAAGCTGCTTGAATGGTTCAGCGCTGCTGAAAGACTCATCCTCTTTTTCCTGGATGTGAGGTCCTGTGGCTTCCTGTGAGCCAGTTCAGCTCACCCATCCTGCAGACACAATCTGCATCCTTCTCCTTGCTGGGATAGCTCTCTGAGCTGAGGCAACCAGGCTGACTGGAGAGTATGGTGGGAAGGATGTGAAAAGGAGGAGAGGGAGTGAGACCTCTCTTCTTCAGGGGGAACTATTACGTTATTTCTCTCCTGAGGAGATTCTCTATACAGCAAGCATTCTGCTAAGATCATTCTTCATGTATCACCATAACCCAAATGCAGTTATGAGCTTCTTGAAGAACTTTTAAGTGTCTGACTCCTGAAGCAAAACCATGAGCCTGAGAACTGGCTTCTGTATAGTGAGCGATAGGCAGCTCATGACACCAGCAGTGTCTCAGGGTCAACTAGAAGCCCAGGCATATGTCTGACTATGAATGATTCTGAGGATTAATTTTTTTATTTCCAATGACTGTTTGCTATAAGGTGTATAAACAGTGATGGAAGGATGGACTGAAAAGTCTTCTGAACTCAAAATGGTCTCACTCTTGTGATCTCTCCTTCCAGCCCACCTTATGCAGGATTGTTGGTTGCTTGCAGAGAAAAGTGTTGCCTCTGATAACACTGGGGTGCAGATGATTAGGCTGAGCTGTCTTTCAGTTTGCCCTTTTGTTACCGTCCTCTGAGACTTGGCATTTTTCTTGTTGGAATTTATTGTTCATTCCTTCTGCGGAGATCAGCTGGACTGTGTTAACAATTAGCCCAAAGGAGACAAGGGCTAACTACCGTAATTATATTCCATATATTGTATGTGGTTTTAGCTTGGCTTTTTTTTTCCTTACTGATTTGAGAGTGAAGGATGACTATTCTTTGCCTAGAAAAGCATCTCCCTTGGTGGATGGGAGATGTTTTAACCTTCTGAAGATGGGAGATGCATAGAGACACCTTCCAGGCTGCAGTAACCATTGAGTTGCAACCTAAAAGGAGGCAGCATGGGCAAATACGTCACTCCATATTAAGCACTCATGACCATTTAGAAAGGATCCTGGTCCTCTTGCCATGTCTTATATTTGTTCAGAGCATATGTAGCTGATCTGGACCCTTAGGCACATAAACATATTTTTGAAGCATGCCTTGAGGATGTCAATGTCTCTTGGGCATGTACTGTCTTCCATGCAGAGCTCTTACTGGCTTCTCCCTTTAGGGAAATTAGACTGTGGGGTGGATATACACCACAGGATTACTCTAATAAGAAGATACAGTACTGCCAGAATGTTCCCATGACCTGGGAAGTGTTTATAGAGTACTGCCTTACAAGGAAGTTGTATAAACTTACAGTCTTAGATTACATTACCTTTATTTTCTGATTCCCACCAAAGTAAGCAAGGGCAGTTTTGGGTATCCACAGAAGCAGAATTATTTACGCCTCAGGAACTTCAAGGTCTAAATAGTTAGGTGGCTGCTGAGTAGGCTTCTTATTTAATATCAATCCCAGTTTTGCAGTTAGGGCTCTAAGGCTTGTCCAGGCCTTTCAAAGTGCATTTCATAGTACAAATCTGCAGCAGCATTTTGATTGCTCATAGACTCAGTCACCGGTGCCAGGAGAATTTGTGTCAGTTCAGTTCACAAGGTAACCGTGAGAGGGACGGTGTTCAGCAGCAGACTCAGAAATCATAGTGGCTGAAGAGTTTTGCATGAACGCAGAGGTGTCCATACTACAGTGGTCTCCTGGACTCCTTGTTGACAGTGTCAACAAAGAATTTGTTGACAATATTTGAAGGAGAGCTACTGTAAAGGAATGATTAAACAGGTGGCTCTAGCACTGACTGCTTTACATGAAGTCAATATTTCACTGTAGTCCGTGGCACTAATACCTTAAACATGAAAAGTGGCCTGTGGCCATTGATGAAGGAGCCAATTTTTGTACTTTGCTAAATCACATTGGGGAAAATAGAAATGATTGATTTAAGCCTCCAGCACAAACACGCACTTGCCAGCTCTCTAGTTGGAGATTTCCACTCTTGGAATAGGCATTGCCTTGCCTAGATGAAATCTTTGGAGTCTGCTGCCAGATCTTTTGCCAGAATCATTAAACTGGTTGAAATAACAGCACTGTCATTTGTCTTCCATTTGATAGCTTGTGGGCGTAAATCCAGAGCAGCATGAACACAAGATCAGGAGTTTTCTCTGCATTTGAAAAAAAAAGTTAAAAGTTTTTCCTGAGTTTCAATAGCAAGTGTATCAAGACCCGAGCTTTATGCTGTCTAACGCTCTCCAATGCGCTCAGCCAAGAGTAAGAAAGCAAGCTTGCACTGCACAGAGCCTGTTAATTAGGCAGTTCTTACCTGTCAGTGAAGGTCACTGCTGGTAACACACCGTACAGCAATAGAATACAACAAACTACTTGAGCTTCTATTCAGTTTTCCAAGAACTGCTGTTCTGTGTTTTATAAGGGAAAAGAGCTGAGGAATATGATTTACTAAGCATTGCAGTCACCCATGTGTTTATTTTTTTCCAGACAATGTTTAACAGTTTAACAGCATGTCCTGATAATACTGACTGGATTCTGGGTGCATGCATGTGCTGCAGGATTTGATTCAGAAGTGTGAATAACGGAGTTTGCTGATATAAGAAGGCAGCTTTATGTCATCTGGCCTGGCCTCTTTTACAGTTCAAGTCAGGCAACCTCCTCCGAGCACTTCTGTGTGAACCCCTTGGCCCATCTGTAGAAGAAGGCAACCCATCCTCTCCTACTAGTCAAAGTAGAGGGAACCACCAATGCCATTAGTAATTTTTACTACCAATGAGTCATTGTTTGCTTTTGAACTCTGTCTTATGTCTATTTTAACTTGTTTGGATTTAACTTGCACTGTTTGTCTTTTGCCAGTGATTTAAAGCATTCAGTTAGTCCCTCTAGTGAAATACAGTATGATGACTTGGGCTTTTCACTAAGCCAAAGAGAAGGAACTTTTAAGTTTCTCAGCATCAGATCTTTCTTTATGCCCTCAAATTGTTTCCTATGGTGGTTTTCTGATTTCTCTCCATTTTTCAGTATCTGCATTTGGTCAAATACAAAGTAAAAATCCAATCCTAGCAGCACTGAAGAAGTAGCACAGAACTGGACCAGACCCAGCACACCATGATCGAGTGCTTGGCTTCCCCTCCTCTCACAGCTGCAGCCCTGCCACCTCTCCCGGGAGGTGCCTACGCTTTGTTTTGACACTGTATTTTAACGCTGGCTGTTTTGCACACCCAGAGATGCAGTAGCATCAATTATTTTCAGTGATTTGATGTCTGACTCATTGCTGAGTTCAGTGGTGGTCCAAAGAGTAGGTACCCCTGCTCAGAGGTCCCCAGGAGGTGCAGCACAGCAGGAGACCTTGAAACCCTCTGGTCCAGGGTCTGACACAGACGTGGTGGCACCTGGCAGTTGTAGTAAGCAACACTACAGAGCTGCTCTTTCTTCAGCACCTGAGAGATTTGAGAGTTCAGCGAGATTTGGGAGGAGGATGACTAATTCAGTGACTGCTTAAGGTGTGGTGAGTAAATAGGACCTGTGAGAGGTGCCTGGATGTGAGGAGTCCCTGCCTATACTGGTTGATCTCTTCTCAAGGATGGTGGTGGTGCACCAGAGAGAAAAGATGCTGATATTTGTCATATATGACAGAAAGGCTTCTGCTTGCTCTGTCCCTCACTGCTCACAACCTCACAGTGAGCACATGTTCTGAAAGCAGCAATTTGGACTTCTCCCCTCCAAGAGGACACAAGCACCTGCCAATGCTGAATAGGACATCAAGACCCCAAGTAGTGCTTGCCAACCATGTCCTCTTTGGATCATTCTGGTGATCAGCCATTTGCTTAGGCTGTGGATATCCCACCCTGAGGTGCCCAAGGCTCCCACAGGGTCCTGCTCCCAGGTGGACCTTGCCCTTCTGGTCCTGCTCCTCCCTGAGTGTTCCCCAGCCCTTTTGTGGATATCAGATTTGATATTCTTCTGTGTTGGAGGGAATGTTGTTGTGTTTTTACAGCCCAGGGTCCCGTTACACCACAGAGCAGGGACAGCTATTTTGCCAGTAGCTTTGCACTGTG